>NC_092458.1:42784755-43384755 GCF_047495875.1 Pithys albifrons albifrons
TTAAATAAGACTCATTAGCAATGTCTAGTTTAAGACAACACAATGCACCTGGGTTGCTTCTTTTCTATGACAGTATTCCAAGCCAGGACTGCTATTGCTTTAAAGTTTCTCAGATGCTTGCTACTCATCAACTGTTCACATGAAGGAAAAAAAAATGTATAAAATGACACGTGCATCTGGTTGTCTTTTAAAATCATTAGTATTCTTGCTAGACCTAAATTTCTTGACTAAATAGCAAGGCAATACTGATTATAGGAAGTAATTTATTTGTAAAATATTCAAATCTTTCCTACAGATTTGGAGCATGTTTGTGGTTTTGTTTGTTTGTTTGGTGTTGTTTGTTTGTTTGGTGTTGTTTGTTTGGTTTGGGTTTTTTGTTTGGTTTTTTCCAGAAGAGGAAATGTCAAGAATAGGCTACTATTTGCTTATTTAAATGTTGCAGCCTGAATACATTGTAATTCTAGTTTGCACAAGTTAAAAATTCGATTACACAAGCTAGAAAATTAGAGGTTTCCCTTTGGCTAGATACACATGACCACAATTGCAGACCATGTAAACTCTTCCTGTCCTTCCTGTACTAACCAGATTTCTGTTTACTACATCTTTCAAAAGAAAAATTGGTCAGGAACTGTGAAAAAGAATTATCAAGACTGCCATGGCAAGCTTTATACATGTGTGAAACACAGGTCAACTGAAAAAAAAGTTGTAATACTTTTTTAGGACTATTGGTAATCAGAGAGATGAAGTAATAAAGCAATTTGTGTGTGTGTAGGATACCTATGTTCAGCTTGATATAGTCATTATTATTGTTCTATTTCTGGGAGACACCTTTCTACAGACACCTCTTAAGCAGATACTTAATTTGAAGTGTATGTATCACCTTCTGAAAACAATGAATATAAAAAACATGTCCTTAAAATCAGTTATGACACTAGGTGCTAGCCTGAAAGGGACAGAATTCAGTGCAAACCTAAGCATTTTTCCTGAATAAAGTCCATGCTAGCATTTAACAGAAGAAATGTTTTCATGACTGTAAGATTTGTAGGAAGAAATAATGGCTTTTATTAGATTAAGTGTTCATGACAGAACTTTCAGCTTCATGGAACTAAAAAAAAAAGGCTTTCTTGCCCAAAAGCCAACCTGCTCTTTAATTAATATAGTAAACAAACTTTTGCTGTAAGTATAAAAAATTAGCAGTGGAACCAAATACTGTTTTTCTTATACAACAAACTTGCTTCCTAATATGCTACTTATTGGTACAGCACCCCACAAAGGCACATATTCCCAATCGACTGCTGTCCAGGTGTTTCTCAGATGACTCAGAAAGCAAGCTTTGTAGTATTATTTTGTTATACTCCATTAAACTTGATTTCTGTGCCAGAGGTAATGTGTGTGGGCTTCATATCTGGTGCTTCTAAATCTCATCACTTAATATGTACAGTGAACCTTTCCACTGGAATATTTTACACAATGAACAAAAGAATGCCATTCGAAGAAAGCATAAGAACCTATTTCTACTGTATGCTATTCCATCCTCTCTTATCTAGCCACTTTATCCACATGGATTTTTTCCAGAAGATAAATCTTTCAATCAGGATTTCTTTATGAGCCACAGCCCTTGTATTGTGAGGTGTATGTCAAAATTTCAAGACAAATTTTGTTCTCTTGATTTTGTTAAACAGTACAAAAGCTTAAAAGGCATGAAACCTTAGATGTCTATTCATTCATGTTAGACAAATGTTTTATATTTTTTTCCACTAAACTAAAATATAAAAGGTCACTTCATGCACTTTCCTAAATATATAGAAAGTCCCAAATATTAGTTTAAATTAAGGCACCAAAAAGAGGCTAGACTAAACATACATGTTGTTTTAAATTGATTTCTGATGTATCTTGTTAATGAATTTCTTCTTTACACACTGATACGTAATGCTGAACAAAAGACTCTCTATTAAAAAAATCAATGAAAAATTGTCATTGTGGATCTCAAATCTCCCTTAATTAACCTTAAATATAAGGATCATTACTGCTTATATACATGTGTATAAACTTCCTTCATCTTCTCCTTTCTCTGAAATTTTCACCCTCCTTTCTCTCAACCAGATTTGCCCTGCCATTTCCAGAGTTCTGCTTTATTGTTCCCAATCAAGAGTAGTTCCTATAGCTGGATAAAAATAATAATTTTCATTCCATTAGAAATTCACATATTTTTATCTTGCATACTCTTAGTTTTTGTGTATTTAAAATAACCAAGATACCTGCACAAAATCCAAGCTACTAAGCCTATCTTGAAATACTTGTACATACTTTATACATGCCATCCATATCTAACTTTAACATTTCAATTTTAAGAAAGTCTGATATGCAATCCATCCCTCTGCATTTCCACAGTTTTGCACATGAACTGTTATTATTTCCAGTTGTGTCAGATGGGTTGTGCTAGTTGGCCAGGCAATGGTTACACTCACCAAGCACTCACACCTCATCATACACATTTCTCCTCAGGACCTTTGACAAAACCTCATGGGGCAACCAGGTCTTCAGGAATCTGTATTTCCCTTTGTGTAGTTCATGAAGGTTTGAGTTAGTTGCACTCTAATCTCAAAACTAACATGTAAGGCATAACTGACAGCCAAACCCTCTGAAATTACAGGCTCAGTACAAAAACAAGGTATGCAATAAAGCCCGTGTTGTCTCACCTGTTGTCTTAACTGTGGAACAGTGAGAGCAAATTCAACTGTGTTTCTGCAAAGAAAACAACAACAACCAATCAAGCAATGAAGGAAATTATGAGGAATTCTATTCAACCTATTCTTGAATGAGTTGTGACAAAGATAAATATAATTTCTTTTAACATTCTTTTAACAATTGAACCTTGAGAAGGAGTATTCATGTTCTAACTTAGCATGAAATTACTCAGGCTTAAATGAACATGGGGAGTTTTGTTTGCAATTAAACAAGGTCTTTAGCTACCCTAAAACTTTAGGTATTATGAACCTAGCAGAATTTGGTTTCAGACTAGATCTGATACGTGCTGACAACTACCCCCTGGGATTAGGTTTTAGTGTAAAAGCTTTTGTTTAAAACAAGAAACCTGAGAATTGACTAAAAATCTGATTGTGTATCTGTCCAAAGTGCAAACATTTTCCCTACAATGTAATTAAGTAATTATGACATTTTCATTTTATTAAAAATGGTGTTTACAGTAAGCCAGAGCAGAAGGATATTGAATCTTTGAAAGATCTTTCAAAATTATGTAAACATCACTTTATTTGCAGTGCATAGTCCAATCTTTCCAATTAATGAAAGATTCCTTTAGCAAATTCCCATAGTAAAGTAGTTTTTAGTATTTCCTAAATGAACTGAGCAACATCAGCTTTCAATGCAACAGTGTTACTTTGAACCGTTAGGACCTTATTTTTTTCATATTCCGCCTGGGAGCTGATTTAAGAACTGCTCTTTTAACAGCTTTGTCTTTCTTAATATTTTAACAGGTTTACAGACCTCCTGGGGTGTTCTGTAATATTGAAGTTGCTTCAAGAAAATGTTCTAATTTCAGTTTTAGAGTTATTCAGGAAGCTTTGTGAAATCTTACTGAACTGAAACAAGGTGAGCTGGATGATTCCATATAGTGTCTGTTTCATGCCATTATAGACTTATCTCTGTTAATTATTCCTTTCCTTCCCCCTTCTTTTCCAAACCTGTATATTTTCATACTCATCCTAGTTTTAAAAGTTCATTCCTGAGCCTAATACTTTTGTACAAATCAGGTCCTGTGGAAATTCTCACGGATGTCAGTGAAACTGGAGGACTAGTTCTGTTTGTGCTCTGAGCTAACATGACAAATATCCAACCTCAGCTTGCAAACACGCAACTATTGTTCTTCTTCTACCCCTTCCCATTTCAGACTTATGTAAGGAAGTTGTTGTATAGATGAAGAATTTCTAAATTTGTGAAGTAAATTGGAATTTAAGTGACAATGGAGGAAAAAAAAAAGAAAGAACTTTCACTGATGGTCTTTAGTGCAAAATATTTTCCTATCAGGTGCAGAATTGTTGCTTTGCATACAGTAGTCATTTATCTTTACACGAAATTCAGTGGAAAATTATTATGAAGGGTTTTGTTACAAATATATTGATCAGGTGTATCTGACTATATGAAAAATAAGGTGTAGTTAGTTGGGTGCAGTGTGTTTTCCAATTTCAAATCATATAGATAAAGGGTCAAATTACATACAGAGCACAAGAATTCTTAATACAAACTTTCTAAACATTGTGCTTTTATATATCTAACATAAAACTATATCAGGACATACCTGGCAGAATTTTCTAATCAGAAAATGCATACATAATGAAAAAGAAAATTTAAATTCACCTCCAGGAAATTCAAAAAAACAATGCTATTAACAAACACTATTCTCACAGTTATGAGAACAAATAGAGAAAACTAGGAATTACCCATTTCTTATGTGGACGGTATTGAGTTTTTCACCTCGTAGGTACAACAGAGAAGTGAGTTAACTCTTAATTACTGCTACATGACTGACCAATATATCTGTTTTCTTCTTCTGAAACACAAATTGGAAGAAATTCCAGAAGCACAGATCCTAGAGGAGAAGGAAATCACTCTGATTTTTAGATGAAGCATGTGGTAGTGAATTTCTTTGTTAAGTCACCTTGTTGAAAGAATACACCCACCAGCACGCACTCCTTCAAGTGACGGTCCCCACTCCAAGAGCAGATCTGATCCATTGTCAGTGTATGTGGCACAGTATTTGAGCCAAGTACTGTGTCATGAAATGTTTAAATGTCAGAAAGTTTCCTAAGCTTTATTCATAACTCAGTAACTAGCCAGTATGCATCAAAGTATTGATGTTATACATAGAAAGCAAGAACTGCCACCTAGTCCTTCCCAAATGCCTTCAGTATTGCTCTATGATCAGTTTTTGAAACTACATGTAGACTTCCTCTTTTGATACTTATCATAGTATGTTTTCAGTCTTTTCCCTCAAGCCATCTTGATTGCCAGCCTTCACGGAGTATGCGTTTGCTCCCACTGGAGATTCTGTACAGAAACTCACACTCATACATATGTAAGAGTGGTGGGGTATATATGTGGTGTATGTACACTTTATATATATATATATATATATATATATATATATATATATACACGTCTGTGCACATGCATTCAGATGTTGTGCACATGCATTCAGATGTTTGTGTGTGTGTAGGATGTATATATTGTGTACATGTATATATATTGTGCTGGTGCACACCTGGATCTCACCATTGAATGTAGCTTACATCAGTGAGAGATCACACTCAGCCAGGAAGAGACATAGCCAGAGGTGACATAACATGTAATTCTATGAAAATAAATTAGTAATCAAATCTAGAGACAAATTACATCAGCGTTTTTTATTATTTTTTTAAATTTTCTTTTCAGCCCTTTTTTCCCTTCTAGTTTTTGGGTTTTTTTGTTTGTTTGTTTTTTGTTTTGTTTTTTTAGTTTTTCTGGCAGGGACCCTGTGTTGGCAAATGTGCAAGAAAACAAAACCTTCTGGTCACTGCTTCTGAATGATTTCCCATCCCTTTCTCTATTTTAGCAAAGCTGAATCGGAACATTTCTTAAGCTCCAGACACCTGAAAAAAAGGAATAGATGTTACAACATTTCAGTTACAGACAAATACATGCTTTTCTCAGCCATCCTAATCAACAAACATCAGCTCCTTCTCATGAGTCAAAATCCCTTGCAAGAAACACTCAGTCAGTTGTCCAACACATTGGCTGAATTCTCTACACAAAATAGAGACTATTTTCAACAGCTCACTGAAAACATTTACACAGAATGACACATGATTGTAAGTACTGATCTATTCAAGGATATTTCTACACAGAATTTAATACGGTAATTGCTGAAATTTGTCATTGCAGACATTGAGTAATAATTTGTGTATACCATCTGGGTCATGATGATACCTGTTTGTTGGCTGGCAGAGGTCAAGTCCATCCATGCCAACCACTGAAAAGCCATTAAAGTGCAGTGCTCTCCTGAATCCTAACAAAGTCTCCTCAATCCTAACAAAATCCAATTCTAGATAAAGGTTAAGTCACTTGTGGGCATAAATGCCTATACAATTTTTCCTTCTGGGAGATAAAAATGTCTTACATTGAAGGAATAGGATGGCATAGGAGCTCTCTATCATCAATAGTTAGTGCCATTTGCTTCAGTAGTATAAGCAAAAAACCCTCAAAACAGTCTGTCACAAAATATTCTTTGCCCTGGGAAAGTTTTGGTTTAATATCACATAGTTAGAGGTTGACTATTGCCCTGAAGTATGAAGCCATACTAGCCTTCCAAAATGTTTTTGATTTTATTTCTGGACACCTACTCTTAGAAGGCAGTAGCTGGCAATCTAAGCCTAGTGACAGAATCACTGACAATGGCCTCAAATAACAGACCTGGTTCTTCCCCACAGGTCATTAGATGCCAGGAATATATGAATGAGGCATTTAATTAAAGAAAACTCAGTACTAAGTTCCAGTACCCACAACTTAGCCAATTCAACCAGAAAATTGGGGTCAGATTCTGGCCTGCAAAGTGCAGGATTTTGCACACTGCTACTATCTTTCACCCACATGGTATACAGATCTAGTTTGCAAACAATGTTACCTGGAAAGGATGCCTGCTGTGACTGCAGAAAAGTACCCAAAAGTAATCCCTTCTGTGCAGAGTCTACATATTGCTGGTTGTCATGTTACATCAATTGTGTTTGCTGAGTCAGAAAGGTTAGTTACTGCTCAGCTTTCTTAGGCCACACTTATCCCACCAGGCCTTGGACTGCCTTTGATGCCCAGCTTGGGTGCAACTCTCATTCTGTTGTGTTTAGGGCTTAGTAACAGGAATTTCCAAGTTCCACTTAAGTCTTAGAGAGGTGATACCCTCCAGACAGGATTCTCAACAGGTTAAGTGTGGACAGAGCCTTAGAGGGTTATGTAGAAAAAAGTCTCTTCTATCTTTTCATAGCCCATAGAAAGATGAACCATAATTACAAGTTTGTAGAAAAGAACTCACTTCAAGGGGAGACCTTAAAGTCTAAGGAGATATCTAGAGAAGGCAGAGGTTGGGACACGTGTGGAAGCAAATGTGCAGCAAATCCACCATTGTGATGCTATTGTTGCTGCTTGTCAACTACAGATGCAGGTTTGCATTAGTATGATCAGCATGAGAGAGCAATAAATTAGGGGAAATTCAGGAGGCTAGAAGAGGCCTTTGGAATCAAGTGAATGCCCAGTGACTGAAGGGGAAGCTAAGCTTCAAGGACATTATAATTCCTTAGAGGACTCTTGAAGAAGAAAAATCTGCTGGTTGCTGGTGGAGAGCAATGTGTGCATGAATGCCTTTAAATCACTATGCATGACAGCATAAGTTGATGGGAGAAAAATATGCAAAGAATAAATTGTTCCACTCTTTCCTTTTTCTCCCGTCCCACCCAGATGTCTGTCCATCTATGCCATTTTCTCTTTCTTTTCCCCTGACATCTTCAAACCCCAATCCTTGCTGTCTATTTTTTTACAGTCCATTTACATGCTTTGTAACTTCCATTTATCCTCTTTGTGTGAGACTTGAAAAGTCTTAAGAATGACTGGCATCATCCCAACTAAGGTGTAAAATAACCGTTATGAAGTGCCCTTTAATAATGTCAGTCACAAAAAGCCACAGCAAGTGCTCCAGGAGAAAATCACCTCACAATTTCCTGGCTGTGCAAAAAATCTCCAAACTGCTGCTACAGTAAATGGAGCATTTTACCTCTAATATATTATTTTATGTGCAGGGAGGGAAAAATATTGGTAAATCTGTACATTTTTTTACTGAATTGTCAGAGTAAATATATCAAGTTACTCAAGAAATAAATAATTTCTTTTTAAAAAAAAAAAACAGGAAGTAATTTACCTTCCTTCTTGATTACATATGGTTGGTCTGTTAAAAAGGAAGAGATAGAAGTTGACCTAAGTCAAGTACATCTGTTATTTTCTTACCACATACTGTTGCTCTGGTTTATGTCCAGTTTGGTCATGTTCCCAAGATCATCCTAAAGAAAATTTTAGAGTAAAATGTGTGTTTACAATCTATGCATGTTGACTGTAGGGAGGTCAGAGAAGGCAAAACTTTTTTTGAGAAATTTTAAACTTTCCTTTATTCCTGACGAACCTGAAATAAGAACTCACTCACTTTCTCTGGTAGTATTTTCCCACTCTTAATTTTCTGTGTGAGTAGTTGATTATTTGTGCTCCACTTTATCACCACGTTGCTGAATTATAACTCAGCATATGTTCCATACTGTTCCCTGGGGAAGGTGTCTGTCATTACACCATTTTCTAGTGAACATGAGTATAACAAAAAAAGAATTTGAGACAATCAATTCTTTTTGTTTTTTTTTTTCATTTTAGTTCATCAGGAAAAGAGAAAAACACAAGGAATTTGACATTGAAAACAGACTTCAAATTTCCTATTTGTTAGGAGGAACAAAAACTCTCATCAAAATATTACATTAAGGAGTCATTTTTCTCAGCAAAAACAGCTATAAAATTTCAACCAGCTTTACCCATCATCCTTCTGCTTTTCAGAAAGAAAATATGGAAGTTGTTAGTTCATATGTAATATGAATGAAACATAAGCTTCCATTTATGATAAGTAAAAGATTAATTATTCTCTTCTGCTTTTAATTCTTCTGTAATTCTGCTCCTTTTGTGCCTATCCAAGGCCAATTATTCACATTCCACAAAATATTATTTTTATATTTTACAAATAGGAGACTCTTTTGCCAAGAAAATAAAAGGACATGAAGGAAAACACTGATATTTTATATGTCAGTCTCAAAAAATAAAGCGTTCCAAACGTATTTCTTTCTCTTTTTATCTTCCCTTTCCCTCCACAAAAAAGGGAAGACTAAAAGGAGCCTTGTCTAGAATGTGCCTTCTGTCAAATCCATGTATATTTTATTAATAAAAGATTGACAACCTGCTTTGCCAAATAAATCTGAGGCATATCACAATTTTCTCCAGAACTCTCCTAAAGAAAAAAAAAAACAAAAGATAGCAGAATCCTTCAAAAGCCAGTCATAGTAATTGCTATGTAGGATAATGCCTTTTTTTCCCACTCTATATCAGCAGTTCCCTACACATTTTCCCCAAGGTTACAAAAATGCAAGCCAGAACTAAGCCTGGCATCTCTGATACAAAAAAAGCTTGTACTGGTTCTCAGTATAATATTGTGTCACTGTATCACCTCTGTTCAATGTCTAACCAACATATTTTTCACATCTATTCTAGATTTTTCTGAACAGATAATGGGTAATTATCACACAAATATTAACATTTTAATGTCTTTTTATTAAAGAAAAAGTTAATATATCAATGTACTTTTTACTCATCTGTACTCCTTTTCTTAGTAAAATGTCATTCCCAATTCATGGCTTGCAGCTCCTGGGCAGAAAAAATTAAGCTCAGTCAAAGCTCAAGCATAATGGAGTAATCAGAAAGCAAAAAACTAATGGTTATATCCAAAGCCACTTATTTTTTTCCCCTAAGCAATATTGCAGACTCAGATGCATTAACCAAGGTTAAATCAAATAGTCATGATGTCTGTATGTTCAATTATGCATAGCCTGAGTCAGAGACTTATTCTGAGACAATCTTCTACAAAGCTATGCCAGTTTACACCTGTCAAAATCTGGCTATGTCTCAACCTAAATCTACCCAGCCCTTTTTATTTTTTTTTCTGCACAGCTGAAGACCATGTTATAAAAAATAATATCTGAATAATATGATGATCCGAAGACAATAATTTTTTTCTTAAAATAGCTTGAATGCCATTTCTATGGTTTCTTATTTACAGTTTAAGCCACTCTTTTGCAAGACTTTAGCCCTCACATAGTCTCATGTATGTGGAGAAGTGGGTTACTCTACATGTTACATGCCTGAGCATTGTTCAAGTCAGTGTCTTTGGGTGTTTGACAAGAGTCCAACTGCCAAAGCTCCTGGAGCAAATAGGTTCAGCTATGGAAATTTGTATAGAAGTATTTTCAAAGGAATAATTTTAGGTGATTAATTACATGGCAAGTGGATATATATTAATATATTTATTGAAAGAGAGGTATAGGTTTCAAACTCAGTAAACTTGAAGACAGGAGTATATTCTATCAGCTGAAGAATTGGCTAAAATGTCTATGTTAAAGACAGAAATGTCAATTGCTTAATCACAACTATATTGCAGCATGATTTATCTTAAAACTGAATAGATAAACGGGAGGATAAGGAGATTTTTTTTATTGTTAAAACGTGAAAGGAGGAAATTATGGAAAGATGCCTCAACTACCAGCTTTCAGCCTGGTGTTCAGATCTCAGCTTTAATCTACAAATGATAATGCAGTAGCTTGAATTGTAATTTAACTCCTTAGATTATAAATACAAATATCACATGATATCAACATAAAATAATTTTATAATTACTTCTCTTAAAAAATACTGTTCAAAATAAAGAACTAAAACTTTTCTTCATATGTATATTTTTTCTACTTTTACTTCTTTCAAAATTCCTAATTTTGTAAAACCCCTGTGTTATAAAATTTTTAAGGGTCCTGTTAAACCAAAGGCTCAGTTTTTAACTACATGAGATACCTAATTATACAACTGAAGGGGAAAACCTTATTATTTCACATGTCTGTATATATTTCCACATATATAATTTATGCATTCATTCATTTAATTTAAATTATACATTGATATGAAACCATCTATGGGCTATGGCATGTACCATACAAATGATCGCTTGGTCAGTTATTTTCACAAGGAAATATCTCCAGGTAGTATGAAGGATTAATATGCATATCATATTTTATTTTCTCTGGTTGTTTCCCCTAAAAAACACTTGACCATTAATTTCCCCCCGTCCCTCATATACATACTTGCTTAACAAGCATAGTTTGGGTTATTTCAGTTTTATTTTGATAAGCTAACTATAATTCCAAATGATTATTTATTAAGACAGGAATGGGATGCCTTTTGCTATTATAGGAATGATACCTAACCCAAAGAAACTTTAGGCTTTCCCTTGGAACTGTCTTTGCACTACAAAGACACTTTATTGCCTCAGGACAATACTGTTATTAAACTCATAACAGGCACTAAACATTTGGAAATACCTGTCCTTTTTTTTTTTTTTTTACATTTTGCAATGCCCTGTTTGTTCTGTGCTTTTAAGATAAACTTTTTTTCAGCTGAATTCATCCTTTGCAGTTATCAACCTTACAATTCATTGTTGTTAATTAGTAATGCTACCCTATTTCATTAATATTAGTATTAAGCTCTCTTCTCAAAAATAATTAATGTATAAGATAATGGATGAATCTTACATTAGGTTTACCATCTCGTAAATTTATTGTTATAAAGTACACTCAGACTTTACAGCTGTCAAAATCAAAGTTGAGTCTGAACTATGCTCTCTTTCCACTTCACTAACATGATTAAACTGCAATGCACTAGTTAGATCTATGGATTTTGAGGGTTTTTTTTCCCCAATTTATTGTCAAATTTCAGTATCCCAGAACTGGAAGAGATCAAAAGAAGTGTCATTCCTGACAGGTGTTTGTCAAACCTGTCCACATGGACTTTAAAGAAAAAATTTCTTTGCAGTCACTTCCCTCTTCATCAATGATGAACAGTACACAGTAATGTATGGAAGAGTATTACTAAGAGATTACTTATATATTTCACCTTTCCCTAATGCGATGACCCTTGTTAGTTTCTTGGAGCCCATAATAATGTGCATCTGGAAGCAAGCTGTTGCCAGAAGCACTCATCTCCAAATACTCTCAATGTGTATTTTATATCCCTGTTCTGTCCCACATACCACAATGGCTGAAAACCTTTCTCACACATAAAAAGAAAAAAACCCCAGTAAGTATTTCAAAACCTATTTATTAAGGCAATTCATTGAATTACATCCAAACAGATAAATGCGACATTCAGTATATTTTAGTAGGGAGACTCTAGAAGAGAGATTTATTTTCCTTTTTCTTGTTTTCTTTTTTGTTCTGAAACCACACAGATTATGAAAAAAGCAACGATGTTATTATATCTGTCTTTTAGTGGAATATATTTGTGTAGTGCCTTAGAAGCACAAAGCAGATCTGCTTGTTAGCACTAGGTCAAACCAGGCATTAGCCAACATGGAGTCACATATGAGAAGATCTGTATGTGCAGCAAAACAAAGGAATAGCTAGTGGGTAGGCTGCAGTGTCCATCACAGCTCTTCCTCCCTGAAAATTATGCCAGCAGGAGTTCTCTTTTGTGGTTTTGTTGTTGTTGTTTTTTCAACCTCACTATTCTACAGGATGTGGATTGCGACCTGGAAGCTGTAATCTCTAGATGCAGTATCATATCTCCTCCTATTCAGCTTGGACATAGTCTAGGAAGTGGCAATTTACCTGTGCAGAACCATGAGAGGTGGAGGGAGAGAAGGAAAGAGGGAAAGATGAATGAGTATATTTACAGAAGTGTTTATGTCCGCATGAAGAACAATGCTATGTTTTAAAAAGGGGTGATGGAACTGAAGATGATGAGAACACAGAGAAGCAGAAGGGAAGAGAAAGCAAGGTGTCCAGCAACTGAACTGCTGCAGAACAAGGGAAGCCTACAAGTGAACAGATATGTTAAAGTGACACTGTCTGTAAATATATCAGACAAATCCATCATCCAGTCCCATTTCTTGTCTTCTCAGGGGTATTTTCAGAGTTTGTACTGGTTCAGTATGAGGCCTTTGAGTCTATTAATATCTCTGTATTATACTGTCTACATCTGGATAATGTCTTTTCCTCATGGTGTTGGTTGTCTTGGCCATGTAGATCAGATAAAATTATTTCATTTTGAATTGAAACATGTCATTACTCTATTAATGCACAATTTCCTCAAATGCGATTCTATTATCTTCAGCAACAACTAAATATACCTAATGCTTCTACCCCTAAAAATAAAAGTATTTTCCTGATAACTTCATATTTCTGTTATTTTTTAATAATGACACAGTCTTCAAAGTACATCCACAGTCATGATTAAAAAAAATAAATTCTAAATCTTCTACAACTGCCAACTGCATATGGCTTCTCACCTGCAAGTTCTCTTGACTAGTAGCATTGTCACTGTGCAGATTATTAGTAGACACCTGAGAAAGGAAAACAGAGAACAAGAATGTTCTTTACTGTTTTAGTAAAATTTTTCCAAGACCAATTATTAAAAAAAACTCTAGGATCTGTAGAGTAGCAGAATATCTTAAATTTTGGGTTACTAGTTTTGCTTCTGTTCCAGAACAAATATAATGACATTTCATTTCTGAGAAAATGAGGTTAAAAAAAATCAAGTTTGCATAATATTTGATAATTCCTCTTGGCTTTGCATTATGATAACTTGTGGCATGTCACCAACATCACTCATTTTCCCTAAGCTCTGCAAAAAACTTAATCAAGAGGATTTGGAGTACAGTCAAGCCACAGAAGATCATATTTCCTGGCGGAGTCACACCCACTCAGTCTGCAACACTCAATATTTTAACAACCTGATTAGTGCTACCAATTCAAAGGCAATTCTGACTATAATGCAACTTAAGGAGATCAGGAAAAAATATTTTGGCAACAGAAAAGGAGCCATTTTTTTCAGGGTAATTCTTATAAGACCACTTTAATGAGATTCTTAGCCAACAAATTATTGACTCTTATTGTTAAAATAATCACATACATCCACTTGTATTGGATAAAGTAATTATCACTCTTCTTTTTCTAGGAAGTTGGCTGCTCTAATGAACTGAGTGAGAGACAAGCTGATGTCACAAAAGAAAACAGAGATGAAAAGTCTGTCACCAAAATTAAAAAAGCAAGTTCCATGTCTGTTTCTTTCAAGAACAGCAAGGTCTGCTTAGTTTTACCATCAGAATATTGCCACTTCTACTAATTCTTTTCAAAATGCAATACAAGTAGCACATGACAGTGGACTGGGAGAAGTGTTGAAGTATAGGACCATAGTGAGGATGGAATGAGAGGTGTACCCAATCTATTGTGCCTGCACCTAGAAGTCATCAAATGGAGACAATGTGGGATTTTGGGGACAACTAGCATGGCTGTGTTTGATCTTTCCCAGGAGAGAGAAGGTCCTGGCCTGCCTGACTGTGCTCAAGATGTGACTGACAGCAGGAGGGCAGATCCCTGATGTTGTATCCTGACCCTCTTTCTGAGGACATATATGGAAAAAGTTTCCATGTGCTAAAGCATCCCTGTTCAGCCTTGCTGATGTGTCTGCCATGATGCACAGCAACTATTTTCAGAAACATGAGCACAGGCCAGATTTATCTTCACATTATGCAGTGTTGCACGCTGCCTAGCATCTGAACATCTTCAGTGGTCATGTTGGTTTTGGCTGAGGTAGAGTTAATTTTCTTCACAGTGGCTACTATGGGGCTGTATTTTGCATTTGTGCTGGACACAGGGTTAATAATATAGAGATATTGTTGTAATTGCTGAGCAGGGCTTATACAGAGCCAAGGCCTTTTCTGCTCCACGTACTGCTACACTGGCAAGCAGTTGGGGTATATGGAAGGCTGGGAGAAGACACCACCAGGACAGATGACCCAAACTGACAAAAGGATATTCCATACCATATGACACCCTGCTCAGTATACAAAGTGAAGGGAAGAAGGAGGAAGAGGGAAGATGTTTGGAGTGATGGCATTTGCCTTCCCAAGTCACCATTACGTGTGATGAGGTCCTGCTGTCCTGGAGATGGCTGAACACCTGCCTGTCCATGGGAAGCAGTGAATTAATTCTTTGTTTTGCTTTGCTTGTGCATACAGCTTTTTCTTTCCCAATTAAACTGTCTTTATCTCAAACCCTGGGTTTTCTGGCTTTTACCCTTCTGATTCTGTTCCTGATTCTGTTGGTGGGGAAGAGACTGAGATGCTGGATGGGGCTTGTCTGCTGGCTGGGGTTAAAACAAAATGAATGTAAAATTAAAGTGACTGAAAGTGTGATCTATCCATCCCCCCAGAACTCAGAGAGACAGGGCAGTATATAGATGTGTTAGTTAATTCCTCTCATTATGCTATTAAGAACGATATAGAGATTGAGGGAGAAAGCTGAAAGACTGTATTAATGCTGATACAGAGGAAGTAACAAAGGGATAAATTCATATGCCATGACTTGATAATCAACAAGAGAGGAAATATATTCTATCAGTCTACTCAAATGAACTGACTCTCCAGTCAAACAACCACAAGCTCTTAGAAACTCCTACCATTTTCAATTACTTCCTTCTTAGTACAGATCACCTTACTTTCCAACCTCTCTCCTTGTTCATCATTTGCAAACTATTGTGTTTGACCAGAAAAGCCTTTGTTCCGCTTCAGACTCAAGTTTTGTCTCACATCCTGAGTCCTCATTTTTAACAAGTGTGTGAAAGTTGAAGATTGGTAAAATAAGGACAGTAGAAAGTTTTGGTAAACATGCAAATATTGACCAATCAGCAGCAGATACCAACAGTAATTAAGTACCAGATCTCAAACAAACTGAAACCATTATGTCAACAGATGCTTCGACAGACCCAGGCTTGATGCAGATTTCATTCTATTCAGCCTGGTTTCCAGGGCACGCAGTAAATATCCATAGTTGTACTCAAACCTTCCTGTTCTATGCCCCCTGTGCACTCTTACCCATTCTACACTGGCAGGAGAGACAATTTTATTGACATAAATGCTATCAGGCTGCAGCTAGGCCAATTGCTCACAATCAGTCCCCATTTTCTTTGGAAGAGCTCTGCCTGTGGGGAACACAATATACAGCAACATTATCAAATTCAAATGATTTTGGTTTGTCTTGGTTTTCCAACAGACATTCTGATTTGCAAAAGTTAAAACAGTTTCTTGGTTCCTATTTCCCACTGAAATGAGTTGTCAAGTGAGTTAATACTAATAACTGGAAAAAAACCAATTGCTTGATAATAATAATAAATGTAAAGGAAAAGGAATTGTCTTTGTGCAATGACTTTGTATGCTTGAATAATGTCTTATATACAGAGGCTGAAAAAAGTGTCATTGTCCTCAGAAGGACTCCTTGCTGTGAACATCTTGCAGGTTTTCTGGAACCAGGCTGTTGTCCAAAAAGTGATAGTGCTAGGAGAGAGCACAGAAAAACTGAGGAGAACCTGAAGAGAAATGGATATTTTAAAAAGATACAGTGATCCAGAAATACCTTGGGGGAATAACTCAGAATATCATAAGTATCCAAAACAAGTTATCTAACTAGTTTTCAGGGGTAATTACACTCATCCTTTTCTGAATTTTATCATTTAAAAGTTGTACTGAGACATTTTTATATGCCAAGCACAGATCTTACGAAAGCACTATAAATCCTCTAAATATAACAATGAAAGTAGAAGTGAATATACTTGTATAGAATAATAGAATATGACGCATATGCACAAATAAACTATAGTGAGAAAGTGGTAGTCTCTCAGCCTATCTCAAAGAATTGCATCTGTATACAAAGTAGAAACTACCTTTTCACTGAATATGAAAATTGGGAGAATCATTTTACTGTAAGTATCATTTTCTTACCAAGGGAAGGAACAATATATTGTATTTATTGTCACTCATGCTTCACCGAAAACACTTTGACAAAAAACACATATTCCCTGATTTAGGAGTCTGCTAGTTCATAAGTTGCTGTGATGTTGTTTCTATGATTTTATACTGATGCTTTTCAACAAGTAGCTGTACCATAAGTGATAACCCAGGAAACCCAGACTGTTTCTGTCTGCTTATTTATTTTTTATGTTACAAGTTAGGCTCAATATAATACTGCCTTTGTGTCATCGACTCTACATCAGACAGTCATAGATCATAATGCAGTATTCAGTGCCACAGTTTGAACTGAGGATTACTGCTTTTGGCATCCTGGGACAAAACATGGATTGAATGGGACTTCTCTTTACATTTTATTTTTTGTCTGAGGGAGGGTGACTGCAGTTGCTTCTGTTGAAAATTCTCAAACAGACATTTAAAGTCAAGATACAAGGGGAAAAGTGTTACATCGTTTAACCAAATACCATATCTTTTTCTCCCAAAAAAAGTATCTGGCTTTATCTAGTGAACTATTACCTCTGATAGCAGCTGTTTTCTTGGCATTATGCCTGCAATAAGGGAAAAGAGGTAGAAAGGACAGAAAGTAAAACAAACAAAAAAAAAAAGAAGAGGAGACAGTAAAAGAGAGAGAAAGGAGAGGGGAAAAAAGAAAAGAAAAAGGGGAAAAAAGAGAAAGAGAAAGGGGAAAAGAAGTAAAATAAAAAGAAGAAATATTTATAAATGTGTTTAAAACGTAGTTTATGCATTGGTGAATGGTTCTTTATACATGATATTTATGGGGTATTTGGTTTGTTTTGTGATTTTGTTTCAACTTTTAAGGAGTGCCATTAATGTGATTAATTAACAAGAATTTATTGACTAAAAAATCTTCATGGCCAAACATATGTGATTTTTAAAATGTATTTTTTCAGGTGAAACTATAAAATAGGGTCCTAATTAAGCCCTGCTGTTTCCTGAGATTTTGTGTGCACTACGCTAGGAAGGAAAGTTACATGGAACTTTACTTGATCATGGAAGAAAAATCTGGAGAGTAAATTCAAGCATTCTATTCAGTTCTAAAATATAGTCTTCACAGTGAATTTATGCCCATGTTAAACATTAAAGCTCTGTTATGGGGCCAAATAAGGGGAAAACTCAAATCAGCTCAAACATCGTGAGGGTAGGACTTCAGCACCACTGCAGCAGACGCCACTAGCACTGCTACATTTGCTCTGAAATGCTGTGATTGATCATAGAATTTGTTATTGTGACATACTATTACATGCATTCTCTTTCCATTACTTTGCTAAATTGAGAAGTTTATTTTCTATGAAGTAAAACAATTTGTAATAAACATAGTGTATTATAAAAGGGATTTGGAGCTTTGAAATTTGCTTAGCAGGGAGCTGAAATTATACTCCACTGAGATCTTAACTCACGTCAAAGGAAAGTTCTTTATAAAAATTAGGGGGGTTGGAGTGCTTTGCATAATCCGTGATTTGTGCAAATTTCTGACAGAATCTAGGTTTGTGCCTCCTTTGAGGTATCTACATAGTTAAGACTCAGATGTGCAAGTACAAACATACATAGTTTAACCCTAAGAAAAAGGACTACCACCAGAGAAAAGGATAAGCAGAGTTTCTAGAATTGCACAGGACACTTTTTTCAGTAATTCAGGAAGAAATTATTAAGTTCCTCATTAGGAAAAGGGCCAACTTCAATTTACATGTATCTATTTGTAATGAAAATAACATCACCAACAACGTTTTAATGCAAATGATAAAATATTCCTGTTGGCATTTTCAGCTGTAAATCCTGTGTCAGTTATTTTTCACTGAAATACAGGAAAAGGAGCCTGGATGAAATGAAATTTTGTACTGCAAATGTACTTTTATATAAGCTCTTCTACAGTTGAATTCCTGACTCTTAAATGGTTTGGGTTAAAAAAACTGGTCACAGTACTTGTAATTTGCACATTTTTGCCTTTCTTGTTCCCCTTGCTCCATACGTAGGATATTTTGGAAAAATGTAAATTATATTCATTCTCTTTCTTGTGATTATTTCTACACAGAACTTCTAGATGCAGATCAAGTCCAGGATACAACTTTTGGTTTAGAAATGCACAGTCCTAGCATTTCATATAGACATTTGACCCCTTCATTTTTTTTTCACACCCTTATATCTGACACAACCTAATCCAATCCAAGCACAGGTACAGTTTCTCTAAATGGGCCTTGAAACAAGGATTCGCTGAGGTACATTCCATTGTTCATAGTCCTCTCTAGGCACCAAGGCAAGCTCCAAATATCCCACCCCTTGACTCTTCAAGTGTCTCATGCAAAATTCTGCCATCTTGTCTCAACTTGAAGAAAGGGGAATCGCACAAGAGCACATCACTGAACAATAGCACTGTGACAGCCAGACACCCTTCTCCACTGTAGAGTGCCTTGACAAAAATCTATGCTGACCCCCTTCAGCACAGTCCAACTTGCCTTGTCATGGTAGGCATGTCAATGAAACACATATTCAAATGAATAAAACATTAGAATGTACCTAGTACATCTAGCTGCACTGGAGAAGCATATAGAAACTGCTTTAGTTGGAAGTGGTATATGTAGCACAGGCAGAAACATTGAAGAAATTATTTTTAACTGGATGTCTGAAATCTCTTCTGTTATTCGCATCCAAAAGTCTTTCAATAGCAAGCATTTGTAATGGGATTGAAAGGCATTTTGCATAGCAAAGGTCCTATAGGAACAGAATCCAACTTTTAAAATATTTGCACAGTTGTCTTACCCTCAAAAAGCCTTAAATTATTGCAAAGGATAGGTTTTGCTTAGGTTTCCCCCCCTTTTCAGAAGGTTTTAGGCCTTTGGCTATTGGTATCCAAGTAGTTAAAACTACATCAGCACTAATAGCTATGAGCTCATCTTGTATAAGCACATTTTTAGTTAAACACCGCAATCTTGGAAAAAAATGTTAGTGTGCTTAAACAGCCTGGCTCAGAATAGCTCACAATATGACGCATACCACAGGAAATAAAGTGGTATGAGGCACCTACAAAATATTTTTCAAACAAGTCATTGAAGCTCTAAGCCCCATGCCTCAGCTTTAGGAAGTCACTTATTAAGAATCAACACCAGCCGTGCCAAGCTAAGCTCTTGCTCTTGGTGATTTTCCAATTGAATATTCAGGGCCCTGTCTCGGTCTTGTTTTCAGGGAAGTACATGCCTGGAATGTTAGCAAGCTATTTGCTGGAAAAAATGCCCACAACAGGCCCAATGTTGATCACATTAATGCATTTGAGTGGGTATAGAGTGCAAATGATTGAAAGTGCTTCCAGATCTTGGTTGCTGGGGACAAAGCAGGCTCTGTTCTCTGATCTGATGGTCATTTTTTTCAGCGGAGGATGTGGTGCAGGAAGAGGGAACAGTGCCAATCTCTGTCTAATGGCTCCAAACAGGGCCTGGGCCTGGCTCTTTGGATGCTGATGAGTGGGAAATGAAACACAGATGGGTCAGATGGGTAAGGAGAGGGGGGATTACAGGTCAGGCCAAAGAGTTGGAATAAATTAAGTGCTTAAGAGGTACAGAATGGCACATTGTTAAAGCAAACGGATAGAAAAAAAATTGGCATTGTTAGGCACAGTGTTCAGAAAAAAACGTCCCATCTTCCCAGACCCCTTTCTCATATCACATCCTCTTTGGGATTACCACCTGTTTGATATATGAATTGCTTTCTGTAACACAGGCACTACAAGGCTGTGGTGCCCTGCAGTACCTAAGAGAAGGCAATTTTCTAGTAAACACTTCAGATGTCATTTACTGGGAAAAATATTTCGGTTCATGCTCCTGATCATAAGATAGCTAGCTTCCTAATTCCCTAGAGATGTCCAGTAAAAGGGTAAGCAACCATGTATGTATACTCTGGGGAAATTAAGTGACAGAAGTATTTCATGCATTCTCAAAATGCTGAGTCCATGTTTGGGCTTATTGCTTTCAAATCTTTACATCTATGTGAAAGAAAACTACTTAGTTCAAAGAAATCATCTAAAAAGATTCCAGTGAGGAGATAAAACTGAGGGATTTTCATGGACATGTACAACAGCAATTTTACCTTTAATGCCAAAAGGCCCTATCCACCACAATGATATAAATAATTGTTTTATTAACTAATATGCACAGAGGTTCACTACATTGATTTTTGACATCTCAATTCTATACATAATAACCAAAAATGTATTGCCAGACTATCTGTTGACTTACACAGATGTAGCATTACAGATGTGAAAACCATCACATCAATAAAACTTGAAAACTGCCCATGAATTCAAACTAAGTTTGGTGGGTAGTTTCACCAGCTATTTTTCCTCAGTGCGCAAATCCAGGTTCTTTCTTGATTTATGAGTATTTATCCCTCCTGCAAAGATAATTAATTCTGACTGGAAAAATAAATCATAGTCCTTCCACATAGCATGGCTAGAATTCAGGTGAGAGTCATCACAATGTGGTACATGTATGTACCAAAACTGAAATTAAAGAAATGAAATGTCATTGCTGGTGACAGAATGGCTAAAAGTCCTGAACAAGAGGCAAGGAAACTCTTAAATCCTTTTAGGCACAGAAAAGAAGTTACCTCTAGAGCAGCAGAACTGGATGGGATATGTGTCTGCCTCTCTCCCATCAGCTTTCATACTATGACCACACTATGAGCTGAGGTGTTCCCCATTGATTACATCCTTGAATTTCCCAGTACCTGTTTTCTTTTTCTGCCTTTCTTCTTCCTAGACAATAGACCCATGGACCCACATCTGATGATAACCCAGGTGCTGATGAGCAAGACAGAAGACACCTGTGGAGGGGCCAGCTGGCATGCCAGAGCAGATGTTGTGGGTACTTTTCCATGGGTGAAGGCACTGAGGTGAGAAGAGATTAGACATCTAGAGTGTTTGACCCTTAATGATCCATTGATCACTAGAAAATTTAAGCAAACTTTATGTATTGAAGACACTATTTTTTTTTAAATTTTGCTGAGGCTGATTTCAAGAGGTATTGCAAGTGGAGGATGCAGAGATCTAAGCAAACATATACTGATGGTCAGAATTTTACAGGAAATAATGTTCAAAGGAATTAGGGTAATGGTAATAGAAATAATGGGAGGCAGAAGGGAGGGAGCCAACAAAGAAACAAAAAACTAAGAAGCAAAAGTTCCTTAAAGTAAAGTTAAAAACACAATTATAAGAAACAGTCTTTGAAGAGCAAAAAAGAGCAACAAATTTCTGGGTGAAGAGAGAGGGAGGACAGTATATGCCAACACTCTGATCAGAAGCATTCCTGAAAGGTTGAATGCTAGAAGTACAAATGAGATATTTTTAAAAATTGTTTTCTGAAATTCTCTACTTCTGCCTGATCAAGAGAGGGGCTTACATTTGGTAGTAAGAAGAACAGAGTAGTCACCAGACTGTTCTGAAAGACTGGTATTTACACAGTCAGAAGGGAATCAGGAGAGCTCAGGCTGGAACGCAGCATGCCTTGTGCTCCTATACAGTACCACACTGTCTGAGCTCTACAGTGTTTCTCACAGCCAATGGAAAAGGTTGTTTTTTTTCCTTTTAGTTACTGTTCTGAGTAAGTGGCAATACATACAGTAAAAGAAGAGGCAGGCACATGGATGTCTCTACCTTTCAAATTTCTGTTCAAACTAGACAGTTATTTTCTAAATAACTGTGATTGGCCTTTTCTTTACCCAAACTCTCAGTGTTTCATTCCTAGTTTGGACTGAAAGGAGATTTTAGAAAGAATTGTAGGATGAAGGAACTACATCATTTTGCAAAGAATAAGAGTATGAGGATTAGTGCAAAGCATGAACCTTTGCAAATGCACTCTTGCTGTATTTCCCATCACTTCTTGAAATATTTAACATGACACCCTTCTAGTAAGGCACTTATACAACTTGCTTACCTGATCCTGACCATCTGGTGTCCCCATAAGACATCTCCAAATGCAGGGTGAATGGCTTTCCTGAACAACCCTGGTTGTGGTTATGCCCTGTCCATAAAAGAGTCTGGTCCAATAAACACCTGAAGAAAAGTACAAAGATTAGTGTCTACAGAGTCATTGTACTGTCTACTCTTTTATATGGGTCTGAATCATGGGTCATCTACCGCCACCACCTGCGGCTTCTCGAACGCTTCCATCAGCGCTGCCTCCGTTCAATCCTAAACATCCACTGGTCTGATTACGTGACCAATGTGTCTGTTCTTGAGCAGGCAGGGGTCAGCAGTATTGAGGCCATGCTGATGAGAATGCAGCTACGCTGGGCAGGGCACATCTCCAGGATGGAGGATCGCCGCCTCCCAAAGATTGTGCTCTATGGAGAACTCACCACCGGCTGCCGCAAGAGAGGAGCCCCGAAGAAGAGATACAAGGACTCCCTGAAACAACACCTCAGCCTTGGCCATATTGACTGCCACCAATGGTCCACTCTGGCCTCCAATTGGGATTCATGGAGACACACCATTCACGACGCTGCTGCTTCCTTTGAGAATGCACAGAGAGTCAGTCTTGAGGAGAAAAGATAATGCAGAAAGAACCGTTCCTTGCCAACATCACCTAGGGAGATGTTCCGCTGTGCCTTTTGTGACTGGACCTGCCTATCCCGTATTGGCCTTTTAAGCCACCAGCACGCTTGCAGCAAGCGTGGGTAGTGCCCTTCTCAAATCTTTGTTCGCAAAGCCTAGCCATGATGATGATGATGATGATGATGATGATGACATACTACAGACATATCCTTGGGTTTGAGTCATTCTACAAAGTAGAACAGGCAGACATGTCCATCTAGGTTGTCTTATAGAAAGCACACTCGGAAATGTGAATAAGCATGGACTGTAAGCAATTAAAAAGTTCAGAAGTTAAAATTATTGGCACACACTTCTGAGCAGAAGAGCGGTAAGGTAGTGTAGACATAGGTATCATAGCCTTGAGAATAAAAAACATGCCCTTGTGATCCTAAAAAGAAATTTCAGCAACAAGAACACCCTCATCATAGCATAGCACAGCATAGCATTAGGTGCTAGTCATCAGAATTACAGTGTGGGAAAGTGAGACCATTTTGCAAGGCTGACAAAATAGACTGGGCATTGAAAAGGAAACACATTTCACCTTGCTTCAATATGTCCAACTTTCCTGTTCTTCCAGCACATAAGTGACTTTTATAGGAGAAAATATGACTGAATTCTTCCTCACCTTTAAGGACAAAGTTTCCCTTACAGAGCTGGAAAGTTCGATGTAGAAGAAAACCCACCTCAGAGCTCAATTAATCTACTGCTCAGAAGCACCTGTTGGCTTAACAATAAATGATAGTTACTGTTTATTGTTAGGCACAATATTATATCTCATTGGGAAGCTGCTGTTAATTTCACTCTCAGGGCTCTTTATAAAACATTTCCAGTTTCATACTCTGTTAAGCAACTTCAACCTCAGAAGTTAAAAAAAGGCTTTCCATCTTCCTGAGCAAATGTAGATTTTAGCCCTAACATTTATTTATAATGAATTAATGATACTAAATAGCCAACCCCTAAATGAGTCACTAAGATAATGAGAGGTATTAGGTACTTAGAATGATGGAGGCACTTAGGTAATGAAGTCAAAGAACCTAGGTGGAAAAATAGATCTGATTTTCAAAACCAGCAGTTTGTGAGGAGTGTTTTTCTAAATAAGAAGGGTAACTCAGTATGTAAAAACAGCAATGGAAAAGGAATCTGGTCCAACTTATGCAAAAAGCCTCACTCTTCAGTATTTGCTAATTCTCAACCCTACCTCTCTGGGTCTTACTTTTAGAACAAGGCTTCTTTAACTCCTGCTGATGCAATAACTAAGAGCAGGGCTCAGGCTTCAACATCCAGTATGAAACTGGTGCTGTGCTGCTAGTGTGCTTCACTGTATGGGACTGCAAACAGTAAAGCCCTCATGCAATATTCACCCTTATATGAAATTATGCCATTATCAGATACATGTCACAGAGGATTTCCTCCTATGTAAAACATTGACAGAAATTGCTATGCTACAAGATTTATCCATTTGCTGTGCCACATTTTTCATAGGATTTTACCTTCTTGTACACAGACAAGACTTAAAAGCTTATTTCAGTACAAAGAAAATTTATTTTAAAACATTTTAAAAATCAGCATAGCACTTACTCTGTCAAGTAGTGTTTTTCCTAGAGTGAGAATTTCTTGAAGCAGATTTGGCTGAATACAGTATGTTATGACCTTTGGAATAAAATGAAAAGCCTGTGGGACAATACCAGATTTTGGCAGGATATTGTTGCTTTTCAGTTTTCACTTCAACCACTGGCCAAATGCCACACCACAGCATTGTTCTAACAGTGTAAGTCACACCACAGCCATCACCATCCCATGTACTGAATGCACTGTACCAATCACTACCTACTATAAAATAAAACATTACCTGTCAAGTCTTGCTTCATATTCCTTATGGACTAATATTTGAAGTGCTCTGTATGTACAAATTGTAGATGCCTCTGAAATATTCATGTAGTTTCACTTTTGCACCCTGTGCCCAACAGTTTCCATTCCCAGTTTGCCTTTTAATTTTTTGATTGTTTTGCTGTACAGATTATCTGTTGCAGAGAGCGAAGAATAAAGAAAAAAAAGGAATTTCACATTTTGAAGGATCAGTTTGGCTTGTTTTACATGTTCCTCTGGATTGCTTGTTTACATGTTCATCTGGATTTATGAAAATATCACCCCAAAGTTCTGAATCTAACGTTCACTACAAAAATACAGAAAACCTACCCTCAAAAATTCACAACAATCTTTGATCTCAAAATTAAATGACTATCCCACAGAACACACTCTGTCTCTGCCTGCTACTTTTCCCAAAGTGATTGAGCTGATAATATATAGGAAATTCTAAGCTACAGTGAACCAAGACCCGAGGACCTTACTCAAGATTTTACTGAGAGCCAAGTTAGATAATTACTCTTGAATGGACAAGAGCAAGCTACCTTATGTTAAACCAGAATAAAGATCACAGGACTTTCCTGTGCTTAACTTAATTTTCCTTTCCATATTGTGGTACTTTGTTTGCTCTGTACCTATAAGAGGTTAGCAGTTTTCAGATATATACAATTTTGATGAAAAACACTTAGTAAGCAAGTTCAAAAAATTGGTTTCAGTATCTCAGGGTTTCTGAAAGTGGAGTATTCTTTACCTTGTGGTAGATGTGGGAGTACCAGGAACCTAGAGGCTCGAGAAAAGAGCAGCTGCCAGTTACCAATTTCAGGACTTGACTAGCATACCAAAAGATCCATTATTTTCCTCATCCTTTGAAGACAAGGTCTATCGGTCAACTTGAACGATCACCAGAAAAAGGGATGAAGGAGTTTGTTCTGAAATTCCTAGGGGTTCTTCCAATGCCACATTCAGTATATTTGCTTTTTTCTCACACTTTGCTGAAGATGATATTATGTGTAGTTGCTGGCTTTCAGACAGTAGCTAATTTAAATTAATTCCAGGAAAATAATGAATTGATGAAAGGCTAAAGGAAGCAGTGTGTAGGACTTCAGTACCTAGCTGGTGTGCAGGTGTCACAAGAGAAAGATATGCAAACAGATAAGGATTAAGGTCATGAAGGTTTTAGAAATATAAGGGTTTTTGTCTTAAGAGTGCAGAATAAAATTATGAAACTCAAAAGCTTTACATTTAGCAGAAGCGATAGACAGAAATCATTGGCGAGATATCAACAGGGAGGAAGACTGAAGTACAAGGTGAAAAATATAAAAAAAAAATCGAGGATATGATCATATAACAGGAGAATTTCTCCCTATAATGCATTTTCAGAGATGAACAATTATTAATATTGTAGAATACTAATGGGTTATTACATCCTGTGTCTTTTGGAGGTTACAGTACCAGACAGATCATGAGTCCATGAATAATTCTGTCATGACTAATCATATTCCAAAATGTGGCCAACTTAATCATTGGTTCTCATACTGCCAAAAAAAAAGAGTAGCACTAGCAATGAGCCATTGTCGGTTGTGTAGTATCAGTTTTATGCCAGCAAAGTTTCATTAAAGTTCGGTTGTACTGGTATAAAACTTGTGTAAAGTGTTGAAAGCCATGCCCAATATATCTACCCCTCTTGCTTGAAAATCAATATTAGCAAGGTTTTCCAGATATTGTAGTGCCTGTACAAGCTGCTTTTCTTGGACCACTCTTGGGCTGCACAGGATCACTGCTGAGAAGGAGGGGAGCGACTGTTCAGATCCGCCCTGAGGCCTGAACTCTGTTCCCCAGTCAGCACCATGCCTTGATTTATAACCTGAGCCAAGAATCTTACCTACAATGCAGCTATATCAACACCTGCATCCTGGTGAAAACAAATGTTTTTTAGGGTGAGATTGTTGGGTACAAATAAGCTGCAAAGCATAAAGCTGGCCTGGAGCCAGGCCCAACAAGGGCATTAGGGACTACAACATTCAGTGTTGCTGGTTCCAGAATTAACTATTAAAGGGATCATTAAAACAACATGTAAAATTACCCTGTTACTGTGAGGTGCAAAGTGCTTCCATTGAAATGCTTTAAGGGAGTTGTGCCTTCTCTGCATCTTGTAAGATTGGACCCATATTTTCAAAAAATGTGATGAAATGATGCATTTTTGTTTTACATCTTGACAAATCAATTTCCTGAATGAGTGGTGAGTTCACAGAAGGGGCAGTACATGTTGCATTTCATTAAAAAGAATTTACTAACCATGTTTCTATTCTTCTTTTTTTAGCTGATGTATATGGTGTGCTGTGAACACCGAAAATTAATGTTAATTTATTTATCATTAAAAATAAGGAAATGAGGCTGAGCAGCAAGGAGCAGAAGTCTGGAAAGTGTGAAAATATGTTCTGTTTTCATTACTTTCTATAGAAAGAAAGATATAGAAAAGTACTATTTTTGTTTCACTTGATAATCTCAAAGGGACACCAAATAAATTGAGGGTGACTGAACTATTAAAATTGCTTATTTAATGTCCTCTCTTACTAGGGGGAAAACTTTTCAGTCTGTTTAGACTGAAATAATCTAGGTGGAAAAAATCTGGTCCCATAGATTTGTTTTGGCACCAGTTATAAACCCCTCTGCCTCAGCTGTTTCATTTTGATCTTAGTTAGTTTTCATCAAGATGAACATGACAACTTCAGTGGATACCATCTCTAGACACAATACAGATTAAAAGGTAATTGTCTACATGTGCAAAATGATTCCAAGCTCAGTGGTTGCCTATTAGACAGGTATCTAACTTTGGTTTCTACCAAGTAGTGATCATACTACTAATGTAGACATTCAATTAAATATTTCCCTCCTTAGGGAAATACTTTAGATTCTTTTTACAAACAAAAATGCGTAAGATGGCTTGACAAAAAGGACCTGGAGAAGCTCTTTTACAGAGATGATAATAAATGATGGAAGGAGGGTTGCTATGGAATGAGAAAAGACAAGGAGGAGACAAGGGGACATCCGTAAAAAGGGCTCTAGAAACAAGAACCTGGAAAAGCGCAGCAGAGCCCTGGAGAGGGGAAAGGCTACTCAGGTTTCTGGCTTGGAGGAATGAGGAAATAAAGGGTTTTGTCTTGCTGCAGGCTTTCCACTATGAGTGTGATGGAGGTTGAAATTCTGACTTTTTGGAGTTGAGAGGGCTAAGGCTGCCCAGTGACTTTGTGTGCTTTTCCAGTACCTGAAGTGGAGATGGTTGTTTTGGGGTTTTTTTTTGTTTGTTTGGTTATGGGTTTTTTGTTTTTTTTTCTGACTGATGTGTAATTTTCCCCTGTATTTGGAGAACTGGTGCCTCCTAGGTCGTATTACATTTTATAAAGGTACTTTAATCTCAGCAGTTATTATACCTTGTACATATTTTATGCTTAGAAAAATTAGATCAGTTGTTTCAGAGAATCCCACACATGACTGCCAGAATTTCACTAGTCAAACAACATGGATTTTTCTAGGTGCTCACTAATATGATGACTGAGTATTTCCAATGAAAGATCAAACAACACCCAATATTTAATATACTTCTCTTCATATGCTGCGTTTCTCAATCTGCAAAACCAGAAACTGAAACAGTTTTCATATTGCTGCAATTACTATAATCACTGTTTTCAAGAACAGCCAGATTATCTCTTCAAATATAACCAGTAATTTGAATAAAATATATAATGTCAGGTTTTCAAACTAAAGTGGGTGGAATTGTAAACTTCAGGAATTTTCTAAACCAGAAAGACAAGATGGAAATACATCAAAATCTGAGAAAGCTAGTAAGGTTTAGCTTAGTAGGAAATATTTAACTTCCACAGGGAGGTTTAAAATCCTTTCAGAAAAATAGAAATGCAGGAATCATTTCTCTTTTAAAAATTATGTCACAGTCAGTAGTCATGAAAAAGATGATTTATTTCAGGATTCTATGCCTAAGTTTTAGGTGTTTAACTGCAAGCATGTGCTTATGTGCTTTTCAAATAGAGGTGTATTTAAGCAAGTTCTTAGGTTCAGTATTGAACTAGTGCCTTAATGGTCTAAGAGGACACCCCTTAGACCTGGATTTATCTACCTGTTGTAGTTTGGGATTATTATGTAAATTCTCTCCCCTGCCACTTAACTGCCCAGGCCAGCGGTTGACAAAAGAAGTAGTTAACTGTGATCGCTGGGGTGGGGGCAGGTTTGTCTCTTTTGGTTTTTTTTGGATATTCTCCTCAGTCTTGGCTCGGCGGAACGGGGGAGTGGGGGCTCCAAGGAGGCAGGCTGCCCTGCTGGTTACTGCTGGGGTTTTCCCTGGCTGTCTTGCCGCTGCCTACTTCGGATTACTTTTTCCTGCCGTGCTGCTACCTGCCTTGGATTTGCTGCTGGTCGCTCGTACCTTTTCTGCTTCTTGGACGGGGAACACAAGGGAAAGAGACTGAGTCCATCTGAAAGCCCACTGCTCGTCTGTTTCGCTGGAGAGGGACTGAAACTCACTCTGCAGCCAGCGGGCTGTGACAAGGACACTTAAGTATAACCTTTTCTCCCGGAGGAAAACCTGCTGGGTTTTGTTGTTGTTGTTTTTTTTTTCCCTCTTATGGTGTTGGGGAAGTGGGTTGCACTAGTCTGTTTACATATATATATATATATATATAGCAGTTATCCTTCTTGTATTAAAATTCCCTTTCTTAAATTTGATAAAGAGTGGTGTGATTATTGAGGAGGAGGCCCCTCCCCTGCTTGTGGGTAAAACATTTTGGTTTTTCCCCTCAAACCGAGACATTTCTTGGCGCCCAACGTGTGGGGCTTGTAAACAAAGAAGGATAACTGCTATTTTGTGGCACCATGTGGGTCTTGAGCTTAGAGTTCATCAGGACCATCCTGTATAATATATTGGCTTTTTGTTGGTACAAATTCATGCCAAAAGGAGCGGCAGGTTTAAGTCTTATCAACAAATCAATGAGCAAAACTCAAATAGCCGCAATTATTATTGAGTTCTTACTCTGGATTTATGGTGCCATGAATTCGATGCCTTTGGATGTCATGTGGGTGGTGCTCTCCAGGCTGTTTTCCTGCCGCAACCTAAGCTGCTACCTCTGGGGATTCAGTGATAATAGTACAGACCCTTGGGAAGGAACAAAGGGGAATCTCTTCTTCCAACCCTTTGTCCATTCCCCATTCAAGTCTGCTACAACAGCTTTTGAGATGTTTAAATTCTCCCTGGATGCCAGAGATACCTTGCTCTTTATGGTTTTTCTGCAGGGTTGTATCCCTGCAGCTTACAGAATGTTTGAAGGTAGGGCCAGGGTTTTTCCAGAATGCATTCAGAAACCTAGCCCAGTGAAGGGGGAAAAGCGAGAGAATAAAACCCCTGATGCCACAGTGAAGGGAGAAAAGGATGAGGCTAAACCAGGAGGACAGGCCAAGCCTATGGAAGTTGCCCCTATTCAGAAAAGGAAATATAAGACCAAATTAGACCATCCAGCAGACGATGAGGGGGCTGCTGCACCTCCACAGCAAGCAGACCCAGAGCCTGAGATTATCACTGAGTCATTGTCATTTGATAATCTCCGTAGTTTGCGGAAAGACATTGCTCGACACCCGGGTGAGCCCATCCTGACTTGGTTGATCCGAGTTTGGGACCTTATGGGTGAAACCTTACAACTGGATGGTGCTGAAGCCAGGTTTTTGGGGGCTCTGGCCCAGGACGTGGCTATTGAACAGGTGTTCGTGAGGGAATCAAAGCCCCTTTCACTCTGGGCACGACTTCTAACGAGTGTAAGAGAGAAGTTTGTTTATAGAGAAATCCTGCAGGAACATCATATTAGGAAGACTTGGAAGACGATGGAAGAAGGAATTTTACGTCTGAGGGAGATGGCAATGATGGACGTGCTTTTTGGAAGAGGTGGGCAAGCCAATAATGACCCTGACAAGGTCAGATGCACACCACATATGTGGTGGGACCTTTCACGCTCGGGGCCAGCTGAATACACCGATTTCCTGGCATCCATGTATAGGGAAGAGAACCATGAAACAGTGGGCGCAGTAGCAAATAAGCTCCGGATATATGAAAGCATGACCCACAGCCCAATGCAGGCCCGTATTTCTGCTGTAGAGACATTGGTTGAGAGTCTCAAGACGCTGCCTGCAGAGGTAAAAGCGATCAGAGAGGAAATTAGGGAAAGTCTCCAAGTGGCACCAGTGCGAATGAGAACCTCTGAAGTCAGAGCCAGACGCCCCCCAGCCAGAGGAAGTGGACAGACCTCACGAACTGAGATGTGGTACTTCCTGGCCAAACATGGAGAAGACATGGGACGGTGGGATGGGAAACCCACCCGTGCCCTTGCAGCCCGAGTACAAGAACTGAAGGAGAATGGAAGAAGGTCAGTGAGAGTAAGTGCAGTCCCAGTTTCCCACGGGCAAGAATCTGACCCACAGGAGGGCACCTCCCAGGTGTACTCATCGAGAAAAGGTTCTGACCGCTATGACCAGGATCAGTGTTAGAGGGGCCCTGCCTCTAGCCAGGTAGAGGCACGGGACAACCGTGTCTATTGGACTGTGTGGATTCGATGGCCTGGTACATCAGACCCACAAAAGTATAAGGCTTTGGTTGATACTGGCGCTCAATGCACATTAATGCCATCAGGACATGTGGGCTCAGAAACTATTTCTATTTCTGGGGTGACAGGGGGATCTCAAGAGTTGACTGTGCTAGAAGCTGAAGTGAGCTTGACAGGGAGAGATTGGCAGAAACACCCCATCGTGACTGGTCCAGCCGCCCCATGTATCCTGGGCATTGACTACCTCAGGAATGGATATTTTAAGGACCCAAAGGGGCATAGATGGGCTTTTGGAATAGCCACTGTACAGACAGAAGGGATTGAACAATTGAACTCATTGCCAGGTCTCTCAGAAAGTCCTTCTGCTGTTGGACTGTTGAAAGTTGAGGAACAGCAAGTGCCAATTGCCACCACGACAGTGCACCGTCGGCAATACCGAACGAACCGTGATGCTGTGATCCCCATCCATAAGATGATCCGTGAACTGGAGAGCCAAGGGGTGGTCAGCAAAACCCACTCACCCTTCAACAGCCCCATCTGGCCTGTGCATAAGTCTGATGGAGAATGGAGATTGACTGTGGACTATCGTGGCTTGAATGAAGTTACCCCACCGCTGAGTGCCGCTGTGCCGGACATGCTGGAGCTCCAGTATGAACTGGAGTCCAGGGCAGCAAAGTGGTATGCCACTATTGACATTGCTAATGCGTTCTTCTCCATTCCTCTGGCACCAGAGTGCAGGCCACAGTTTGCTTTCACCTGGAGGGGCGTGCAGTACACCTGGAACCGACTACCCCAGGGGTGGAAACACAGTCCCACCATCTGTCATGGACTGATCCAGACTGCACTGGAGAAGGGTGAGGCTCCAGAACACCTGCAATACATTGATGACATCATTGTGTGGGGGGACACAGCAGAAGAGGTTTTTCAGAAAGGAGAGAAAATCATCCAGATCCTTTTGGGAGCTGGCTTTGCCATCAAACGGAGTAAGGTTAAGGGACCAGCCCAAGAGATCCAGTTCCTGGGAGTGAAGTGGCAGGATGGACGCCGTCAGATTCCAACAGAAGTCATCAATAAGATCACAGCAATGTCTCCACCTACCAGCAAAAAGGAAACACAAGCCTTCCTGGGTGCCATAGGGTTCTGGAGGATGCATATCCCAGCATACAGTCAGATCGTAAGCCCTCTCTACTTGGTAACCCGTAAGAAGAATGATTTCCACTGGGGCCCTGAGCAGCAACAAGCCTTTGACCAGATCAAGCATGAGATTGCTCAGGCTGTAGCCCTTGGACCAGTCAGGACAGGACCAGACGTACAGAACATGCTCTACTCCGCCGCCGGGAATAATGGCCTGTCTTGGAGCCTTTGGCAGAAGGTGCCTGGTGAGACTCGAGGCCGACCACTTGGATTCTGGAGCCGAGGCTACAGAGGATCTGAAGCCAACTATACCCCCACAGAGAAAGAGATCCTAGCCGCCTATGAAGGAGTCCAAGCCGCCTCAGAGGTGATTGGCACAGAAGCACAGCTGTTTCTGGCACCTCGACTACCAGTGCTGAAGTGGATGTTGTCAGGACAGGCTGCCTCTACACATCACGCCACTGATGCTACCTGGAGCAAGTGGATTGCCCTGATTACGCAGCGCGCCCGTATAGGAAAATCAAATCGCCCTGGGATCCTGGAAATCATCACAAACTGGCCTGAAGGTGAAAATTTTGGTCTAGCAGATGAAGAGGAAGAGCAGGTGACACGTGCGGAAGAAGCTCCACCATACAATCAATTGCCAAAAGAGGAAATACGCTACGCCCTCTTCACCGATGGCTCCTGTCGCATTGTAGGGACTAATCGCAAATGGAAAGCAGCTGTATGGAGTCCCACACGACAAGTTGCAGAAGCTACTGAAGGAGAAGGTGGGTCGAGTCAGTTTGCAGAGCTTAAAGCCGTGCAGTTGGCCCTGGACATTGCTGAACGAGAGAAATGGCCAAAGCTTTACCTCTACACCGACTCATGGATGGTGGCCAATGCTCTCTGGGGATGGTTAGACCGATGGAAGAAAACCAATTGGAAACGCAGAGGGAAACCCATCTGGGCTGCCAATATATGGCAAGATATTGCCACCCGAGTAGAGAAGCTGATTGTGAGAGTCCGCCACGTAGACGCACACGTGCCCAAAAATCGGGCCAATGAGGAACATCTCAACAACCAACAGGCAGACCGAGCTGCGCAAGTGAAAGTATCACAGACAGATCTGGACTGGCAGCACAAGGGAGAGCTGTTCTTGGCTCGATGGGCCCATGATGCCTCGGGCCATCAGGGCAGAGATGCCACTTATAAATGGGCACGAGACCGAGGGGTGGATTTAACCATGGACATTATCTCTCAGGTTATCCACGACTGCGAGACATGTGCTGCCATTAAGCAGGCTAAGAGAGTGAAGCCCCTGTGGTATGGTGGACGCTGGGATAAGTATAAGTACGGGGAGGCCTGGTAGGTTGACTACATCACACTGCCACAGACCCGCCAAGGCAAGCGCTATGTGCTCACCATGGTGGAAGCAACCACAGGGTGGCTGGAGACACACCCAGTGCCTCACGCCACTGCTCGGAACACCATCCTAGGCCTGGAAAAACAAGTGCTGTGGCGACATGGCACCCCAGAACGAATTGAGTCAGATAATGGAACTCATTTCAAAAACAGCTTAGTTGCTACCTGGGCGAGAGAACATGGCATTGAGTGGGTGTATCATATCCCCTACCATGCACCAGCTGCCGGGAAAGTTGAGCGGTGTAATGGACTGTTGAAAACCACTTTAAAGGCGTTGGGTGGAGGGACTTTCAAACACTGGGATCAACACTTAGCAAAGGCTACATGGCTAGTCAACACTAGAGGCTCTGTCAATCGAGCCGGCCCTGCCCAATCAGAACCCCTTCACACTGTAGATGGAGACAAAGTCCCTGTAATACACCTGAGAGGTATGCTAGGGAAAACAGTCTGGATCAACCCTGCCTCAGGCAAAGGCAAACCCATTCGTGGGGTTGTCTTTGCTCAAGGATCTGGTTCCACCTGGTGGGTGATGCAGGAAGATGGAGAGACACGATGTGTACCTCAAGGGGAACTTATCTCTGGGTAAACGACTCATATTACTGTATTTGTAAACACTTAATTATTTGAAAGAAAATTTAAGTTTAATGTAGAGTATCGGCATGGAAGAGAATTTAGGGGTGGATAATGTTGTAGTTTGGGATTATTATGTAAATTCTCTCCCCTGCCACTTAACTGCCCAGGCCAGCGGTTGACAAAAGAAGTAGTTAACTGTGATCGCTGGGGTGGGGGCAGGTTTGTCTCTTTTGGTTTTTTTTGGATATTCTCCTCAGTCTTGGCTCGGCGGAACGGGGGAGTGGGGGCTCCAAGGAGGCAGGCTGCCCTGCTGGTTACTGCTGGGGTTTTCCCTGGCTGTCTTGCCGCTGCCTACTTCGGATTACTTTTTCCTGCCGTGCTGCTACCTGCCTTGGATTTGCTGCTGGTCGCTCGTACCTTTTCTGCTTCTTGGACGGGGAACACAAGGGAAAGAGACTGAGTCCATCTGAAAGCCCACTGCTCGTCTGTTTCGCTGGAGAGGGACTGAAACTCACTCTGCAGCCAGCGGGCTGTGACAAGGACACTTAAGTATAACCTTTTCTCCCGGAGGAAAACCTGCTGGGTTTTGTTGTTGTTGTTTTTTTTTTCCCCTTATGGTGTTGGGGAAGTGGGTTGCACTAGTCTGTTTACATATATATATATATATATATAGCAGTTATCCTTCTTGTATTAAAATTCCCTTTCTTAAATTTGATAAAGAGTGGTGTGATTATTGAGGAGGAGGCCCCTCCCCTGCTTGTGGGTAAAACATTTTGGTTTTTCCCCTCAAACCGAGACACTACCTCCTTCAACCACTTAGTAGAGACATATCTAACACAGGAGTCTTGTCAGCCTACTCTCTCTCTGCAGGGAGATTTATTGAATATAGATGGAGTTTAAGGCAAAGTAGCTTCCCACAGCTAAATTCTGAGATTCAGTGGGATGAATCCAGCCCAATCCTGAACTGAATCTAATCTAAATAAATGGTCTTTTTGCTATCAAGCCTCCTCATTAGGAAAATGCGAGAAGAAAAATTCTGCAGGATGCCATCCCCGTCAAAGTATGAAATCACCTAAAAAGTATGAAAACAGCAGAAAGAGGAGGCAGTCACTAACAGAGTATTTATCTGGGTAATGAGAAAACAGGAATAAAATTCTAGCTAAGGAAAACTTCCTGCTTTTTGTTTCCCAGAATGTGGCCTCAGCCACTGCAGCAAAGGCTATGGGAAGCCAGGATAAGGTCATAATACATTCTTCTTCTTGAAGCTATGTCATTGTTCAAAGAAGAATTCAATGGTTATAGGTCAAAGAGAAAATAAGGAGACATCTTGTTATTGTGTTACTCGGTGATTAGAATAGCCACCTATAATGGAAGTTGTAAGTTCTTGTTGGCCATGCTTATCATACTTTTTAAAATTTAGTAAGACTTTAAAGGAAAATTAGTATGTCACTACTAGGAATGGAAGTATTGGTATCTTGAATTCTAAATTAACTCCACTTGCTGCTCATGTATACATTTTTTTAATAGTAACATGTAACAGAAAAGTTTGTACCTAAACATGATTTAATTGCCTACATGTAAAATTATGACTAAAAGTCACATAAGCTGTAAATGGAAATTTTTATGTTTGACTGGGACTTGTGCTAAATACTATTTCCTTTGTAAGTCTGCTCACTGATTATCATATGATTATCACATGGTAAAGCAATAAGAAATAAACAGAATGCACTATGTGAGTTTTGGAACAGTGTAGCGACCACAACTGGTGTCAAACCAGTAGATCTCTGGAAAACTGGGGTGTAGCTGGATCAAGTTGAAAGAGACCAATTCATCCTATGTCTGTGAGATATTAGTGACAATCAAGACAATGAAATTCAGAAAAAAAAGCCTACTTTTACAACACCTGGTTCTGAAGGACCTGCTGGTTTTAATGGTTTTCAGTCAGCTAAGGCTAGGCATGAAAAGGCAAACAGAAACAGAAGATTCACAGGAACGTGTATCTTATCCATGAGATGATCCAGGAGGGAAAAAACCAACATAGCAATTTGTAACTGATCTGAGACTAAGAAGCTTGCAATATTAACTGGCAACTTTGTGATAGAAAACAGGTCACAGGAGGAAAAGCATAATCCATATGGTGAATGTAGAAATAATTATTAACAAAAGAGTTGGAGTTTGACAGGCAGAAAAGCTTTAACTTAAGAATGAAATTTCCTGAAGACATTGTCTGATACTTCAGTGAGTTTCAAACCACTATAAGAAAGAGGAGGAAGAATAAGGAAAAATACCAACAGAATTGGGAATACTGCTGAAAGAGCCAAAATATCAGCAACTCATATGCAAAGGAAAGATCTTCTTATACTAAAACAGACTGTGCTGTTTAATGCTCTAGGAGACAAGAAATGAAAGAGAACTACCAGAGTATATTCCCTTTACTAGCCCTTTAGACTAAAAAAGAGACAAATCTCTGCCTATTCTTAGTCTTGAAGAATGATATATATAAAATTTGACAATTTTCCTCTACTTATGACAGGAAACATATTGGGGAACATGGATAATGCCAAATAGCTTTCAACAGGGTGCCCCAAGAAAAACAGAAGATATTTGTTCACACTCAACAGTCCCTTTGAGAAATATCTCTGCAGACTACCATTTGGGTTCTTTCCAGCCTCTGAGGGGTTTCACAGCAAAATGTAACATTTTTGTTGGTAGAGAGGATAGAAAAGACTATAAAGATGATGTTTAACTATGAGAAGAAAAAGTTCTATTGGATAACTAAAAGGATTGGAAAACATGGATCAGGTGGGATAAGTCTGGGTGAGTAGAAATGTGACTTCTACATGAAGACAATAATATAAGTGTGTAAAACAGTAAGTGTTCAGGTAGGTCACATCAAAGTTGAGGCTTCCAACAGCAGGCATGTCTTAATAGATGTCAAACTGGAACAAAATTATTTGAAACTATGATTCATGTAAATGTACTCAGTCTAACAGCCTAAACTGACTCTCTGGGAATGTTACAGGGCAAATTTATCCAACAGACATGAGAAATTGAGGCAAAGAAGCCTTGATGCTGAAATTTAATGATATCACGAGCAATATTAAGTTCTGAGAAGAGGCTGCAAATGAGCTATTGACTTGATCTTTATGCAACAGGACAGCTGAAACTGGCAACCCGTGTTTTATTCATCACAGATTCTAACAAAGAACAATTAATCATCTGCTCATATCTTTGGCCAGGGTCAATGGTATTAAAAGTTTTATGGTTTTGTTTACGTGAAAATACGAGTAAAAGCAGCTGCCCATAAAGTTGTTCTCAAGGCTAGAAAGTGCCTAGAAATACACTGCCCACAGGGAATACTCCTTCATTTTCAAATGGCTGACCATCTGACAGTCGCCAGCACCCTTGCTAGAAGACTTAACAAAAGTGATGGGATCAACATTCAGCAAAAAAATTGTTTATCCATCTCTTTATTTGAAAATGTTCACTCTCTATTTGAAATTGAAACAAGGTCAGTGGTGATTTGACAGTATATAAAAGGCAATGATGGCAAAAGACCCATATCCTGTATCACAAAATACTGTTTGGTATCTGGACAAGCTTTGTGTCAATACTTTTGTGACTGGAGGGAAAAATGAACATGAACAGGAGCAGTGAGCAGTAAAATGTCTGGCAGTCTTAAGAAGCTGGTCCTTTAAAAGAGATATGAACCACAGACAAACAGTAACATGTTTTCCACCTGTCTGAAGGAGGAAGACTAAGATATTTGGCAGGCAATGATCCTATAAGTTGAGGGACTAGAGACACAAGGCACAAAAATAATAATTAAAAAAAAAGAGTAGTGCTACTTTCTGAAAGCAATGAACTTTAGTTCTTAGGGAGCCTCAGGGAACCTTTATTGCCTCACAGACCACTTGAACACCCTCAACAGATTTAATTATTTGCTTATTATTCATATGTGCAATGATGCAATAAAGTAATGCTGCTTTTCAAGTGATAGTGTTCTGCACCTTGACTTATCAGACACAAGGCTTTTAAAACAGTGTGATGGCTACTGTGAAGTTCTAAACATTATTTGACAGAAAGAAACCAAAGACCAAGGTCTAGCGTAAATGGGTTTGTGAAACTTTCAAGTCAGAAGTTCAGAAGAGTCTCCCAACAATTCACTCTCCATGAGTGGATGTGAAGATGTTACACTCATGGTGGGAGTCCAAAGCCTGCTACAATCATAAGAAGTCTTCCTAGTGACTCCAGCAGGCTATGGATCAGGAGGATTTTCTGCATATCCAGCTCCATCCATATTCAGCTCCATTCTCTTTAGTGCTGCCCAGGTCCTGCTCCTTGTTGTAGCTGTTGATGGTGGTGAGTGAGTAGTCCCATTTCACAGGGCATAGGACTGACAGCAGCTCTGGAAGCTGTGTCTCTAATAGTACTTCTACATGCCCCTATGTAGGTTCCCTAAATCAACCTGCCAACATGTGGGAGAGGTTAAAAAGAAAAAAAAATCTTTGGATCTTGTGGGAATGATAAAAATGAGTTTATTGGCTTTTCAGTCCTTCTAAAATCAGCAACATACACATATGAAACATACTGCTTCCTGATTTCCAGCCTTGGAGTTATTGTGGCATGCATTAGCAGCCCAAACTCCCCTGGAAGAACAGAATACTCACTAGAAGCACTTTGTCATCTCTTCCTTTAAAGTTAATATATAGCCCCCGAATACCCAGCTTGGCCTGTGAATTATGCAGGGATAGTCTGAGGAGTTTGCATCTCTGATGACCTGCTTTGTTTTAAAGATTAAGAACTATACTCTGTTTTGCTTGAGTGTTCTGTATGTGAGAAGCATGTGGGCAATGGGAAAACATTCCATTAAAGTGAATGCACTAATCAGGAAAGAAGGAATATAAGCTGCAAGGAGATGCACAGGAGCACAAGATCCTTAGTTGCCTGCTTTTTTCTCCTTGTTATGTATCACTGTATCAGAGCTAAGTGGAAGCTGGCAAACACAAACAATTTTGGGGGCATAAACATAATTTCAGTTATAACCATTATAATTTACTTGGTATCCATCATATTAGAGCTACATGTGTTCTTTATGAACCAGGTGTTCACAAAGGGAAAAAGAGGCAGAGAGGTTTGCAATTCCTAAGTCTGCAGGCACTTTAAGAATAAAAGGCATAAATTTTCAAACTTTATGTATTCTAAACCCCTCCACAAACAAATATAGCTAAAGCCATAGAACAAATACTTTTACTTCCTCTCAGCTTCAGTTTACAGCTTTCAGCTTATGGAAACATTTGCCTAAGTTTGATTCAAATAGTCCATCAGAAATATTTTAATAGTCTAATGAAATCTTAAGAGAAGGGAGTGGGCAGGCTATTACTCCAATTCCTGTAGCTAAAACCCAACATTTGTGTGGAACTCATGCGAATCCCTCCCCAGAGGTGCAGAATGCAATAAAGATAAGAAAGACAACACCTTGCAGCACAGATCCATGGGGCTGTATGAAAGCGGTTGCACAGTTACCAGCTGTCTGGTCCAGTCCCTTTCTGGAGAACAGCTGGAAATGCATTCTCCGGAGATTGTATCTGGCTGGATTCCCCTGCACTCAAATCCCATTGATCTGGTTCCGTTCTAGCCCTCTGTACTTGCAGTTCAAAGAACAGCGAGGTCTGTAAAGAAATTATTGCCATATTGTTCAATCGGCCACAGTGAGCAATATATAGGATTATAATTAGGAACACATTAAGGAAAACAGCTCAGTGGAGATAAGCTGTTTGACTGCATATGCTTTTTGATGAGGGCTTAATGCCAATCCCAGAATAAAAAAGATTAAATGTTTGTTACCAATTCTTTTGAACTGCTGGCAAAACATGTGGTAAAGCATTTTTTATTCAAATTAAAAGCATCCTAGGATAAAAATAACCCTGTTCTGTTAGACCTTTCCAAGTGAAACCAGTTGTAAGCTGATTTATTGTCTTTTCCTTCACCTCCTTCCACCAGCATGATTAACATATGTATTTCTGTATCACATATATGCCTGGACAGGTATTTGTCTTGTGACACATCTGTATAACAAATGGCAATACAAACTGTACACAGAACAGATGTAGATTTTCAAAGTCTCGGCAAATTGTATTTGACCAAGCACATAGATAAAAGTTTTTATCAAGCAAGTTTTATTGTTTCTTTCTGGTGGAGATAGTTCTATGAGGAATCACCAGTTTGCAGGTGACTATATTGATGAAGAGCCCTTTAGAGATAAAGCAGACAGGTTTATAATCAGGGAAAACCTGTGGGAAGAGAAATACAGCAAAAGAGGAAAGCAAATCTTCACTAATACCTGTATCAAATGCTTATCATTGCATTCCATGCTGTCTATTTTATATATCTAGGAGGTATTATTTTTAGGATTCTTTTTTTCAGTCTCTAGAAGATTTTGAACTGGCACCAAATATACCAGAAAGACTGGAATTTGACAGATGCATGCTATGTTCATGAAGCCTTTCCACACTGAGACAGGTTTATGATGTTACTCCATGTAAGTCACCAGGACTGAGGGAAAGAGCTATGTTCTCACTCACATCCTCCTACACACAGACATACAATTTTGTTCATCCTTTTTAAACTCTATTTTTAGTTAACTGGTTAAAGATTGGCAATTGGATAAGTACTCAATGCCTGGACCAGAAAATATATGTAATAACATTAACAGAAATACTCACAATAGACTGTTCAGCTTGTAGAAACAGAGCGTAGGAAAAAAATCAGAAAATTTGTAACAATATGGATTTAGGAGGCTAAAAACATAAAGTAATCTTACATTCTGATCAGTACTACATCTTTTGGGAAATCCAATCTAATAATACTAAATGCTTTTAGGCAGTACTATTTTTACAACCTTTGGAACTTCATATAAAGTTTCCATCGACTTGGAATTTAGAGAATTTGTGATGTCTAACATACCTTAGGAACTTATTTGTACCAAGCGAACAGTCATTTCACACAAGATGTGGTCAGGAAATGGCAGCCTGTTGTGAGGACAGACTTCCAGGAGGTTGCTGACCAAAACTGCAGATGGCTTTTGGCCAGGGGGATTCCCAGGTGGCAACTTTGCAGATAGATAGAAATCCCCTTCTGCTTAAGAGAGTTTTCTAATTCTCCACAACCAGCCCTCGGCTGTTGTGCCATACCTGGGAGATGTCTGTAAAGCCCCTGCCTCCCTGTTTTGTCCCTGCTGCTTACGTTTTCCTCAAAGGTGACGCACTTTTAGTTTTGACTGCAGAATGTCAACTCTGACAGACCCACCCCCTACTCATTTCTTTCTCAAGGAAAAACATTTGAATACATTATGAGATTTCACTGGAAGGATGCAAAAGACTGCAGGAATTGGCATGTATTTTCTGAAGTCTTCGAATTTTTTGAGATCCCTCGTTGACAATTGTAGCAGATGACAAAAAGTTATTATTTTAAGCTGTTATATGAAATATATGGGACTTCAATTGAGCAGGAGACAGTCAGATTAATGAAATATTTACTATAGTAGATGTTCATGGTAATCATATTCAAGCTTTAGGCCAAAGCTTTTGTTAATTGCTGGTAAAGACACTGCCAAACATATCAGAAACTCAAGAGCAACAAAACAGGGTGTATCAGCCTGGGTCCTAAACACAGAGAAGGACCTCTGGAAGCTGAATTCAGGAACTGAGACCTATCCTACCAAGAGCACCTTTAATTCTTCAGCCTAGAGGCATTCTTTTGCCCTGAGGTGAGATCCTGATTCCTCACTTCCTGCTCTGTCTTTTTGAAATAAAGACTTTGTTACATGCCGGCCCAGGTTTACCCACATAGTTCCTTTGACAGTACAAACAACCCCCTCTGCAGTTCTTATCAAAAGTTTGTGTCTGTTGGGAAGTGTTAAGAGAAAAAATCACCCAGACTCACTGAGACTGATTTGATTTACCTGACAAGCTAGCATTACTCATGTTTTGTGGGCTAGTATGATTAGAAAGTAATGTAATATTAAAAAGTTCACATGCCATATATCCAGAAAGACAGTAAAGGGAATCATGAAAATCAAATTCAATAGCCTCTGGTATTGTTGTTGCAACAGTAACATTGCAGCAAATGCTGATAACAAAAAATTTAGATGCAACTCTTAAAAAACTACTAAAATTAAAAAAGAAGAACTAAAAAAAAAAGAGAGATTGAATTCTCAAAGGAGAAAAGGAAGAACAGAGAAGACAGCTAGCACTAATCCAGTAAAGTTCTTCTGAAAATTACAATAAAGTTTTGAATCAAAATTTTTTTTGAGGTTTTTTTTTTTAAGAAGGTGGGGAGTAGCTTCAGAATAGAGAGTAAAATAGAAATTTTTCTTTTAAGAATGGCAAAGTGTTACTTAAAAATTAAAAAGAATGTATTATTTCCAATGCCAAACTATTAAAAATAAATTTCTAAGTTGATTTTCTTCTTAGGCAGACAGCAGAAAGCACATATTGCATGCACCACACACAGAAAATTAAATAATTATTCTTATTTTAAAAAATGACTGAAAGGTTTTACAAGATGGTAATATAATTTTGCATCTGTACATTTTTTTTTGCACTTCTCTAAAATTCTTTCTTGCTCTCCTTGCCACCAAGGAAAAGTATCCCAAAATAAGAGATGTGTGTCTTCATTCTCCATTTGAGTAGACTTGGCACTATTCCTATTTTTCAGAGGATGAGTTAAAAAGCAAAATAAAACAGCTGCAAAGCAACAACATCACACAACTTGTTCTCTTGACTTCTAAAATGGAAGATACATACCTACCCAGCTGAGGAGCCTGATTATTCATTACATTGCTCATATACACGCTCACTTAAAATTATCCAAAGGAATTGCTAGATGAGAGCCAAATACTACTAGTTTGGGTTTCCATTTGGCACCCAAGTTGCACCCACATTTTCAAAGGAATAAAGAACTATAGATTTGCAACAATGAAGGTGCAACTTCACAAACGTTTTTTTCACAAACAATATGCTCTTACAGACTCGCCTTACATCTCCCTGGCATCTTCCCTTCAGCATAACATTCATTTGGCCATGAATGAACACATCCCACTCCCCAAATGACTGTTCCCACAGACTCACAAACTAGACCACCTGCAAGGCCAAATATAGGTATGAAGTGCAGCCATTAGGTCTGGGGTTGGAGAAATGGGGGTGTATTAAGGCTAATGCTGGCTATCCTGCTTCTGGATGCAAGTTGCCCTCTATTTAGACTGAAAGAGTTTTTGTATTTAGATCTTCTGTTCTTCAATAGAATAATTCTTGCCAAAGGACAGCTTTCATGAGTGGCAGTCTCCCCAGAGACCATTAACTGTAAAAGAAACCTAAGGAAAGTGTCTTCCATTCCCATGTGTGTCACCCCCCCAATGCCAATGGAGCTTACCTACTGAGAATGAATTGCATTTATATGACTCTTATGGAAGATGTGTATGAGACTGCCAGTTTATAAAGTAGATGATGAGCTTCTTGGACATGTGCTTTATAATGTGGCGGGTAAAAAACTTCAGTAAGTGAGCAAGCAGTCTTAACCAAATGAAGAGCAATGCCAGAAAATCTAGAGTACTTGGAAAGCATACCTAGGAGGTTCTGTGAACAATGACAGGTGCCAGTATTTGTCTGGAGAGGTCTCACACTGGATTTTCATGGCTTGATTTGCCATCTTTCTCACCGGCATTTTGTCTCCTGTCTCTTTCTTAGGAGACAGTCTATAATTTTCAGAAGTGTCCCTGTGCATGCCACAGGAACTCAACCTGTTATTCAAGAGGGTTTCTGCTCTTTTTCATTGCTTCACAAATTTTATGTTCTCCACAAATTTCTATCAGCCTTAGAGTCAACTATAAAATTGACCAGACCCTGATGCAGCTAAAGAAAGAAATTTAATCTAAGAAAAGAGGGAGCATTTTTGAACCAAATTTCTATTATGCTTAGCCCTGCTTTTGTTGCAAGGCAAATGTTTATGATAGCAGGACTGTCAAAGGAAATATTTGGAGACAAGGGGGTGGACCTCAGGAGTCAGGCATAGAGGTAATTTGCATATCCATACACACAGATATAGTAGATCTACATCATGTACAGAGTCACAGTTTTAGAACTCTCCTCACAAAAAGCTTTCATGAAAACCACGGGCATGTATCCATACCTTTGGCCAGGTCTCCTGCCTGCCTGAGGCTTGTGGGCAGTCACCAAGAGCCAGGTTTCAGGTTAAATCCTATTGAAAGCAAAGAATGGCATCTCTAGTGGCACTTATCCAAGAAAAGTATTGGGAAGCAGAGCATTTCTGAGATGCTGTGACACATTTTCTTTCCTGTTTTCTTTTTGCTCCCAAATGCCACTAATTTACTGCAGGCTTACATCAGCATTGAACTACTCCCATGTCAGCTCTAGCTCAGATTCTCTAGCCAGCCAGTAAAAAAGTAAAAGCCATGATCACCTCTTACTTCCCAGTCTACCATGTCCCTCTCGGTCTCTACCTACCTGTTGTCACTGATCACTGGCCAATGAGCATGTTTTTCTGCACCTCACTTGGGCAATCCAAACCACTGCCCAGCATCAAGCCCATGAAGGATATTATGGCAAACTTTATCTTAGATGCTGTGGAAAATCAGTGGAATATGATTTATTCTGTACAATGTAACTAACTGTAGGAATTTACTAAAATGTGAGGTTCTGAAGCAAAACTCTTACAACAGTGGAGCCCAGATCCAATTATCCAATTTTTTCCAGGAACAACTTCAAGACAGTATTGTTAAGAAAAGATATCCAGGATATGATAAAAAATTTCTAAAAATTGTTTGAATGAAAAAGTCTAACTCATCTGCAGGAAATGGTTCCTATAACTTGGAGAAGCTCCAGCCTTGCTGAGAAGCAGTCTTGGCAAGTTTCAGGATCTTTTTATATTATTGTTGGCAGGCCACTGCCTACAACCATTATACCTGGAATTGCTGAGGTACTACACTTCAGGAATTTTTGTTATGTATAATTAAGCAAGAGGCAAAGTAAAGCTTGTTTATTCTTTATTTTACAGTAGCATTCATAGAAAAATAAGCATGTCAATTGAGATTAACAAATAGCTCAATAGTTTCTCGTGATCTCAGAAAATTGCAGTCACTTCTCACTGACTTTATAATTTTTCACTTGAATCAGAGAGCATAATATGTATTCCATATAAGGAACTTTATATATTTAAAAGAAATTATTTACTTGATAAATGTTTCATGGTAAAGTATACACTTTGTAGATGTCATTGTTATGAAATAATTCACCCCAGAATTCTGATATACTCTCAGACATTCTGTTTTTCAAAAGACATTTAGTGTTATATTCACATGGTAGATAATAGTGCAAATATATAAAATCAAGACTAGAGAGGAAACATATAATTCCTCCATATAGGGTTCTATGCAAAGTATATGCATAAGTCTATCTTCCAAGCAGATAATTCCATATTACATATCCTGTCTTGATTACATCAGGAAAAATGTACATCTAGTCTAAAATACCGTTTTGCTACAATGGGAATGATAAGTTGTCATTCAAGTATACAGAGGCAAACACCTTGAGGAATAGTGTCATAGAACCTGTAAAACTAACTTTTCTATTTTAATTTTTAGACAAGTAAAGGAGGTAAATACAGTGAATTGACTGCACCAAAAAACAATGTGTTGGTTATTCTTATTATTTTCTTTATATCAGGACTCTCATGTACAAGCTGCATCAAAGCAATTGAATCATTCACAGATAGAGAGGCCACATTATATATCACATTATTAAGGAGGATGTTTCACTGTAATTCACACTGTGTACTGTGGAAATCCTCTAAGACTTCTCATCACTACTAGATAAACTAAGGTGCTGTAGCCAACAAATATTGTTAAGATCTACTGCCCCCTACCATTACTCCCAAATTTAGGTGGTTTAGATGCATCTATAGAAGAAAATTAATGATCACTTGAAGAGTTTTCTGGCCCTGAGGCCAGCTGGAACAGAGTAGACTGCATTTATATTTTTTAAATCTTTTACCTTTAAAGTCAGGGTGGCTACACCCACAGTGCCTGCTAGGGGTGTCAGCTGGCCTGTATGTGCTCCCAAAATATGACAAGACATTAACTGAGGGAGTCCTAAGTGAAATAGACCAAAATCATGTTATGGGCTGATTAAATAATTGAATATCATATATGACTGAATTTCAATACACAGGATCATTCCTTGGCATTGCTTAATTTACCATTAGAGCCAAAACCATCAAGGAATGATTCATTCAACCAAGTTGTACATGTCATCAGTGTAGATGCCTTCTCCTGAGCTACTGCCACTATGTTGTTTTCATAGCCAGAGTGAAGTACATACTCCCAAAGAATAATTAATTTAACAAAATTTAACTGTCTGCATTAGAGTGAGAAGAATCATTATTCTCTCCTCCTACTGCTAAAGAGGATTCAGGTGGCTATTTCAAACGTGTATTTCCATCACAAATAAGATGTTTTTCTTCATGGGACCCTCCAGAGAATCAACTTTTACTCCATGGAGGTAGCACTGCATTCCTTCTCAGACTCTCCCTTTCTCTCAGAAGCATATGCCTGCATCTTGTTTTGGGACAGAAAAATGACAAAAGGCACAGAAGAAAAGTCTTTTTGTTTGGTTTTCTATGTAATTACTAATAATTAAATCTGTCTGGAAGTTACACAAAAGCCCAGTATCCCTGGATCTCCAGTCAGTCTGTGCCACTAGATGAGAAAACATATATTAATGATGCAACTCAGACATTTCCTACTTTCCTGAAAAATACATTCCAGGAATTAGGAAAGAGATTAGGGCTCAGAGGATAGCACTAAATCAATTTTCAGCTTATAATACAAAATCACAATGCATTCTGTGACAGGTGACTTCTGGCTATCAATCTGATTCAGTTATTGTGAATCTGCTTTGACTAATCAAACTGTTAAGTCTTAATTGTCAGCTCTCTTCTTACAAGATTCCTCAAATTTGTTCAAACAGCATGAATAGATTTATGCATTATTCATCTTACTCTAAAGAAAGCAGTTTATGCAAACTTGTAAGAAGAAATAGCAAAGTTTCCTTTCGCCAAAAGCTATCAAATTAAAGGCAGACAAAAACAAAATGTCTACAAGGAGTAAGAGAATGTAACTACAGAGTTATTTGGATGAATATTGCACTAGAAGTACTTATGGTTTCTAATACACTGAATTTAACACTGGCTTACTTCACATCTCTGTAAAACTGCTAAAAGTGACAGAATTTGAATGAAAAAAATAATGAAACAGAAGTTATAGTAATCAACCTGCACCTTTACATGTGGAAATCTGTACTTTCAAGTGTGATCTGTAAGTGTGATATGTTTATCCAGAGACACAAAGTTAGATGAGTTACTCATTCTCAATTTTTAAAAGTGTCAAGCATACACCTTCTAGTCTCTGTGCTGTTCCATTCATAAGATTCTTGAGAGAAGGTCATTAAAGAATGAGATAAAAATATGAGGGGTAATATAATAGTAATATAATGGAAAAGCAAGGGGGAAAAAGCAGAAAAAAACCCCATTTTCTTACTATATAAATCCAAATAAAGTCCAAATCAACTTTACATCAAACATATAAATGGGATTCATTTTTTCTCACAGGAAGGTCATAGTACACTTTTTCAGTTAAACCTATAACTATTGCACAAAATCTGTAATTTAAAAATATCCAGTGGTCTGGGCTTTTTCTCAGAGAACCACTTGAGAGTTTTTAATTTACGGCCATCAAATCCTTAATGTTCTTAAAATCTAGCAATACTGCTGACAGTTTCAAAAGAATTGAGATAAGGATCACTCAGACCAGGCTTCTCCTGGCTATCCTACCTCCAGAGAAGGTGCAATTTCTTACTGGAAAAGCACAATCTAAGAGGACTAAGTTGCAGTAAGATCTAATTGGTTATTTTCATTCTCAGCTGTCTGAAAGACACATGCAAAGGTAAAAAAGGCAGCTTGCTCATGGAAAAGGTGGGGTAATAGACCTAAAATTATGTAGTTTTCTTTTTGTTTTGGTCTTTATAAAACACTTTCCAGAAGTATATATACAATATCTAGCTAAGCATAAAAACATCTGAAGTTCAGTGAGAATGGCATTCATAGTCCTGAGTTAGGTGCTCACATGTATTAAACTCTAGAAAGTTGCCTATAAAACTCTTCAAAGATGCCTATGTTTAACATAGGAGACAGGAAATCTCAAGCCAGGTAATAGCAATGTTTAGGAATGAAGCATGTTTAGAGTCTTGTCTCTCATAAAAGTATCTTTTTACAGCTGATAGAATGCAATCAGATTTTACAGCTTGAAATTCCCCAGACTTGGATATAAGAATGAGGTTCCCTTCATTATGCACATGGGTAGAGGACCAAGTTTTGCTCAGATTTCTGCATTGTTGTTTAGTAGGTAGAGCACCAGATGAGTAAGATCTTTTCCCCCATTTTCAGAGAAAAACCAGTTCCACATCTCCCATCTGCTTGGAAAATATCTTCACCACCACAAAGCATTAAGTTTAAAGTTTTTCACTCCTCAGAGTAAAATTAGGCCATTGGGAAAATAAGCAAGAAGGAAGCTGGTTCTCTTATTTAGTGATAAGAATAATTGTCTAGGGAGAGAAAGATATTTTAGAGTTTCTTTATTTGCATCATGAATTGTGTATTCAGAATTCATTAAGATTTCACAAAGACCCTTCCTTCTCTCATTTCACAGAATATTCTGAGTTGGAAGGGACCCGCAAGGTTCAACGAGTTCAAATCTTAAGTGAACGGCCCACAAGGGGATCAAACCCATGACTTTGGTGTTAGTAGCAATTATGTTCTAACCAACTAGTGACCAAAACACAAAGTCAAAGTAAAAGGTTAGAACTTCAGACAGTCCAACTATTCTCATCAGAAGCCTATGGAGTCATCTCCTCCTGGTTATTCTTGTTCTCTGTCCTAAGTCTGGATAGTTTAAAGTGGCTTTATCAGTCTGCATTGCAGTGGCTTAGAGACAGTTGTGAATGAATGCAATAACATCCAGTTTGTGACTGGGCACAAGTGATGTTGCACAGAGCTCAATATGGTGGCCAGTTCTGTTTAACACCAGTATCCAGTTCTGGGCCTCTCAATTCAGGAAGGACATTGAGGTGCTGTAACAGATACAGAGAGAAGGGCAACAAAGCTGGTGAAGGGTCTGGAGCACAAATCTTATGAGGAACATCTGAGGGAGCTGGGGTTGTTTAACCTGGAGAAAAGGAGACTCAGAGTTGACCTTAGCACACTCTACAACTACCTGAAAGGAGACTGCAGCGAGACCAGAGTTGGTCTCTTCCCCTTGGTAAAAGTAACAGGAGGAGAGGAAGCTGTGCCAGGGGAAGCTTAGGTTGGTTATTAGGAAAAATTTCTTCACTGAAAGACTTATCAATCATTGAAAGAGACTGACCAGGAAAGTGGTGGATTCACCATCACTCAAAGTGTCTAAAAGATGCACAGATGTGGCACTTAGGAACATGGTTTAGTGGTGGACTTAGCGGTGTTGGGTTAATGGTTGGACTCAATGAACTTAGAGGTCTTTTCCAACCTAAACGATTCTGGGATTCTATGCTTCTGCTACATTTCTGTTCCTTAAATTTACTAAGCTACTGCATCAGCTGATGAACTAACACGTCCAACTCATTTAATTATCATAAGTTCTTCCCACAAGATCTTGTCGGTGAATAGATTAATTTCAACAGCATGAGATGGAGGCTATTTGAATCGGTGCTGAATGCATTGATTTTCACCTGTATTTTGTCTCCAACAATCTTAATTGCTACATCTCAATTTACCTCAGTTATTTTAATTTACCTACTTTATCTTAATTTTTTTGTCATAATGCCAATGTCATGGCTTCTGGATGACACACTTGCTATTCTTTTTCTGTCACCATTTCTTTTTCCAGTCTAAATCCTGTTCTCACATCTAACTCTTCTTTCCTTAAATCTTAAAGAATAGTTTCCATAAAGTTCTCCAGGCCTGCTTTTTTGAAATAAAGACTGTCTAGCCTGTGTTTGGTTTTATATTTAATTAAAATTAAATCATATCCGGATTCAAAGCTATCTGATACATTTAGACCTTCCATTATCTCTTTACCACATGTCAGAACAAAGCTCATAAAAGCATTACCTCCTGTTGATTCCATGACTAGGGAAGAAAAGCACTCAAAACCCAGCACTCAAATCCAGCTATATCAGGATGCTATCAATATAAAGTACAAATATTTTTCACACTATCTATGTGAGACTAAGTTTCTGATAATAGCTCAATTATGGTGATATTTCTAAACCTTAAATCATTAATGAAACTGGTATCCATTTACAAATCCTGCCTGCATTCACATCAGAATTCTGACATAAAATATCACCACAAATTACTTTTTTTTTCTTCTAGTGGTGGGTGGATGCAGGAGTTGGGTTTAAATTGGCTTAATCTTGTATTTGAAAAACTTGGTGGAAAAAGTTTCAAAAGTTGCAACATCGAGAGTGAGGGGGTTTTTTTAGTTTGGTTTGCTTTGGTTTGTTTAAAAATTCCACAAGAAAAGGTAGATCTCTAGCACTTCCTGTTTCTACTTACTGGCCTGCCTAGAACCAGAAATTTAAACCAGTCAAGAAAGGTTATGTCATCTTAAACCAAAGTACTGATTCACTGGAAACACACTTCGAGTTTCACACAGTTGTTTAAGTCAGTTCTTCCTTTGTTTAAATTTATTTCCCCATTCCAGATTTGACAATTACTCTGTCAGTACTGCCATCAAGGAAAGTGATCTGTGGCAGGTTCACCTTTGGTGGTAAAGTTTGTGGATAGAGTTTGATAATGAAACCTGGCCCTCGCCAACCTACACTGGCCAAATATGATGTCTCTTCAGCAAAAAACATTTAGCATGATAAATCTAGACTGAGTAAGTTTTTTCCATCCTTGAGAAGGCAAGAGAAAAACTCTTAGTAACCCCTGACAGAGGAATTTTAGAGACAGATTAACCAACAATTTTGATTAGACAATTAAAAAGCTCCAGAATTTAAGACATCAGAACAAAAAATGCTGGTTTCTCATGCAATTACCCAATAATATTTTTGAGTAAATTAGGTCTCTAAATCCATGCTTAAGCTTATTTTAAGTGTTCCTTCATTTGCATATAAAATACCGTGCAAGGCTGAGATTGTTATTATATCTGTTTTTACTGTATTGCTGTCTTCCAATATTGCAACATTGTATCCATACAAACTAAAGCTGGAACTTGATGTTTGACTACATCAAGTGGTCAGCTATAAAAATGTAAAAATATATTCCAATGATGTCTACATTTTCATGTCAATACAGATATTAATAATTTTTTATTTGATTCTAATACCAGGAGAATGGCTGCATTAGAGAAATGAAGCATTCAGCCTCCCTGGTGACTATACTTAGACCTACTTTTTCTGCTCTACATATGAAACAAGAATCCAATAGAATTTCTCACTGATGCCAGTATATGGTCAAATAACTATTTTGTCTTCATAATGCTCATTTTGAATGCAGTTAGAAGTTTCTACACACACAGTCAAATATATAGCTATTATCACAATTTGACTAGGGAAATATCATAGGAAATATTAATTGCAGACTTCTTTGTCATCAACATGTTAGTTTTCACAGAATCACAGAATTTGCTGAGTTGGAAGGGATCCACAAGGATCAAGTACAGCTCCTGGCCCTGAACAGGATCATCCCCAAGAGTCACACCATTTGATAGTCTAAATGCTTCTTTGAAGTCACAGATATACCCTAAAGCTCACAAATACCTTATCTACCATATCTTTTTTTTTCTGCTCATTTCCCATAAGAACAGATTTTTGCTGTTTCCCCATCATGTGATTTGGTTTGGTTTTTTGGGGTTTGGGTTGGGGTTTTTTTTCATGCTTTTTTATTCTGGCTGCCAGGGAAGTGCTTGCCAAACCTAAATTCCTGGAAAATATCTGGGCCACCTGCAACAAGATAGCTAAACTCATAGAGGTGATGATTGAAGGATGTGGAAGGACAGGTCTCTGTCTCCAACTCCATCCTTAGTTTGGCATGCCTGCTTAAATTCTGTTGCAAATGGGATTCAATCAGAGTTTAAAATCAAGCATATGCTTAAGTGAATCATAGAATCCTCCATGGAACTCACTCCATATATTAACAGCAGACCTGCAGATATGCAGTTGGACAGTTTTTAAGATTTTACTTAATGAAAAAATATTGATTCTGTCTGACCTTTTATCAATTTAAATTTGTAGGCAAAAAATTTATAGTTCATCCCTTCCTGGGAATGTTGATGATGAGATAAAAATCAACCTTTATTCCAGCTGCTGGAAAGAGTTAGGTGTTTTGTATTAATCAATCAAGTGTCAGTGTGAAGTGTACAATAAAAATAATAAATATGTTTCTCCAATCATCTCTTCTTAGTCATCTCTAGCACTTAGGTTGTGTCTTAAGATTTCTTTGATTGAGGTCAAACCAGTGGAATAGTTTTCTGTGGAAAAATGCAAATATAATTTTACTTTTTAATTCCTATATCCTAATAGCATGGACAGAGGAGAATTCAATTACAGTAGTCTTCTAATTGCTTAGAGATTTTGTTCTGCATGGATAACATCTCTTTTTCATTTTTTCAATATTCAGTCTTTTGAAATAGTGAAAGAAGATTTGTTGAAATAAGTGTTTTGAATTTATTTTAAAAAATCATAATAAAAGTCTATGAAGAAATTGGAAAGGGGTTTGATCAGCAATTGAGAAGATAAATGTTTGAAACAACATATTTGTCAGCAGGCTGACTTTTAATTTGTATTTGCAAAGACTGTAACTTAATCTTCAGATTAAAATATGAAACATAATATGGAAACCCAAAGAGAAAGGAAAAGAAAATCTGTTGCCACCCGGCAAACATCCCTTCTGCTATCCACCTATTCATAACTTTGCAAAGACCACAGATGCTGTATCTGCAGATCATGCACTCGTGACTCTGCTTACACATCCAATTTTTTTTCCCTTCCTCCCCTTCCCTCCCAAAACTCTACCTTAGCCCCTCAGGCACATGGATAAAGGAAGCTATACACTGGTCATTGGTAGCTTCATAAAGGGAAATGGCAGTTAGAAGAGTTAGGGAGGTTGGAATGCCAGTCTATGACGTAGACTACAAACATGGTTGTGCGTATTCCTGATACTTGTCTGCTACTAATAATTAATGTTACTTTTCTCTATGTTTCTGTCAGGTATCTAAGAAGAAATTTTCACTCAACTGACATGGAAGTATGTGTGTTTTTGTATAACACTTTTTAGTGTCATCACACATGTCAGAAATTATCAAAACAGCATAGGAATAGATCCCTCTGTCTTTCCAAGGTGATTTATCTATAGACATCAAGTTAGCTCCCCTCAATTTAGTAGACTGTATTTCTGAGCTTGGGTTTTAAACTTTGTATTGAGTACTGTGTGAAAATACATCTTGCGGCCAAATCTTCAAATAAGCTGAAGTCATAAAGAAAATATCAGACATAGCAGTTGTGAGACACAGGAGCACTACACATAAAATGAATGCGCAGTGCCCCGGCTCGGGGGGACCAGTGGTAGGGTGTTCTCAGTGGAGGGCTCGCACCACTGAAACCTGCTTCCTTTGGCCCTGCGCCAGAGCCCTGGTTTGGCGAAATCCAGGGAGCGATGTAAGGCCTGTCTGTTCAGCAGGGCAGCTAAAATACCATTGGATTATTCTTAGCAATAAGATACGGTTTGGGGAGTTGTGGGGTTTTTTTGTTTTGTTGTTTATAAGATCCTTGATTATAAAGAGTTCTGTATTTTTCTGATGTTTAGGACTGTCATTCAGGAAGTGCAGGGCAGATGTACGATAATGAGAGGCCAATATTAATTAATTAGATTTGCTTCATTTTCAATGAGGCACTGAACACTTGAATGAGAGTACAATAAAATCATGCTCTAAATCATAGATTAAGGATGACTATTTCCTTCTTAGTAGAGAGCACAAATTTTAATCAACTGTTCTTGATTTCAAATACAGACTATCCCCTCAGACATGTCACTTTGCATTTAGTAAATTAATTGCACATTTTCCAATTTGAAGTTATCTGAGTTCTTGTCAGTTTGTATCAGGATTATTTCCTGAGCTATAGACAGTTTAGGAGGCTTTTGTTGTTTTAAAACATGCTGTGCTGGAGGGAAATGAAGTTTTGACTTTGATGTTCTTAATACCTTTACAGCTCTATAGTTGAATCCTTGATGCCTCTTCAGGTTTCCTCAGAGAAGAGCAGTGGGATACACCTAGAAGTTTCTAGGGACAAGATGTCTCTAAGTGAACAGTGTTCCAAGGCAATGGCCATAAGGACTATTAGAATTAACTCAATTATCCCTATGCTAATTTAAAGCTTCCTTTGTTGGCTTGATCACAAGAACAAGGAGATGGGATAAAAGCAGGATTTCCAAATTTTTCTCTCAGGCTAAGATACCCAGTCTCTTTTGAACTTAATTCATGGCCATATGACAAGGTCTCTCCTCTGTTTTGTGAATTGTCTTTGCTACTGAGAAGAGAAACTAAACAAGCCTGGTTTCTTACAGTTTTGTGTCTTCTGCTCCATACAGCAGAATATCCCTATTTGCCCTGCAAATCTCCCACTTTCTGACCTGCTGAAAAGGAAGCAGCATCATTTGTTATGGCTGAAGCATGTGGATGGTTATTCATGCAAATGCTTCTTGGTCAGATAGTAGTTGCATCTTGACTTTTGAGCATCTATATGGGAAAGACAAGAAAAGCTGCCTTTGTACATCCTCTGTAAGCGGGACCCTAACAAGGCCTCTTTTCCAAACAGTTGGTTACTGCTGAATAAAAATTCTTGAAACTTATACCAAAAAGTGCCTGACGTGTTTTTACAGTCTTAAGAATAAAGTAGACAGAAAGATGGAAGGCTATTTTGACAGTGCAATAATAGGCACCTTGTTTCTTTGGGAAAAAAAGAGGGAAAATAATTGTTCTAAAGCCATTCACATAAGCTGGCCAAAAACTTTTGAAGAAAACTTTTAATGGATATAAGGGACTTCGGATTTATTAAAACAAAAAAAAAGGCCAGGCTACTTAGCATTCTGTCTTCTGCCAAAGACAATTTAAGTAGAAAATTTTAATCAAGGTGTTTGGTATTTTTTTCCTTATACATTATGTAACTCTTATACTTAGTGCAAGTCTATCATAGAATCATGACTTGCATTCATAATTGAGGTTTTGTTTTTTAATTAATGCAAGGTTTCAACTATTTGCAAGCACAAGCTTATGCTACCCAAAATTATAGTTTTTACTTTTTAAATTTAGAATTAAGCAGCTTCTTAAATATTAAAAATAAACTGAAATAATAAAATGATTGATTTAAAATTGATGTTGTAAGCAATAGGCTACCATATTTAATCTTTAAAGTTTTTTTTCCTAGTACATTACTTTAGTAATACCCTAATGCTCAACTTGGTGCTCACCAAAAATCGTAGGACACAGTGGTCCTTTTAAATTAAAGGAGCAAAATTTCATAAGGTCAGAAGGGATTATTAGGCTGATCTATGTTGCACAACTATATAATATGGAGTATGGAATTTTTGCAAGTATCTGTGCCATGAAGTCCATGAGAATAGTCTGAAAGCATAGCCTTTAGACCTAAACTTGATTTAAGCACTATAACTGTCACAATATCCAGAACTTCCTAAAAGGGGTGTTGCAAAGGTTATTTGCTTCAGCGTCTATTTTGTGACTATGGCAAATATTTTTCTGGTAAGACACGTACAGACTCTGCTTTTTAAATTACCCATTTCATCAGACTTTTCGAAAGCAGATGGCCAAGAGAAGATGAGAATAATGTAAGTTTTGCTAGAAGTGGGAAATGTGCCAGTGAATGTAGACATGTAAAAGAGAAAGACTGTCAAAGATTGTGTAGGTTAAGAGAAAGACCAAGGGAGTCTACAGAAAGAAGGAAAAATATGACCATTTCAGGTACTTTCTACTGTTCTGGGGAACTAAAACTGTTGTAAAACCAATTCATCAAGCAAATCCTTTCCACAGTCTTTGTACTTCTAATAACTAAGCACTTGAAGAAGCACCCAACATCTGAACAACTACATCACCCAGACAACCCCAGGAGAGGGTGAGGCAAATGAGAAATGAGCCATTGTTAAAGCATCAGCCTAGTTTAATCTGGAACAACAAATACTGGATTGCCAAAATCATACTTTTTTCCCCATGATATAACTTACAGGGAAGCAATTAACACAATTTAAGAAGTATGCACCTCAAAGGGTTAGAATATTTTTGGATTTCTTGAAATTTTCATGTTAATTGTCATGATTTCTAGTTTTAATACCCTTACTTTCAGGATTGCCTGACCACAATTTTTATCAATCAATGGTTCCTCAGTTCGAAAATGCCATTTTTAAAAAGTAAAATATTCCAAGCAAATGTATTAATTGCCTAAATAACCAGGTTGGCTCTGTGGCAACTCATACAGTCTCTGACTCCTGGGCTATTGGTTTAACTGACCATTTGGTACAAAGCAATAAGGTGCCCATGGATGTGATGCTCTTTAGCATCTGCAATCTTTGATCATTAAGCCAGCATATCTCGGGTGTTCAACCAGAATTTTTTCTTAAAATCTGTTTCCATTTGTCTGCATTTTATTTATCATATAGTTTCAAATATGATGTTTCAAACATATAGTTCTGAATGCTTTTAACCACAATAGTAAGCTTGTGTTCAGTTCACTCCTAAGGCTAATAGAGTAAATAGAATATTTTTACTGGTTTGGGATTTTTTCTGTCTTAAAATGCTGCTATGAACTATCAGGTTCAGTTCCATTTTAACCTCACTTCTGACAAAGAAATAGAAATATGAGAAACTGGGAAGATGAAAGCCAGAGAAAGTCAGCTATATAGTAAATAAGTGGGAAATACTCTTCTTTCTATGTTGCCAAAGACTGATATTCTGGGATAAATCCAAGGTGAATTAACATAGTCCAAGCACTGAAAATTGGTGTTGATTTATAAATTCTGTATCATTTTAGAAACTATTCAAATTTTGCTTCTCTATCTACATCTACTTCTATTATAGCTCTGAAGCACTGAGCTCCCTCTTGTGACTAGCACCTGAACATTATTCTGATTTTGGGACTACATAATCTTGTATGGTCTTGAAAGCAGCAGAACTGTTTCAGATCCTGAAACGCATTGGATCAACTTGACTTGCATTTAACAATCTTCTTTAAAAATGGCTATCTGGAAAGAATATAGACTTAATCTTCTTCATTTTTAGTAAACACCCTTTGTAAAGCTGCTCTTTCAAAGACAAAGGAAGTGGGTCTCCTCAAAATTCTCCATTTCTAATGGTGGATTGTGTCTTCAAGGAAATTATTTAGTGACTGATGATACAATAAACACAATACAGTGACCAGTAATCAAATGAAGACTAAATATAAATTTACCAACCATAGAGGCAGGAAATACAATCCATCATATCTGACAGCAATTTCCTTTCAGAGTTGTAAGGTTGTATTTCTTTATTTACATTTGGTGATGAAGGTATAATGGTTCATTAGCATGGGTACAGTCATTTCTGTATGATCTGTGTGGACTGTGCATAGCTTATTCCAAGATTGTATAAAGGAATAACATTCATATCTATGTAACTATGAACACAGTACATTGCACAAATAGATCAGTAACACTGAACTTTCATTTGATACATATATATTGATAGAAATGTTTTGTATAGAATGACCCTTGGTAGAAGATGGAATATGAGAAAAAGTCTGAAATGTACAGAACAAGAGAAATCCAGGTCAATATGCCCTTCTTTAGCATTCTGACCTGGAACATAAGTTCTTTGAGATTATTTTTTGGTGGATGAGAGAGAATAAGTAACACCCACCTGTACAAAAATCCAAGTTATGTGATCATAGCAGGGAAAAAACATTCATGAATAATTCAATCCATTGGTTTCCAATAGTTTTCCACCTCTCTTCATGTAAAAGAGGGCTATTAAGGGGTTACATTTTTAATATTTTTAAATAAAAAGAGAAAAAGGGGCAATTAAAAAGTATCTTGCTTAATAGAATTATTTGTAAGAATATTCATTTTCACCACTTTTATGTTCCAATATTAACTGGTACCAAAAACTCCAGACTGCCATTCTTAACATGCTCAGTTAACATGATTCCCATCATCTGGCAGTGTAAAATAGGATTATGCTTACAATTACTAGCATTGAAAAGGGCCCCAAATCTATCACTGGATATAAATCTCCTATTTTTTCAGACTGTTGCAAACCCTCATTTTATTACATCTAATGCACAGGTAGGCATATGTCACTGTGACAAAGCAAATGTCTTTGCTAATCTCGTTACCCACAGATGCAGTAATATATTTTTCCAGGCAGGAGAAAAACACATACCTTGAGCTCTGTAGTCCTTACTCATACTAATCTACTGCTGAAGTGGACTGGAGTTTTGAACAGTGTAGAGTTACAGTTTAATGAAAGCTGGTTCTTCTGTATAGGAGAAATTCATATGCTTTCATACTCTCTCAGCTTCATTTCCTTCCAAGGCTCATTAATTTTTAAAAGAGCTAGCTTTCTTAGCCTTGCCTCCTAGTAGGTGGTGTTGCACTAGCATAAATATAAGGGTATTTATAATTTTAGCTGGAAGAAGAGGAAAGGAGTATGATAAAGCTCAATTGCTCAGTCAAAGAGGTTTGGCTAAGTATCCACATCAAGTCAAGGAAAAACATCAATGGATTTCATGGTGGTCACTGGGTTGCCTAATTTGTCCATATAACATTTCTGTTATTGTGTAGCAAGCAGCCTGATTGCACGTCTAGAACTGTAGCAATTTGTCTGGATTCAGATGCTGTGCCATCACAGTTCAATCACACAGTGAAGAGAGAAACAGTCCATTTCAGAATCCTAGGTTTATCTCACTCCAACTTTGTGACTCTTTCAGCAGAGTGGAGCATGTAATAAATAATGCATTCATTCTGATATGTTCAAATTATTGAAAGGGACGGGTTGAATGTTGTTGCTAAAGCAGTCAAAGGAAACATGTAGAAACAGTTGCAAAGTGTCATAAATGACCCAAAAGTCCTGATAGGAATACAAGCAAAATCTAAAATATCACTTAATCACCCTTCTCTTTGGTTCCTCATCCTCATAGCAATCCTCTCAGTTTTGGTACTGTTGACATTTCATTCAAGTCAGTAAAAAGTCTTCTTCCCTTTCATTCAGTCATTATCCTCCATTTCTTGAGTAGTTCTATGATTTGCTGTCTAAATGACATACTATATTTATCTCTACATTGTTCCCATTATGTGGTGTATTTCCTCCACTTCCTTTCTTTGATTTTTCTGTTCATTCTTTACCTTCCTAAAGTGACCAAACAAAATTCCAGAGCAAAAGCAAGAATGTGATCCTCTAACTGGTCAGCGGCAGGTCCATTGAAACCTGCCAAAATACTGCAAAAACCTTTCTCTCTCCTTTTTTGTCCTCCTGGGCTGATCTTGCCCTGCCATGTAGTTATCTGAGAAATATTTCACAGGCTCTTTGATTCAGTGTACTTTGTCAAAAACCAGAATTCTACTAATTCAACCAGTGTTACTGATCATAAGGTCCTCATTAATTAGACCAGCATACTAAGCTGAGTTTTACCTGAGGAAAATTAGGGAAGCATTGCAGTATTAGGGTTTTCTTGTACTCCTTTGTGAGAATGGCAGTGTGAGTGTTTCATTGTGACAAAATATATGGTCGACAATAATCATTGGGTTGGTTACGTGTAGCAAACCAAATTTTGTTCACTGCAGACGATCTTGAAAAACTTTTACTGAGCATACTTAGGCAAAAGAAGAAATTTTTCAGAGGTTAGTACTCCCTGAAAGATGCCTACCAGCTTGTGTGAAGTCTAAAGCAAGTTTGATTCAAACTTGAATTCTCATAGCATGGACCACTGCAGCTATAGGCAACCTTTATGCTGATACAAGGAGGAAGGGAGGAAAGAAAGCTCCTTGCTTCCCACTGTATTCGCACATATGTTACATGCAAAAGACCAATTCCTGTACCAACAGAGTGGCCATGAACCTTTCAAAATATTAGATACAAAACAATTTATAATTGTGACTTTTGAAAGAGTTTTAAAGCTTCAGTCATGGAAAGATGAAAACAAGTTGTAAAACTTATTCCTAAAAAAGTCCCTAATAAAATATTGATCATTTGATAGCTAATCCTCAAAGCATCTCCAGTGCATAATTGCTAATTTTTCACCTTGAAGGCCCTGTATACTGACATTTAGCTCTTTGGTTTTATGCATACTATTCAAACTTCTGACATTGCACAGCTGTATGGTGGAAATTTGCTAGCAAGAAGCTCCAGAAGGTGCCTAATCAAAGTAGAAGAGAATAAAGAAGAATTGGTTGTGTCTCTGATGCATGGCCGAGTTCATATCACACAGATACTGGAACCTAAAATTTCTGTTATCAAGGTGAAGGTTACTGAAAGATGCTTATATGGGCCCCTTTCGCCTCCTGCTTCTTTATGATGCTCCATTCTTTAGAAAGGATTTTAAAGCCAGTTGATTCAGGGAGAGAGAATGACAGTGAGGCACAGATAAAATTCTTGGATCCAGTCTTTTCAATAACAAATAGCCATAGATTCAATGGAAAGCAAAATGTTTCTCACTTTGAGAAGACTTTGTCCTAGGCTGTCTCTAATGGCTATCTCCAAATATCTTCCAGTTTAGTGTACAGAGACCCCACTGGGAGCTATGGAGAAGGAATACTCAGACTGAACAGAAGATCTGAATATTTCAAGGGGCCTTTGAATGCTCACTTATTAGCAGGAAGTAGCTAACAACATTTGTTTTTTTTTCTTCAGTGTGTTACCTGGCTGAGGCATCAAACTACAGCTGTGAATGTTTGCTGAGAGAAAAGCCTTTCCTTTGCCTAGAGCCAGTGCTTAGATCTCTTCCATTGCATTTTCTTTTGGAAGACAGAGGCAGCTTCATGCTCTTGCTTTGTGAATACTGTGAGGTTCATAATTAGGTTTCTAACACTTTGTGTCTCTCTGAGAATAACAGCAGTTCGATTAAAAACAGGCATGGTGACATCTGTGGTCCTTTATGGAATCAGCCCAAGATTAAAAGTGGGATTAAGAGAGACTTGGTTGATTGGTCTGAAATTGTAGCTCAGAAAGCTTGGATTTTGTCTTTCTTCTATAATTTGCTATTTTACCTTCAATTTCTTGAAGTATTTGCAATTTTACTGCTGTTCAAGTAAACTACTATGGCCTGACATTCAGGCACATGTTAAACCTAAGTGACATCTTTGAAGAAGGACCACCTCTAACAGGAAAGGAGCTTGCAGGCATTTTTTTTCTTTCTTGGCCCCCAGTCATCCTGTTGGTTTCTGAGAAGCATTCCAGCTCCACCAATGTACTCCTCCCCAGGTTTGACCTGCTTGGCTGGGCAGAAGAAAAACAGGTTCAAGCATCCCGCCATTGAGGAAGACATGATGCTCAGGTCTCCTACTCCTGAATCAAGCACTCTTACTGCTGGGTTATTGCATAGAGAGTGGGCAGCATCACTTGCATTGCCTCCTCTGCCTCTATTTTAGAAGCAGACACTAAGCTCTGCTTTACTTTTTCAGACTTGAGGTAGGCAGCGGCTCTCAAGAAAGGACCTAGCATTTGGCTGGATAGAGGCAGCTGTTGGATACCATGGCAAAGACATCTTAGCTCCAGAAAGGGCTAAGGTAACTTGAAGTCAGTGAGCTTAGATAGTTCTTCCTGCAAATACTATTTTGAAGCATTTTGCTTTTACTGCAGATTGTTTAGGAAGCCTAACTGAATGAGTGAGCATTTTATTTTCATTCAGAGCCAGGACAAGATTCAGAGAGGTTTGAAGCTCATACTCTAGTGACACTGAGACTGAGATAAGTGCTTAAATATCTGCTTTTACTAAATGTACCCCTTAACCCCAAGGGATACAGGAACACAAATTCCTCTGGGCCTCTTTTTTTTTTTAAATTCCCTTCCCTTTCCTGTCTGAATGGGAACCAGTTTCCTAAAGGGGGACTGGCTTTTGAAAATCTCATCTATAAAATGCTCATTATAGTGTAAAACTGCACAGCCATGAGAGAGTTTCAGTCATGTGAGTTAACCCAAAGTGAACATGGCAGGGTTCATTCAGAACACTACCTCTGAGTATATTTTTCAGTAAGCAGGTAATTAGCTTTGCACGCATGCATGGCACAACTTCCTTCCAAACATTCAGCTATCATTAAAACTATTGCTTCTATTTAAAAATATCTAAGCTTGTAGGATGCACAGTTTTCAAGGGCTCATAACTCAACCAAATCAAAACCAAACTGCTCCAAGGCTTCTTGATGGAAAAGTTTTCCTAACTGACTGCCATTGTTTCCAGTTGTTTCATCCTGCTAGGTGTCTGAAAAAGAAAGTCACAAGAATTTGTATTTGTATAAGAACTTTCACTCTTTCATTCAAAAATATAGCACTGAGGATAAGCTTAGCAAGAGTAAGAAGGATTAGGCATTTATGTGGATAATGAGAACATCCATGATTACATCAGGGGGGTGAATAGGATGAAAACACTGTGGTGACCAGCCCTCTCCTGGAATTTTTTAACATTTGTTTAAAAATTTTATAGGAGAAAAACTCCTATAATGGTGTAAACAAAGGGAGAGGGTTAATCAGACATGGATTAAATTAAAGTCACCCACCTAAGCACATTGATTGCAGAGATTAAAAGCACCATCACCTTTCATCTATCTTGTTTACCTCCCAAGCACCCTCTGGCTTTTGTGTGGCATTTTGGTTTCCATGGCCACTGAAGGTTCCTTCCTATAATCAAAAATGACCTCCTGTTATAAAAGACTCGGAGTCTTTGCTCAGCAGGCCATTTCCCCCTTTTATTATTCTTTTCTCTTGCCTTCAGGGAAAGCTTTGTGAGAGCAGGACAGAGCACTTGGTTGGTTGGCGGTTGACCTCAGTTGCACACAATAAGCTCCGAGTGCTACCTGAAATGTGTGACAAAGAGAGAAGGGTCACTGGTTTAGAGCATTACAAGGGCATGGGCAGGCAACTGTGATGACACTTGCCAAATGTCAGCATTCACCTAATTCAGGAGGGTCCCCACTGATTGACAGTTCCTCTCTCTTCAGCAGCTAAAGACAGAAAATACACAAGTTCATTAATTAATAACCCTGCTAGACTCAAAGACATAAAGGCTAAAAGGAAAAAAACTCAAAACCCTAACCAAAAACCAAAACCAAAAATAAAAGCATCTAGGCAGGAGGGAGCCATCTCAGGATGAAATACATACAAAGTGTATATATATATATTTTTAAAGCACGCCTCACTAGTTTAAAGCCATTTTAATAGCCTACAGGCAAAATTTGTCATGGTATGTAGCTGAGTTCTGTGCTTGCTTAAAATGCTTTTGACAATGTGAGGAAAGCCTTTAAGCATTTGATGAAGGTAAGTTAGTTAGCAGGGCTTGGAAGCCAGTTTGCAAGTTCCAAGATAATTCCTCAGGATCCAATTAAACTGTTGAATTTTACATTCATTCCATTTTTCTAATTCTTTTAGTTAAGGGGATTTCTCCCACACATATCCCCCATCCCCTCGCCCTCCTCCCCCTCATACTCTTAAATGAATGATTTTAAATACAGTTCAATGTAACTTTTTAGTTGGTTTCACCCTTTGATTGTTGAAGTGTGTTACTCTTTAAAAAAGAAAAAAAAAGGCTTTGAGCACATTTTTGTCTCCTGGCTACAGCAACAGGGAGATTTAATGCTGCATATCATAGCTGAAATAGGAGATTTGGTTTTGATTGCAGTGATTCCTATGACAGTAGTGCCTGTGGAGAGTTGCTAAAGACAGTACAATGGTGATAATTTCTTATATCAGCTACTTACTATGCTTTTCAGATGCCAGCTGTAGCATATCAAAACACTGCACAAAACAGGATGTGAGAACTACAGAATTCCTCTTGCATATGTGTACTTACACTGCAGACATCTGTCATTATCAGAACTAACACATTTTCAACAAATACTATTCAATGATTAGCTTAGATGATATTCTAGTGTAAGAATTCTTATGACAAGGTGTTTCAAGGTACCGTTTTTACATGTGAACACAGCAGATCCTGGTAGTATAATCTTTTTTCTTCCTAGTGTGAGGACAGAAATCTTTTCTCACATTGTCTGTCATGTTAGTATCTTTTTTGACATGAGCATCAGTACTGTGTTCAGCATTCATAACAAAGAATATGTTCAGCTGTTGGATTTTAAAACAAATTCAAAGCTGTCTTCCAAAATGATCTTGAAATCATGCAATATGTCAAAAACTGTCATGTAACCTTGTATTAGATGTTTTATACTACTTTTAACTCAGTTTGAATAGAGCTTTTATCAGAGTGAATTCTATTAGAAATATTGAGAGAATTAAGATTTTTTTATACAAGAGTTCATAAAAAAACTTTTAAAGCTCAACACTGTAACTTTTCTTCATGGTTGAAACTTTTATAGTGCAAGTACAAGATACTAACATGACCAGTGAAACTCTCATGCCACCTAAAACAGCATAATCACATCTGCAGAATATTGCAGTTCATCTGGGAGTAGGCACTTTCACTCTTTGGTTGTGATGGACACAAATTGGTCTTGTAGATGAAAACATTTCTCCCAACAGAGAATATTGTGAACAGAAATTTTTGCCAGGAACTCCATACTGCTGTTCATGCAGCTTTTATCTTTGCAATGTTATGTTCAGATCTGCTTTAGATCATAAAAAGCTGTGAATTTCTCCACATTAGTAGGAATCAGGGCACATTATGGCATAAGAAGAATACAAAGAAGAAAGAATGCCTGTTGTTGAAAAAGATTTCATTACCAAAAGAGAGTTGTTTATAGTTAGTTTGTTTGAGGTTTTTGTTTTTGGTGTTTGTTGTATTTTTTTTTGTCAGGACTGAATGACATGATATAGAAACAAGTGACAAGAATAAGTGAATGGGTTAAATTTAAGCATTATGCAATATATAATTTTTTCCCTACAGAGCAAAGAAAAAACCGAAGGAAGTAAGGCCAAAGAGTCACCTAGCTCTAACATGGTTAAAATAGCCTAGTCTTAAATTTTGCATACTGAGACTGTCAGTGAAGTTCTTAAAAGAAATACAGAGTATGTCATACTATGATAGGCATAGATGTGGCTTGTCATAAACAATATAATTACTTAAGAGTATACTGCCTTAAATAGTATCCAATGACATGGTTGAGACAATCTCCACAGACAGATGATCACCAAAGACCCACTTAAATTTCTCCTTAAAAACCATCACTGACTATCAGTGGACTTGTAAGGCCCTTTAAATGACAATCAGTTACCTATCACTGGTAAACATTAGCTAAGTTCTGCTTCTTGCACCTTATTTTTGGATTCCCTCGTAGTTACATTTTCAAAAAACAGGTAGGTGTTTTTCATGCTAAATAAATTCTCTCATGGATCCTTTGTTCTAAATTATCTTCCCATAGACACTCAGCTTCCAGTGCCTTTAAAACCAGCTAAGCTAAGGCATCTGAATGCAAATTCAGCTTTAAAAGAATAACATTATACACATCTGGAGGAAAGGTTATTTAGCAAATTGATTTGGTCTCTGAACATCCTCCTTGTTGCTATCTTAAGACTTATACCTCTAATCAATTGCACTCCCTGCTCCATGACCCCCAGCAATACTGTTCATTCCAATGGCAACAGTTCCCAGTCAGCTTCTGAGGCCACATATTGTATGCATTGTGAACAAAGATCCTGGCAAGGGGCAGTATTCTTCCTCTATCTCATCTCTATTATCTTCAAGTCATCCCCTTAAAGAAAATAAACTGCAGGTGTGTATGCTTTCCCCTCCCCTCTTTCCCTTCACTTCTCAGAAAGGTCAATAAATGGGATTAAAATTCTCTCACTGCATATCAGACTCTCAAAGTGAGGGCAAAGTGCACATGTGAATGAGCAAGTGTGCCCACACACACTTACATCTATTTGCATGGGAATACCCCTACACTTGTGGAATGTACCTCTTTACATCTGTGCATATAATAGACATGGGTAGGAGCCATGAAACCTACTCTCTGCTTCACTGAAAGCAGCATTTAGCATGCATAGCACAATAGGATTGCCATCTTGAACCCGGCTTGTAAATACTGTAAATCAAATAGGTCAAACAATAAATAACACAAAAAAGATAAGAATCTTACTTTATCTAATTCAAAAGAAAACACCAAACATTTTTACTTAATGTACTTTCAACATTAATTTCATTTAAAAAAAAAACCTGCAATGCATTAAAACAATCAGTTATTTTCTATGAAGAGTAAAGAGAAGAAACATAGAAATATATTGATATGTCAATATTCTAATGAGACACTCTTTTCTGTTGGGGAAAATATACATAGGCAATCATACAAAGCCTTAGAGAAAAAAACACTCTAAAAACAGATCTACATGTTTCGAATTCAATCAACTATTTCCCTTTTTAAGATTTTCATCAACTTTCAATTTAACGGTTTACCTCAAGAAAAACTTGCTTATTTCATCAAGTCATGTAATTCTATTGAAATCAATGGGAACATATATGTTAGTAAAAGAGACTGTAATTAACGATTTCATTCTTTTTTGGCCCATTCTAGCTTAAGAGCATTATCAGAAATATATTTTAAATAAGTATTTCCTTTCTGAACAATGAGAATGTAGTTTTCATGAAAAAAATTGTATGAGCAGATTTTGAGCTAGGGAATAGAAGATTATAATATTTTTACAGAACCAAGACAGGGTAAAAAGTAATATAGTGATACACTTGACAAACTCCTGGTTTGGTGTCAGGGCAGCCATTTGACAATGTTCAAGTCATGTAGCTAAGGTTTTTGGCAGGGTTTAAAAAATAAGCCAAGAGTGAATTTTGTGGAGGAGATTGAAGTCAAGATACTAGCATAGAAATATGCCTTCCAGAAAAGTTCAGGGTAACACCAACAGTCTTTCATGGATTTCAGGAAACATCATACTGAGTAGTTCCATAAGTAGAAGAGAAGCTGTTGAGTTGCGCTGTGAATATGGGAGAGTGTGACACAGAGGCAAGCAGCATGAACTTAAACAGGTTTGCAGGACTGAAAGAAATTATCTAAATCCATGCCTGAGTGTATACACAGAGGTATTTATCACAGGGAGCCTGAAAATTCACAGGCTACAGTTCGGTTTATATGGAAACCTTGCTTAACGCTCCCAGTATCTAAGCACAAACTGCGGTAAGAAACTATCATGCATGACATTTTCCTTTCCTCAGGAAGAGCATTAATATACAACCATCTCTCAAGAACTTATCACCTTCATCTCATTTCTCATCAGAGATGGAAAGAGAAAGTCAGATCTCTCAGCATGTAATTTTTTTTTCTCTGTGTAGCTTTCCTTCCCAGTCTGACATTTCTCTAAGGTATTGATAGGCAGATTTAGCTTTCAAGCATTTATTCTCTGTAGCAATGGGATTTGTATATTGCATGGGTGTAATGGATAGCACTCTGGACTGTGAATCCCAAGGTCCTGAGTTCGAGCTTCAGTGGGGACCGTCCCCTGGCAGTTCAATGCCTCCCTGCCATCTGATCCCGTCAGATCTCGGATGATCAGCAGGGTCAGCCCCGGTTAGTACCGGGTGCTGTGACAGTCCTGAGGACTTCACTGTCACTGTCCAAGCTCACGTGGCCATTGCAAATGGACCTTAGGGCTTAAATGGTGGGGCCAGTTCTGCGCACGCTGTGCCTCACCTAAAAAATCCACTGCACAGGATGGAAGGACACACCCACGTGGGGAGAGCCCTTCCCAAATCTTCGTTCACAAAGTCTGTCCATACATACATACATACACTCAGTATCCCTTTGAGATGTCATGCAAAGAAAAGGAAGTGTAAACACCTTCATTTCCTTCCAGTCATAAAGTGCAACAGAAAGGTTACTGAAGAGGCTGATTATTACTCAAACAAGAGGTATCTGTTTTCCATAATATTTCACTAGTTTCAAAAATTATCATCTGCCCTTTTTCAGAACATGCTCCTCTCTGGCTATGCTAAAATTCGCTGTCTCTCAGAGATGCCTTATAGCCATGAAAGGCCCAAGGTATTCTTCCCTGTATTCTTATGGTAGTCTCATTCACATGACCAGTCCTGAAGAATTACTCTGTAGAGGAAGTGCCAGTGAGCTAAGTGGGCTTTTTATGCATCTGAAAGGTTTATTCAAATCATCAAACTTATGGCTCTTAGAGTTAATCTCCCAAGGTATGAAGCATTGCAGAGTTACGTGTTTTGCAGAGAAAAACAGCATAGATTTTGGGCAACTATCCAGGATTTTTTTGTCTCTAAACAGATTTTGTGCTTGAATAAAGTATATCTTAAGGCCAAATTTGCCAACAAGGAATACAATTTAGTTTTTCCAATTATGTTCTACACTTCAATAGTCTTGCATATCACATGTAGATTTGATTTTGTGTAGAGGGATCCCAACAATTTACTTGAGACTGGCTTCCTAGCCAGTATAAAATCTCTGTGATAGACTACTCAGTCCATGAATTGCTTATACCACACAATTCAAACAACCATTTATAATCAAAATAGAGAAGAAATATCTACTGTCACTGTCACACAATTACTAGTATGAATCTACCAGTTCCTGTTGAGGAGTTTAATATGGTGATACAGTCATCATCTTCACAAGTGAGTAGGTATCTATTAATTTTTGAGACAGCATCAACTGCACTAAAATCTTTGAAAGTTCTGGAATGATGGGACAGATACCTCCCTCAAAAAGTTTACAGTCAATTCAAACTTTGGAGAAGGAGAAAATACACCCAGACTGGTGTGCCCAGAGGAATGTTGACAGGCTTGAAAAATGAGCTGACAAGAACCTCAAGAAGTTTGACAGAGGGAAGTCCAGTGTCCTGCACTTGATGCCATGAATCAGTATACGCTGGGGGCCAATCAGATGGAAAGCAACTCTCCAGAAAAGGACCTGTGACTCCTGGATGGGCACCATATTCAACCACAGGCCAGCAATGTGTCCTTGCAGCAAAGAAAGCAAAGAGTGTACTGGACTGCATTACAGCATTGCTAGCAGTTCAAGGAAGGTGATCCTTCCCCTCTATTCAGCACTGATGAGAAACATTTAGAGTGTCTCAAAACAGCCTCAGACTGTCTTTGATTCTGAGTGATTTCATTAAATAAATGGTCCCTTCCAATTTAGAAAATTATAAAAATGGCCTATGAGTCTCTGCACAAGTCCTAAACAATACAGATACTGCTGCTATCTGACATCACTCACATATGAAACATGAAGATAGGAAGAGGAGGAATATCGAACCAGGAAAACATCCCCATTTCCCTGTTTAATTTACCATAAGACACGTTTAGTTTCAGAGCTTGTGTAATGTACCATGCTGGCTCAGTTTCTCTGAAGGACATGGGCTCTAGCTGTACTTCATTTATTGCCCAAATCAGCTACCCAGTACTGGGGGCAGCCCTTCCACAAAGGAATGTCACAGTCAGCTGCACATGTGTTTTAGTGCAGGACACTTGGATATGCAGTAAAAGTAAATAGTTGCAAAAAGACATCCAGTTAGAGAGCAAGTGGTCCCAAACCAAACCATAGCTTCACTTTGAGGCAGCAGGTTGCTTTCACTTCTATCCAGTTTTCTAGGTGCTACTTTGAAGGACTGGCACCAAGAGCCAAATTCCCACCGTGCAGAACTGTCCTCTTCATGGAGCTTATTTGTGGTACATGTAAGCCACACAGAGAGATGGAGATCAGCTCCACAGTACATAGCAGAAAGATTTGGTACCCTTCCAAACTCATTGGATGACTCTTTATTGACTACAAAATCTTCCACTCCCACACTCTTCTTTTCATGGCTTTGATTCCCTGATTATTTTTTTTCTGGTGTTGTAGTTTGGGATTATTATGTAAATTCTCTCCCCTGCCACTTAACTGCCCAGGCCAGCGGTTAACAAAAGAAGCAGTTAACTGTGATCGCTGGGGTGGGGGCAGGTTTGTCTCTTTTGGTTTTTTTTTTTGGATATTCTCCTCAGTCTTGGCTCGGCGGAAGGGGGGAGTGGGGGCTCCAAGGAGGCAGGCTGCCCTGCTGGTTACTGCTGGGGTTTTCCCTGGCTGTCTTGCCGCTGCCTACTTCGGACGGCTGTTTTCCTGCTGTGCTGCTGCCTGCCTTGGATTTGCTGCTGGTTGCTTGTACCTTTCTGCTTCTTGGACGGGGAACACAGGGGGAAGAGACTGAGTCCATCTGAAAGCTCACTGCTCGTCTGTTTCGCTGGAGAGGGACTGAAACTCACTCTGCAGCCAGCCGGGTTGTGACAAGGACACTTAAGTATAACCTTTCCTCCCGGAGGAAAACCTGCTGGGTTTTGTTGTTGTTTTTTTTTTCTCTCTTATGGTGTTGGGGAAGTGGGTTGCACTAGTCTGTTTACATATATATATATATATATATATAGCAGTTATCCTTCTTGTATTAAAATTCCTTTTCTTAAATTTGATAAAGAGTGGTGTGATTATTGTGGAGGAGGCCCCTCCCCTGCTTGTGGGTAAAACATTTTGGTTTTTCCCCTCAAACCGAGACATTTCTTGGCGCCCAACGTGGGGCTTGTAAACAAAGAAGGATAACTGCTATTTTGTGGCACCATGTGGGTCTTGAGCTTAGGGTTCATCAGGACCATCCTGTATAATATATTGGCTTTTTGTTGGTACAAATTCATGCCAAAAGGAGCGGCAGGTTTAAGTCTTATCAACAAATCAATGAGCAAAACTCAAATAGCCGCAATTATTATTGAGTTCTTACTCTGGATTTATGGTGCCATGAATTCGATGCCTTTGGATGTCATGTGGGTGGTGCTCTCCAGGCTGTTTTCCTGCCACAACCTAAGCTGCTACCTCTGGGGATTCAGTGATAATAGTACGGACCCTTGGGAAGGAACAAAGGGGAATCTCTTCTCCCAACCCTTTGTCCATTCCCCATTCAAGTCTGCTACAACAGCTTTTGAGATGTTTAAATTCTCCCTGGATGCCAGAGATATCTTGCTCTTTATGGTTTTTCTGCAAGGTTGTATCCCTGCGGCTTACAGAATGTTTGAAGGTAGGGCCAGGGTTTTTCCAGAATGCATTCAGAAACCTAGCCCAGTGAAGGGGGAAAAGCGAGAGAATAAAACCCCTGATGCCACAGTGAAGGGAGAAAAGGATGAGGCTAAACCAGGAGGACAGGCCAAGCCTATGGAAGTTGCCCCTATTCAGAAAAGGAAATATAAGACCAAATTAGACCATCCAGCAGACGATGAGGGGGCTGCTGCACCTCCACAGCAAGCAGACCCAGAGCCTGAGATCATCACTGAGTCATTGTCATTTGATAATCTCCGTAGTTTGCGGAAAGACATTGCTCGATACCCGGGTGAGCCCATCCTGACTTGGTTGATCCGAGTTTGGGACCTTATGGGTGAAACCCTACAACTGGATGGTGCTGAAGCCAGGTTTTTGGGGGCTCTGGCCCAGGATGTGGCTATTGAACAGGTGTTCGTGAGGGAATCAAAGCCCCTTTCACTCTGGGCACGACTTCTAACGAGTGTAAGAGAGAAGTTTGTTTATAGAGAAATCCTGCAGGAACATCATATTAGGAAGACTTGGAAGACGATGGAAGAAGGAATTTTACGTCTGAGGGAGATGGCAATGATGGACGTGCTTTTTGGAAGAGGTGGGCAAGCCAATAATGACCCTGACAAGGTCAGATGCACACCACATATGTGGTGGGACCTTTCACGCTCGGGGCCAGCTGAATACACCGATTTCCTGGCATCCATGTATAGGGAAGAGAACCATGAAACAGTGGGCGCTGTAGCAAATAAGCTCCGGATATATGAAAGCATGACCCACAGCCCAATGCAGGCCCGTATTTCTGCTGTAGAGACATTGGTTGAGAGTCTCAAGACGCTACCTGCAGAGGTAAAAGCGATCAGAGAGGAAATTAGGGAAAGTCTCCAAGTGGCACCAGTGCGAATGAGAACCTCTGAAGTCAGAGCCAGACGCCCCCCAGCCAGAGGAAGTGGACAGACCTCACGAACTGAGATGTGGTACTTCCTGGCCAAACATGGAGAAGACATGGGACGGTGGGATGGGAAACCCACCCGTGCCCTTGCAGCCCGAGTACAAGAACTGAAGGAGAATGGAAGAAGGTCAGTGAGAGTAAGTGCAGTCCCAGTTTCCCACGGGCAAGAATCTGACCCACAGGAGGGCACCTCCCAGGTGTACTCATCGAGAAAAGGTTCTGACCGCTATGACCAGGATCAGTGTTAGAGGGGCCCTGCCTCTAGCCAGGTAGAGGCACGGGACAACCGTGTCTATTGGACTGTGTGGATTCGATGGCCTGGTACATCAGACCCACAAAAGTATAAGGCTTTGGTTGATACTGGCGCTCAATGCACATTAATGCCATCAGGACATGTGGGCTCAGAAACTATTTCTATTTCTGGGGTGACAGGGGGATCTCAAGAGTTGACTGTGCTAGAAGCTGAAGTGAGCTTGACAGGGAGAGATTGGCAGAAACACCCCATTGTGACTGGTCCAGCCGCCCCATGTATCCTGGGCATTGACTACCTCAGGAATGGATATTTTAAGGACCCAAAGGGGCATAGATGGGCTTTTGGAATAGCCACTGTACAGACAGAAGGGATTGAACAATTGAACTCATTGCCAGGTCTCTCAGAAAGTCCTTCTGCTGTTGGACTGTTGAAAGTTGAGGAACAGCAAGTGCCAATTGCCACCACGACAGTGCACCGTCGGCAATACCGAACGAACCGTGATGCTGTGATCCCCATCCATAAGATGATCCGTGAACTGGAGAGCCAAGGGGTGGTCAGCAAAACCCACTCACCCTTCAACAGCCCCATCTGGCCTGTGCATAAGTCTGATGGAGAATGGAGATTGACTGTGGACTATCGTGGCTTGAATGAAGTTACCCCACCGCTGAGTGCCGCTGTGCCGGACATGCTGGAGCTCCAGTATGAACTGGAGTCCAGGGCAGCAAAGTGGTATGCCACTATTGACATTGCTAATGCGTTCTTCTCCATTCCTCTGGCACCAGAGTGCAGGCCACAGTTTGCTTTTACCTGGAGGGGCGTGCAGTACACCTGGAACCGACTACCCCAGGGGTGGAAACACAGTCCCACCATCTGTCATGGACTGATCCAGACTGCACTGGAGAAGGGTGAGGCTCCAGAACACCTGCAATACATTGATGACATCATTGTGTGGGGGGACACAGCAGAAGAGGTTTTTCAGAAAGGAGAGAAAATCATCCAGATCCTTTTGGGAGCTGGCTTTGCCATCAAACGGAGTAAGGTTAAGGGACCAGCCCAAGAGATCCAGTTCCTGGGAGTGAAGTGGCAGGATGGACGCCGTCAGATTCCAACAGAAGTCATCAATAAGATCACAGTAATGTCTCCACCTACCAGCAAAAAGGAAACACAAGCCTTCCTGGGTGCCATAGGGTTCTGGAGGATGCATATCCCAGCATACAGTCAGATCGTAAGCCCTCTCTACTTGGTAACCCGTAAGAAGAATGATTTCCACTGGGGCCCTGAGCAGCAACAAGCCTTTGACCAGATCAAGCATGAGATTGCTCAGGCTGTAGCCCTTGGACCAGTCAGGACAGGACCAGACGTACAGAACATGCTCTACTCCGCCGCCGGGAATAATGGCCTGTCTTGGAGCCTTTGGCAGAAGGTGCCTGGTGAGACTCGAGGCCGACCACTTGGATTCTGGAGCCGAGGCTACAGAGGATCTGAAGCCAACTATACCCCCACAGAGAAAGAGATCCTAGCCGCCTATGAAGGAGTTCAAGCCGCCTCAGAGGTGATTGGCACAGAAGCACAGCTGTTTCTGGCACCTCGACTACCAGTGCTGAAGTGGATGTTGTCAGGACAGGCTGCCTCTACACATCACGCCACTGATGCTACCTGGAGCAAGTGGATTGCCCTGATTACGCAGCGCGCCCGTATAGGAAAATCAAATCGCCCTGGGATCCTGGAAATCATCACAAACTGGCCTGAAGGTGAAAATTTTGGTCTAGCAGATGAAGAGGAAGAGCAGGTGACACGTGCGGAAGAAGCTCCACCATACAATCAATTGCCAAAAGAGGAAATACGCTACGCCCTCTTCACCGATGGCTCCTGTCGCATTGTAGGGACTAATCGCAAATGGAAAGCAGCTGTATGGAGTCCCACACGACAAGTTGCAGAAGCTACTGAAGGAGAAGGTGGGTCGAGTCAGTTTGCAGAGCTTAAAGCCGTGCAGTTGGCCCTGGACATTGCTGAACGAGAGAAATGGCCAAAGCTTTACCTCTACACCGACTCATGGATGGTGGCCAATGCTCTCTGGGGATGGTTAGACCGATGGAAGAAAACCAATTGGAAACGCAGAGGGAAACCCATCTGGGCTGCCGATATATGGCAAGATATTGCCACCCGAGTAGAGAAGCTGATTGTGAGAGTCCGCCACGTAGACGCACACGTGCCCAAAAATCGGGCCAATGAGGAACATCTCAACAACCAACAGGCAGACCGAGCTGCGCAAGTGAAAGTATCACAGACAGATCTGGACTGGCAGCACAAGGGAGAGCTGTTCTTGGCTCGATGGGCCCATGATGCCTCGGGCCATCAGGGCAGAGATGCCACTTATAAATGGGCACGAGACCGAGGGGTGGATTTAACCATGGACATTATCTCTCAGGTTATCCACGACTGCGAGACATGTGCTGCCATTAAGCAGGCTAAGAGAGTGAAGCCCCTGTGGTATGGTGGACGCTGGGATAAGTATAAGTACGGGGAGGCCTGGCAGATTGACTACATCACACTGCCACAGACCCGCCAAGGCAAGCGCTATGTGCTCACCATGGTGGAAGCAACCACAGGGTGGCTGGAGACACACCCAGTGCCTCACGCCACTGCTCGGAACACCATCCTAGACCTGGAAAAACAAGTGCTGTGGCGACATGGCACCCCAGAACGAATTGAGTCAGATAATGGAACTCATTTCAAAAACAGCTTAGTTGCTACCTGGGCGAGAGAACATGGCATTGAGTGGGTGTATCATATCCCCTACCATGCACCAGCTGCCGGGAAAGTTGAGCGGTGTAATGGACTGTTGAAAACCACTTTGAAGGCGTTGGGTGGAGGGACTTTCAAACACTGGGATCAACACTTAGCAAAGGCTACATGGCTAGTCAACACTAGAGGCTCTGTCAATCGAGCCGGCCCTGCCCAATCAGAACCCCTTCACACTGTAGATGGAGACAAAGTCCCTGTAATACACCTGAGAGGTATGCTAGGGAAAACAGTCTGGATCAACCCTGCCTCAGGCAAAGGCAAACCCATTCGTGGGGTTGTCTTTGCTCAAGGATCTGGTTCCACCTGGTGGGTGATGCAGGAAGATGGAGAGACACGATGTGTACCTCAAGGGGAACTTATCTCTGGGTAAACAACTCATATTACTGTATTTGTAAACACTTAATTATTTGAAAGAAAATTTAAGTTTAATGTAGAGTATCGGTATGGAAGAGAATTTAGGGGTGGATAATGTTGTAGTTTGGGATTATTATGTAAATTCTCTCCCCTGCCACTTAACTGCCCAGGCCAGCGGTTAACAAAAGAAGCAGTTAACTGTGATCGCTGGGGTGGGGGCAGGTTTGTCTCTTTTGGTTTTTTTTTTTTGGATATTCTCCTCAGTCTTGGCTCGGCGGAACGGGGGAGTGGGGGCTCCAAGGAGGCAGGCTGCCCTGCTGGTTACTGCTGGGGTTTTCCCTGGCTGTCTTGCCGCTGCCTACTTCGGACGGCTGTTTTCCTGCTGTGCTGCTGCCTGCCTTGGATTTGCTGCTGGTTGCTCGTACCTTTCTGCTTCTTGGACGGGGAACACAGGGGGAAGAGACTGAGTCCATCTGAAAGCTCACTGCTCGTCTGTTTCGCTGGAGAGGGACTGAAACTCACTCTGCAGCCAGCCGGGTTGTGACAAGGACACTTAAGTATAACCTTTCCTCCCGGAGGAAAACCTGCTGGGTTTTGTTGTTGTTTTTTTTTTCTCTCTTATGGTGTTGGGGAAGTGGGTTGCACTAGTCTGTTTACATATATATATATATATATAGCAGTTATCCTTCTTGTATTAAAATTCCTTTTCTTAAATTTGATAAAGAGTGGTGTGATTATTGTGGAGGAGGCCCCTCCCCTGCTTGTGGGTAAAACATTTTGGTTTTTCCCCTCAAACCGAGACATCTGGGTACTACTATTTTAATTTTAAATTTTGTATTAAAGAATACTAAATAAATTAAATACGTTAAATTCAAATATAGTAAGGAATTTAAACCCTTGTAGTACATTTTTAAATTAAATTTTCAGTGAAATTCCTTGTAGTAAAACTAGCATGATATCTCACAGACAAGAACCTCTAATGACTGTATAAATTCATTAAGTCCTTTGTAAGTGTTTAAATATTATTGCAGAAATTTTTCAGGAAGATAACCTGAATCTGGTTATGCAAAAGCCAATGAAAACTCAAAAATCTCAGACTTTTAAATCCCACTTGTAATTAGTAGTTTACAGGTCAATTTGAAGTGTTGAGCTTGCAACACATTTTGAAGCAGCATTTGATATGTTGAGGAGCTCTGAAAAAAAGCCTGCCAGAATGAAGGCTTGTGAACAGCCTGATAACTGATTTTATTAGTCACACACTTTCTTGCTTGTATTAGCTAGACTATGCAAGAACTTTTTATTCTCGGAACAGCACCTTTTATTGTTCTGTTTTAAATCTGACATTGAAAAATAAAATCCATTCTAAGGAAATCTCTCTTTCTCCAGTTTCACTGTACTGCATAGAAAAAGGAAGTTCATATGCATATATAAAGGTCATTTTGCTCTTAAGTAACTGCATTTTAAAGGAAAAGAGCACAGCTTTTATTCTTAGGTTGTTTAGCTGTACCTGTATTCAGTGCTAGGTGCTGCAAATCCTTTGTCATTACAGCTCCCTATTCATAGACCACACGACTTAGTTTCCTAAACAAGTTGTGTGCACTGCTCTCATTTAACTAGCTAAAAGATATTCTTGCTCTGAAAGACACCACTTTTATGTTCTTCCTGATTCCATGTTCCTAAATCTTGATGTCATGACTTAAGCTACTTTTGAAAATGCTAACTAGTCTCCAGAAACACTTAGATATTCTTGCATACTCCATCTTTGGATCATGGATCCCAATGAAGTGAAGTCAAATGTTCTTAAAAACAGAAGGAAGGCAGGAAACACCTAACATTTTGAGAAAGAAAAAAAGATTTCATGCTGATAATTCCAAGAAGTTGTTTATACGCAGAAAAATAACAAACTCATGGATTCGTACTGCAATAGAACACATAATATCATGCACTGCATTTGTGATTTAAGCATCTGTTTAAAAAAAAAAAAAAAACAAAAAAACAAAACCTCATGAATCTGCAGGAAAATCAATCACCTGATAATGATGAAGACATTCCTGTGTGTCAGCATGAAAGTATGATATGTTTCCAGATGCATTTTCGTTGGCTAAAGTAGAAAACTCAAACCATTTCACAGCAGTTTGCCTCACTGGGCCAAATTTATCTCTGTTGTAGCCTGATGATGTCAACAGAGTTATAGTGTGGATGAATACAGGTCATTGTTTGTGAAGCTGGCAGAGAGTGCATGTGTGGGAGGAGAAAAATGAGACCTTCTAACCCATATTTGCAGAAAAAACATGAGTATGAGTTTAGACACATACTCCTATTAAAGCTGCACCATAATTTTGCCACTGGAAGTTTCAGAACAAATGAGCTCCAAATGAAAGAGAATGAGGGTGTTTCTCCAAGTTATTTCCTGCACTGCTGTCAGTGCTACCGCATTACAGAGTGGGACCACGTGATATTAAGCTTGAGAGGTAAAACACAGGAACTGGCCCTGAATTCCAGCTAAGTTGGGTGTCCAGTTTCTGCCCAGAAGTCACCTGGCACTAATTACAAGTTAAGCTAAAAATAAAAAAAGAAAAAAATCAAAATCTACATGGATCTTTCAGCTATATTTGAGGCTTTGTAGCCTAGGGAGGAGATTAAGTGCCATTCTAGTTATACAGTTTTCTTTGGTATAAAGATTCTTCTAAGTTCTAAAAACCTATTATCTGTAAGAAGATCCAAGTGCAATGCAGAAAGCTACGGCACAAGTAGTGGCTTCATCTTCTAATACTTTTTGACTTTGGCATTTGCTGTGTACCACATGGGTCATGCTTCCAGGGACTGATCCTAGGTGTCCTAAAGGACATCATGGGAGATCCCAATGCTGGGCCACAAAGATATTTCTTACAACCTGCTTGACTTGTAGACACACTGAGAGTATCCACTGTTTTTCACTTTGGGACTTCATAGCAGAGTCAGAAATCAATGTATTTACCTTCAGGTAGAAACTTTGGGAAACAGTGAAGTTTTCCAGATGGGTACCTGCAATACAAGGCAGACTACAGCAGAATGGGCCTGACAAACAGTCAGAAAAAAACTGTTTCCTCCAAGACAACTGTAAAGGTTAATGTGTTATCACCTCCACCCAAGCTTTGCTCCCCACTTTACTGACCTCTGCAATGCTTTGCAAAACTCCTTATCATGAACAGCAAACCAGAGCAGAGAGTCCTGGAATATGTGTGAACGCCTATGGCTTAGAAGTGAAACCACAGTGTGAACTGGTCTCTATACACAGGACTGGAAGGAATCAAAGGGCCTGGAATTTTGAAAGAAATGTAGCTTTCCCTGTCAATAGTTCATTCAAAACTGAGCCACTTGTATAAAACTGCTGTGATTTTTGGACCAGACCTAATAATAGCTTTTGGCATCAAAAATAAGCATCCTGTCCTTATTGTTGGAAAGAGTGAACGAAAATGAGAAATATGCAAGTTGGAGTTGGACCTTGAAGTGCATTTGAGTATGCTGATACATGCCAGGAAATTTCAAAACTACTCTTCCATTTCTGAATTTATAAAAACTAAACCAATCCAGAAATCCAAACCTATCTTTTTTACGTAAGCTGCACATGCAAATTTCCAAGCTTCTGCCATGGGGATTTGGGATTTCAGGTAGTATGAAATTCCTGTCCACAACTCAACAGTATAAACTCTAAAGGAAAACATTTCCATCAGGCAGACTTATTTTTCATAGTGCATATGTACCTTCTGCACTCACCCTGTGTAGCACACACACCCCTTCACTTCCAGGGAAGCATCCTTGACTTCCTGCTCCTGCACTTAAGGAACAGTACATAGCACACAGTAAATTTGTTTATGGCCTCAATTTTATTAATAGTGGCAATCAGAGGATCTTTTACGGATATGCTTTGTTCGCTTCAACTCTTGCTTTGTCTTCCAAGTTGGTGGGAAACCCCACAGGACACTCATAAATGGACAAATTTACAATCTAGCCTATGTAAAGTGCCCACAGCAGCATCTACATCCAAGTTGTCTTTGTGCTTATGCACCAGCTGTGATGCCAGAGGGCATGAGGTCAGAGCAGAGGGCTTCCTCTCACTTTCTACAAACTGGGATCAGCCAACCTTCATTTATCTACAGTTAAGGACTTGTTTTGGTTTCTCAGATCATGACTCCACAGAGCTGTTTGGGTATTTTTAATCGAAAGACAAAGCACTTCCTCTTCCAAACTTGGTGCCTGCAAGGGGCATAACAAACTAATCATTCAGAATAATTAATTCTGTCAGAAAAATCTCTACAATTCTACTAACGTTGAGAGTTTTGTAATCTTAATGAAAGGAAAAACCTGTCACTGTGATAATTTTTGATTGACCCATTTTCTTCAGTGGCTGGGGAGAGGGGAATATTGTTTGTTTCTATCTCTAAGGACCACAAGTATGAAAATGATATCCATAAATCTTACATTTCAGCCTTGCATTCCCAACTCAACCTTCAAAGGAAACATTAGATAGTCAAAAGGTCCCAATAAGATTGTCAGATTGATCATTTGTATATGCATAGCAGAGTGTCTTTCAGTTACCTGTGACTTTAGTTTCAAAATATTCCCAGGATAGAGAAACATTACTTTTCTCCATTTGTAAATGGGAATCTAAGATGAAGAAAATATGAGCAGCTTGCTAAGGCCAAGAGGTAGTTCTTGCAAAGCCAAGGACTGGAATTCAAATTGTTAATGCTCTATCCTAGCATTTGGAAGCCCACCCTCCCTTTGGGTTTTAATGTAATATAAGAAGATTAGTATGGAGAAGCCATTTCTAAAGCCAGGTTTTATGAGAAAGTGTGAAAAACAAAATATTTGTTTCTTACATTTATGTAATATTGGAAAAATACCTTTGCCGACTTTGGTGACGAAGCTGGCAAACAAACACAAACAAAACAAACAAAAACCACTTAACAGGTAAAATGTCTGAAGTTTTAGAGGTTTTTTTTCATATTGTCATTCTTTGAGGTCATCTATTTCTTCTCTATTTGACAGCTGAAAGTTAAATCTGGCAGACGGTTGCATTTCTCATTACTGAAGACAGAATGGTATAGGAAATTTGTTCTTTAACATGCAGCCTTTTATTTCTAGGTCACTAATTTGAATCGATTCCTGATCAATGGTGACTGAAAGGCATTCATATCCGGCAGCTGTTCTGTGGTCTGTGTTAAATGAGGGAGCATCTCAGTTACTTCCCAGCAGTAGCTCCTCTCTTGCGCTACCAGAACAAGCTGGCAAGTTTTCACAGAGAAGCTACAGACTGATTGTAAGTGGCACTTGCAAATATATAAAAAGTGATTGACCTGTTTTTGTAAGGAGTCTATTTGTTTTTTCAAATGATCCATATTACTTAATGGTGAGCTTTTAAAATATTAAACAGGCTCATCTTGCTGTTTTTGTATAAATGCATTCTGCCTGCATTAAACATCATGACTGCTGATGTGATGCTATTAAAAGTGGTCAGAGGTTGAATCTTTACATGCACTATGAGGACTGCCAAAACAACTGTAGTTGTTCTGTGAGTGAGATTCATAACCTTTAACTTCAACTATCTACAAGTCTTTTACCTAATGGCATCTGTTTGGTCTAAATGAATCACCTATCTGCCACTGTAGTCCAAATCTCTCAATTAAAAGATACATCTACAGATGTTTTGTCCATACCAAGCAAAGGTGCTACTTGCTTTTAGAAGAATTCCACTGTCTTCAACATTTTTTACCTTCCCTTCTGTAACAGCTGAAGAAAACCTCTATCACTGTACAGAATAAATTGGCTTTGTTTTTAAGGATCCATCTATGCTGTCTAGCAAACATTACTGTTGAGAACAGCAAGTTTAATTGCTAGATTCATATTATCCAGGCGCCAGATTCCTGGTGAGTTGATGAAGATAATGAAATGCAGTGGGGTTTTTCTTGGGGCTTTTTTCTAAATTTCTCCCACCACTCTGGCATGACCTCCCAAAAGGTATAAAATGCATACTTATGGTATGCATATACAAAAGGTATACAGTATAAAATGCACAATACTTTTATTCCTAAAATATTTCTGCTTTGAACAATGCCTTTCATGAAATATTTTCTGTCTCAGCCAGTGTACAGAATCATAGTCATCCATCCACCCACAAAAAAAAAAAATCTAGCCTTTATTAGCATCTTTTTTTCCCTTTTTCCAAACATGTTAATACCTGCTGATCAGAAACAACACTGAAAGTCTTAACAACTGTCTGCTGCCACCTAGTTTCCCAGCATAATTAGTTATTGAGTTTTTCTTTTAGCATTTTGATAGCAATACCATGTAACCAAATTGTCTGGTAACATTAAAAATTGTGAGAGGAAGTGTATAACTTGGCTGCAAAAATTCAATGAAACTTGGCATAAAGGATCTTAGGCTAGAACCAAGTTTGCTTTACAAAATACAAGATTCTTCTTCCAGATTATTTCTATTATCTAAAAAGCTGCTTTCAATATTTTCAAAGAGACAAGTTGCGAGCCAGTAAACTATGATGTGCCTAACCATACTTGTGAGAAGAAAACAGAACAAATGGAAAAAGAAACTTACAGAACCTTCAAGATTTCATGTACAAACAAATTTATTTTTAAGTAACATTTTAAGGACAATTAGTTCACAGCCTCAAAGTTTACTCAGAATATTGCACATGAAATACATTTCATTATACATTTTGTTTTTTCAATTTTTCTTAAGGGGAGATATTTGGCAATTCTAGTCTCTGTAGGTGAACAGAAAAAAACAAAAATAAAGAGAAAACCAATTTTTTATCCATTATACCCATATAAACATGGGTCCTTGTTACTTGGAGTTAATGGAGTTACTCTTCAGCTTTCTTTGACCAAGAAAGCTATTAGTAATAATTTTTATTTGATTTACCCAAGCAAACAAACCCTTAGTCAGGAACAAGGATCCCACTGCTTTAGGCATTGTACTAATGAGAACAAAAAAGGGACAATTTCAGGGGTCTGAGTGCTTACACTAGATGGAATCAGACAGCCTGATGGGAGAGCTCAAGGAAACTGCAATAGGACTGGTCAATGAAATAGACTTTTTGAGGTCAGAAAACAAAGCAGGTTTGCATGTGTTAATGGGGATTTCCTTGCACACATAGGCAGAGAGAAGGAAATAAAACTGGAAATGCATGTCTGAAAATTGGAAAGGAGATGATGAAACTTGATGACTCCTAATGGAGGTAGCAGTTAGCCTTTTAGTACTCATTACACTATCATTTAAGTGTGAATCGGGAGAAATAGTGTATTTATGAAAGTGGGGCAGGAGACAGTGTAAAGAGACAAACAGAATTATGACAGACTTGAAGAAACAGATGGGGGTAATGATTTTGACAGCAGCAGTCCAAATAGATATGATGAAAGCATGGTTGCATTTGTCAGGAACAAAAGCACAGGCTACTGCAGTGTGACATATGTGACTGCAACACCCAAAACTAGTCTGGATATGACTTTTAGCTATATGGATGAGAAAAAAGGCCTGTGCTTGTGATACAATACAAAAAAGAATCAGTAAAGCATAAACATATTCTGGAAATGAGGAGCCTTGGAAAGATGATCTACAGAGGATGTCACTCTCTGGAGCTAAGTGACAGGCCAGAAGGATTGGTTGTTTACAGGAATCAAAAAGAAGCTGTGGGGCACATCAAGGACACAAATGTAATTGCTGTAGCCATGCAGGTTGTGGACTGTGTAATGAAAAGGTAAGACAGAGGGAAGGAGACAATGCAAAGGAAGGGGGAAGAGTAATAGAGATATGAGAGTCCTAGCTGGAAACCAGCTTTTGATGCCCTGTTTCTACCAAAGTATGATTTCAGCCTCCTGTCCCTCAAGGAGTATTTATGCACACATTGAGTACGGTACCTCTCATCTGACCCATATTACATAAGCACAAAAGTGGTAAAATCTGTTCCTTACTGCTCTGAAAGACAGATAATGAGATTATGAAGGTCTGTCTTTAACACTCTTTCTTTCTTTTTTTTTTCTTTTTTTTTTTTTGGTGTTTCTGGGAGTATCCCTATATCCTAAATGTAATTACCCAGCATAGCTTTGGACTTTGTTCATTTTCTTGTGTGCTAACTCCGCTGATTTCTATCACATTGGTGAGACAGCTCAGAATCACAACATTAACTCTTTTAACTCTTTGGATCTGATTCAGAATATGCCACTCTATTAAAAATGCAGTATTTTAAAACATCTGATTTTAAACAGCTATACCTTTATTGACGGGCCACATTCTGTAAAGAATGAAAAAAAAATGAACATTTAGCATGCTTGCTGAGATTTCAGGTTACATTTAGCTGAGTTCATTTGGAATCTTCAATTCCAGCCAGAACCCTACCAGTTGTACCCTTTTTCTGTCTACCTATCCAGGGATGTTTCATTTTCTCAAATGGATTTTAAATAACTGGATTTTGCATTTGCACATGAAAGCAGATGGATTATGCATATAGAGCTACGATTTTGGCACTTGAACATGTGTCAAACCAAAATATTTTTAAGCCAGATGCTCATATATGTGCACATTTTTTGACTCATACAGGAAGAATATTCTTTTAACATGCCTCACTGGTGTTCTTAATATACACTGCTATATACACTAGTGTTGTTATTATACACTTGCCCGTAAACAATGAAAAATCTTTCTCTGCCTCATATCTATAAAAGGACTTTTATTGATTAAAGTCACATATATTCTAATGTTTTAGGGACTTGGTTGTCTTAAACTTTCACTGTTTTTTTAGTTATTCCCTTAGTAAAATCCCTCCTCTTTTTTTTTTTTTTCCTTTGCATGCGATAAATCAAGTTACTTTTTCACTCTGGACTCTATTATGGGATCACAGTGGCTATACAAACCACACGGAGTTAAGCAAACAAAGGAATTTTTTCATTTTCTCTTTCATTCAATAAAGTTCCATTTTCTGTCACCCTGCAACCTTTTGACCTGCGTCCTAATGGCACTGGTCACTCAAGGGCAAAAGTTCAGCTGTAGGTTAAGTCTGTATGTGTCTGCACTGGGCAGGGAGACGGTAGGATCTTGCTTCCTGTTGTCTCCTCCTGAGTCCAGCCATCACTCCCCAAACTGCTGGCCTCACCCCTGCTGTGAGCTCTCCCCTCTCCAGACCTCCCTCTGTGAAGAAGGTAAGGAGGGCTGGAAGTGAGCTTTTCCCCAGCCTTTGTTTTTCTTGCAGCTGTCAACAAAAAAAAACTACTCTTATTTTCCTTCTCTGGGGGTAGAAAAAGCAAGAGAGAACTATTCAGCTGGGACACTTTGGACTGCAGTCAGCACTAACTGCCTACTGACAGTTGTCTTGATCACTGTTACATTATTCTTTACACAACATCTATAAATTGCTTGTATTTTTGAGAGAGAATACAGACCACTTCCTTGCTTTTGGGCGTGCTTGCACAAAGTTTCTCAGGATATTAACTCCTGCCATGAGTGGGTAACTCCCTATTACAGTTTTCAGTGCAATTTTTCAAGGCACTATGAATGCAAATGATACCTCAGGTGTACCCCCCTCTCCCAGCTGCCTTCAGTTGACTTTTCCAGATGGCCTGGGAATGACTTATTGACACATTTCTACAGCTCACTAGAATCATGCATCACCCAGAGACTTACACTGCTACACATAGTATCCCACTCTAACTCAGTGACTCAGGTATGACATGCTGCTCTCCCTTTCACAAGAAAATGGCACTGTCCCATGCAATAGTTCTTTCAAGCCAGCTTCCTCTTAGTTGCCAAACCCTGAGCTCTTCAGGCAACTCATGTTTCATCACTAGCCACCCAGTGAAGTCACCCATATCATATCAAATACACCTCTTTAAATAGGTCAGTTGCCTAATAGATGCAGTGTAGGAGGAGCTTGTATCACTTCTGAAGGAGTTTCATCTCTCTCTGTTTAAGGGCATTGGTGAACAGGATGTTGCTGAGTCCGTTTCTGGCTCTCTAGACCAGCAGGAGCAGCGCAGACTGTGTGCAAAGGGGATAAGACAATTGGTCCTCTGCAAGATAGATGAATAAAGTCTTGAATATGCTTGATATTGAGTAAAACCTCAGCCTTTTTTTAAAGAAATCTTTGACTTAAAGGTCTGACAGGCTGCTCTTTACTTGAAGGACCAAATTATGTTTACCCAGTAATAGTCTGTGAACTCGCAATGGACACAACCTTGCCCCAGAATGAGGGCTGGTAGCAGTGTAGATGGTGCAGTTCCCCAACATATCTCCTGTGAATGACCACACTTCATCATTTCCAGAGCACCCCATGGTTCCTGAGAGTCTCAGAGGGGGCCCAGGTTGTGGAGGAATTTTTTTGGAAGTTGGGCAGTTGAACAGCTCACAACTTTGCCAAGAGCCAACAACTCCATCATGATCATGGACTGTTAGGACTACCTATCTTTTGTAATGGAGTTAAAGCAGAGTGGTGAGAAATGTGGAACAACAGTTCCAAATCATGGACTGGACTATAGACTGCAGAGGGAACACCTGCCCTTGTTCAGAAGTTTCACCTCAGCCACGGTCACTCTGTACTTCCTTTAAATAAGCAGGAGACAGCTACACTATCTAAACACCTACCGATTTTGTAGGTTTCCACATCCTCAAGATTGAACACCTGAGTTAGGAAACCACACTAAGGAGCAGCCATAGAGGGCACCCAGGGAGATAGTATAGTGAGGATAAGGATGGCAAGCACCTGTGTCTTGAGACAGATGGCCCATGGCTGGCAGACGAAGAGTCCGAAGTATGTAACCCTGCAGGAAAGCATGACAAAATACTTGTTGAGAGTAATGTCTTTGGAGATTTATGCTTAATTTTCCGTTGATTTTATCTCATGCATAACAGAATTATGAAGCTGAAGGAAAAGCAAACTAGTAGCCCCAAGTTTGTTAACTGTGCTTCTGCAGAAACGTGTTGGTGCTATAAGAGATCTTGCTAGTAAGTGCCAAGCTAGAACATTGCCCATGTGTAAGCTCCCTGTCTTCTTCTTAGTAACCTGCTGAAAACCATGAATCTAGCAAGGCCCTACAGGTGCATTTAACATGGGAAGACCAAAGCAGAGTCCAGATGGCTCCTTAAACAGCAGAGTTGCGCTGTCTCTGCTTCTTCTGTGGCACAGTGCCTAACCCAAGTTGTCCCCAGAGAACATGGTCTGTATCAAAACGTTTTTGAGCTGCAATTTCTGCATGCTGCAAAACAGACTTGGAGTCAAAAAATGGGCATATAGGCAAATGTTTCCTTTTTAAGTCTCTCGGAGAGAATGGCTAATGGCCATGCAGATATTCTAATCCCCGGGGATTTAGAACAAACAGTTAAATTCAACTTAGATTTGACTATCAGGCAAAATATTAATGACCTGGTAAATGGCAAACTGGCTTGGCTGCTGAGGAAAATTGGCATAATGAATAATACTGTACTAATGAGTTTTGCATACAAACAGAAGCCTCATTTTCAACATCCACTATACTGTTTAGAGACTGGCACTGATCCCAGCATTGCCTGCCTTTGAGATCCCAGGGCTAGGGACATCTAGAACAAGCTAACCATGCCCACACTATGTACCAACTTGTCCAGAGCAGTCTTCAGTATCATGAGTCCTGAAATGTTCTTATGACTCACTACATATTTTGTTCCAGTTAAAAGTGCCTAAAATAGCATAGGGAATATGTCACAGAGGCCAGGAAGGACTGAAGTTATTTATTGCCTTCTTTAGTGAGTTCTATGAAGGCCTATATGCGGGTTTGAAGCTTGGGATGCTGTCAAAGGATTGTTTAGGATAGACTGAGGTCAGATTGGTACAGTCATGTTTTCTGAAATGAACTCTGCTTAGCCATTGCTGATCTTTGTCACACAGGCATCTAACTGGGGCAGTCCAAAATGGAATCAGGGAATGAAATAGTAGTTAAGCAATATGGAAAATCAGGGATCCAGAACTTTAGGAGAGGACTGTGGTCCTCTTTTACTTTTCAGGGCAGTCATACAATCAGAGAACAACTCAGAGTTAAGGAAGGACATACAGTTATGCAAGTATCAAGAAGATGCTGTTTCAGCTTCTGCAAGTGTGCCTGTTAGAGGTCCAGGTGACTATAAAACAGGTTTAGTTGATACACTTGTATGAGCTGTCAGATAGAAGACAGGATTTTAAAAGTTTCCTCCTTAATCTCCTTACTCTGACAATTAAAACTTTTGGGGAAAAAAGCAGAATTATGTGTACCACAACACTTAGGAACACCAATGTTGTAAGGTAAACAACTTCTATGGAAATTGTTTTCTGGTAGACATTAGTATAGGTGTTTCTGGGAAAAGGAGCTCTATTTTCCTTTTATTCTTTAATATGTATTAGTAGGTATATATATATATATATATACATATATATATATATATATAAATACCCTGTGAAACTCAGGTTAAATTGCATCTTTACACATTGTAATCTGTTTATTCTTGACCTATATAGACATTTTCTGACAACAAAAGATTTTTAATAGGTTACCGTGAGTTTAAAAATATTATTTATAATTGATATTTCATATTGTTGAAACAACAACAATGAAAAAATTAAGTCATAGCTGCTTTAAAGAACACATTTTGCATGTGAGCTTTTTAGCAGGAAGGTATTTCTGTAGCAAAATATAATTTTGCATTTTATAATGGATTTACAGTCTGATGATAAAATGAGCTTAAATGTGGAAAATCATTATTTATGCATCATTAAATTATTTATAAATTCTTTTCAATATATATAATTGACCCTGAACATTCACCTAGTTGCAACTTCTTTTATGTTTATATATCCCTGTATTCCATCATCTTTAAAATTTGGGTTTATGCATCAGCAGACAAAAGTGAAAACAACTCATGGAGACATTTGGTAGAATTTAAAGTCAATTGGATGCATTAGTTATCAGGAATTAATTTTACGATTGTCAGTCTCAAGACTAAAGATAACCATAGCTCACGTGCTGCAAATTTCACACTGATACTCTTTTCATCTCACAGAGGAAAAACAAGGTAAAGCATTGATGTACTGTTCAGCACCAAGGAAGATGACATTACTTGCCTTACTATACAAAGGTAATATTGAAATCACTGAAGAGACAACAGTGAAGTGTCTGGTCTGCTTCCACCTCACTCAAGGCCTTATGAGGTTCATTAGTTTGGCTGGACCCTAATAACAGCCTGCAACTCAGTGTGAGTATGCTTTTTGGGGTTTGCTGCAGCTACACCCCTGAATCTTGTCCGAACTCTGACATTGAAAGCTAACCTGCACATATGCCTATCCAAATTGCAGAACCCATTTTAATCTCAGTATAAACCTACCCTAGAAAAAACCTGACCTAGAAGACCAGACAGTGACTGGAGGTCTAAGGAGACCTGGATTTCATCACTAAGGAAAATGCATCTTTAAATGATGGAAAGATTTTACTAATCAGCAATTAGCTCTCAACTAATGTGTTTTTTGGAGGGCTGTCTGACTGTACCATTGTCTCTTTCCTTTTTCATTGTTAATCTGACAGACCAGCTGAAGCTGTCTCCAAAAGGGGTTGATTTATGCCAGGGAGACTTTCTGGACCACTGAAATTGGGGAAGCAATTTGGCACTCATTTTACACTATTTACAAAGAAAAATGTAAGGGGATGTGGAGGGAGGAGGGTAGAATGTGCCTGAAGAAAGCTAAGAATTGTTCATAATGGCTTGGCAGGACTGTTAATAGCTTTTCTTTGTACTCTGATATTCCATGTTGGTAGTCTAGGGGCTTGTTAATTGATTGTTTCTAGAAAATGTTTGCATGCTTTTTAGTGGCCTTTCATGATTCTGGCTATTTTCACTAGACCATCAGCATTAGCTTCTAAGTACTTATTGTCAAAGTTACACACATGTGGCTAGCACGAGTATCTATGAATTGTTTTTTTTAACAGCACTTGGGGGATAATTCTTAAAACTGTCTGTCTACATGTTGTCTCGTTTTACTAGGAATGCACAGGTAGCTTGAAGAAGAACGCTTCTAAATTGAATATGGTTGTAGTCAACCATATTTCCATCAGACCAAAATTTAGGGAGACCCTATAGTGGGAAACTATAATGTATATTAAAATATGTACCTATGATTCTGAAAGGAGAGGGGTTCTCCAACTGCCAACATCAAACCCAAACCTTTCAAAAGCATATTTTTATACCCCTTTCCTGTCTCTTCCGCAACACAAGAGATGTGTTTAAAGTGAAGGAAGATGCAGGCCATCATCATGGTTTCCCAGCAGTCTAGTTCTGTGGATGAACTGGAAGATGTCAGGGCTTGTTCCTCATGTCTATAAATGCTTTTGCCCTGAAATGTGAGGGTACAGCGCAGCCACTTCTGACTCCAACGTACAGCTCCCAGGTAGTGGAATACCTGACTACAGCGCACACTGCCCAGCATACTTAGCCTTCGGTGGGGGCATGACCCAGGTGACCTGAATAGAGAGGACACCCCTCTAAAGGAAGGACTCAGCCACAGAGCCGGCCAAAAAAAGGCCTTGAAAACAGGAAATGGGAACAGGTGTTGCGCCACATTCTGCTCCTGGCAATTTCAGACAAGTGCCATCATTGAGTCTGAAGGGCTCACTACCGACAGCCTCCTTTTGTTACCATTTGCCAGACCCCTGCAAGCCAGGACAAGGGCATTTTGGACACATGCAACTGTTCATTTAGGCATTATGAGAAGTGAAGGCCAAGAATCAAAGTCAATCAGTTTCAAACTTCAAGACAGATTTTTTAATTTTCTTTCTTCACCATGACAGTGTTTAACCATTGACCCAAACTACCTAGGGAAGTGCTGGGTCCTTTATCTCTGAAAGCCTTTAAATCAAACTAAAGTGTCCTTCCAGAATACACTCTTTATCCAAACATATGCTGTGGGTTTCAGTGTAGAAGTTGGCTGGAAGGAATTTTGACACCTTTATGTGAAGTAGGACTCGGTTATCTAAGGCTAGAAAGGAGATTTATGTAAACCAACAAGTTTTTAGACTTCCCTCAGTAGCCCATTTATTTCTCCTCTGTTCTGATTATTATAATCCATCCACCTCTTAATATGAACATTTAAACATAGTTTGTCTTGGAGAGTGAACAGCAGTAAACATAGAGCAATGAGTATCAAAATCAGATTTTCTCATTCAATCAAACAACACTGAATTTCTGTAAAGGTCAGGTCTTGACTCACCTAATGCTACAGTTAATGCTAAAGGACATTTTACTGTTTCCTTTAACAGCGTCCACATGATCCCACTATTGAAGTGCAGGTATGATTAGGACCTGCAATCTCCCTCTCTCTCTTTTTGAGGTAGGGGCTTTTATTTTGAGCAACTCCCAGATACCCTTAGTTGTGGAAGTAGCCCTTGTTATTTGTACCAGTTAAACAAAACTTGTTCCAGAGCTCTGCCCAAGGGAAAGCCAGAAAAAAAGATAATTATTGAAACCTCCCTGCACTGTTTTCCCGTACCTGTGGCAAATAGATAAGCTCTTCACAAGGCTGGGCAATGTTTCCTAGGCAATTCAATGGCACAGATAACAAATTGTCAGTACCCAGCCAACAGATCTCTCAACATACCTAATTTGCTGAGGCTGGAAATGAGACTATATTTACCTAATGCATTCTGGAGTTTGAGGGAGATAATTCTGCATCCAAACTGTCAGAGAAGAGCTGGAGCAACAGGCCATCTTCTTCCCCATGCAGACAGATTTAATAAAGACATATCCCTGTCCACTGTTTTTTTGAATGAAACCTAGACAATAGTAATCCTGTTGTAACAACAGGATTTCTAACAATAAAACCAAAACTAAATTAATCCATTTTATTGAACACCGTAGATTGACTACAATAAAGTGGTAGTACCTATCCTCCAATGACTTTATCTTTATTGTTCACAGCTTAATTGTCCCCCTAGAACTAGCATATAAAAATGTATTATTAAAATGAGACATCTGGTAGTGGCCCTAAATACCTCTATGTCAGGAATTTACTATCTATTACTTGTAACAGTAAATCTGTTGTGCATATCTGCAGCAGCAGAGAAAATCACATCTGACAGTAATGATCCAAAACATTCACAGGAGCTTTGGAAAGGCACAAAACTGAATGAATCCAGGCTTCTACAGTCCTTTACAATCTTCACTGAACCTAAGTGAGCTGAAGAAACCCATTTTATGGCACTTTTCTCAATTTCAAATCAGTCATCGTTTTTTGAAGCAGAACACCAAGAAATCTTTCAAATTAATATGCCTATAATAAGCTCTCTTTCATGGCACTTTTTATGAACTGGAAAATGTGTAAGTGTTTGTGTGATTCGTGGATTGGAACCTAGATGTTTTGTCTACCAGAAAAAATCTTAGATGCTCAAATGAAAAAACAAACCCAAAGGACTCCTAAACATATATATTGCCAAGTTACTACCTCAAAACTTGGTTCATTTAGAAGAAATCTGTAAGACAAGCATTTCCTTAAAAAATGCCCAGTGGTATTCTTGTAATTAAAGAAATGCTAACATTTCTATATTGTTTCATCCTACCCTAGGTTTAAGGAAGAGAAAAAAATTATCTTGGAGCAAAACTTCACATTTAAAATCTTATTACAGAAATAAATCAATACAAGGGTTTTTTGATGGGTACACAGTTTTGTTTCCTATAGTCCATGTTCCTGAAAGTCTGGTAATACTGAAGAGATAGAATTTAAAATTAGAAATTCTAATTCCCTTTTAGCCTCCCAATATATAAAAATAAATTAGTATGTGGATCTAAGTCCTAATATTTCCATTTTAAACATGTAAGATCAGTTGTACTCTTTTTGAGTTCAATGAAGGGGAAAAAAGGATACACTAGTTTGAATACTTGCAGGACATCACAGCTAAAATAATAGATTTAGTTTTAATATACATAAAGTTTCATGTTATCTGAGATACATAAGCTTTCATAGGATAAGTGCCTTTGAACTCATAAAGTTACAGGAAAAAAACTGACTCCATAAACAAGAGCACAGACTTGCTCTGTATTTTGCAGTGCCTTTTTTTTCAGACATAGCCATAGTTTACCACAGTTATACAATAAAGTAGCTATTTGGTGATCTTCTCATCTGGTAATTGCTTCTCATATGTCTGTCTTCATGTGTCTTCATATATTTAAAATGGTGCTGTCTGATGAGCAAGCCAGAGCACTGGTTTTATCTACTAGGACTGACATACAGGCTTTTTCTGCATTTCTAGAGTAAGGGTATGTTCTGTAATATATTCTGCTGCTTCTTAAAATCAGCAATAATTTAATATAGACTCAGGAAAATACTTTTTTACTTCTATAAGCCTGCTTTTCTTGGAAGTTTTTATTTGTCATGACAGTGAAGAACTAACTCCAACATCAATAAACATTTTACTGCCTTAATGCAGCACCCACGGGAAATAACGCTATATCTGCAAATTCTCTCTTTGCTCTTTCATCAGACTGGTAATTCCCTATTTGGGTGGCGCATATGACAAGTAAATCAAGAAACACTCCTATGTATTCTAGATATGGTTTTGCAAGTCACAGGGGGAATACTTCAATTCTTTCTCAAGAAGAGAGCACAGACTGTATCTGTGCGATGCCAGATAAGTGATATGAAAACATGAACATATCTGATCAGGAGCAGGGGAAAAATCCCTATGAAGCTGCACAAAAGAGAAAAAAAAAAAGAGAGCTACACACTGGGGCAAGCACACACAGGTACTCCTGGCATGAAAGCATGGTAGCTAACTGCTCTGTTCCAGAGATGTGCCAGCAGCAGAATAACAATTTTAATTGCTGGGAGTCACTTCTCAACTTGCAAACATCTGAAGTATGGAGGGTTTTTAGGAATATCAGGATCAATACTTAATATAATACCATAAATATAAAATAATAATACAGTTTAGTTTGACAAAATGGAACCAGTATGAAATGAACTGGTATTATGTACTTCTTGTAGCAAACAACTCTTACAAGCAAAATGATTTTCTTAGAATTAAGTGATTTTCTTAGAATTTTTAAAATTATTTTCTTAGAATTAATTTTCTAATATTTCCGCTGTTTATTACAGCAGAAATAAATATCACAGTAATGTGGCATTTGCATTTACCCTGTCACATGCATTTTCTTTTGCCAACAGATATCATATGAGAATATGAGATTAATCTCAAGCATCTCTATGTTGTTATACTTTTGCACAAAGGGTGAGTAAACCCTTTTAATAACATTGATTATTTCTGCTACGATTTCTCTCTGCTTGACTCAGGATACCAGCACCATCCTTTTTCCCTTGTATCCATACTACAGCATGCAGCCTTCTGTCATGTGGAAAGAAGCCATCAGGAAGAGCAAGATTACAAACCAGCATCACGATTGGAAAGGAAAGCTTAAGCAGAATGTATTCCATCAAACTGAAAGCTGGCATGTGTTCAAGAGTTAATATTTCCACTTGTGCCAAAACTGACTGCCGTGGGATCTTGAACAACAGTAAGCAGTCACTGCATTTCTCTTGTATCTCAGCAGAAGAGTAGTCCTTTAAACAGTACTGTGTACCTAGATAGTGGGGCATAAATTCAATATTGACAGAGGGAAGTTTGCCACCTACTGAATCACCACCTGAGTCACCCTGCAGCTAAACCACAGATTAGAGAGCTGGAAGCGTACACTGCTGTGCTGGAAACCATCAGTGACGATGCTACACTGAGGTCTAAGGCAGGGGAACTTCACAGGTTTCAGGTTTTCTGTCTTGTGGTTCTTTGGCACAGGAAACACAAAGTGTACACAACAGGCTATAAAATCCACTTTTAGTATAAACCACAGAGCTTGACGTGCATGAGGCTTGAGAAAATAGTTTCCATTTTCTGTAATAGTGATAGTGTATACAACTTCTACCTGTAAATGTAAAATACAAGCTTGAATTATCTAAACATCCGCCTTTAAGCCTCTCACAGCTGCAAAACCCCTGAAGGACCCGAAGGAAGAAACATGGCAATGGTTAGTGCTACATTTGAACCACTGGAAAAATAAAGACTGATCCTTATGAAAAACTGTAAACTATTTGAGAGGTTTTTTCCAGACCATTGAAAATGTTACGGTGGTGGTGAGTCTTGAGTTCATGTCAGTTTGCTCTCTGTTGCTGCTGCTTTCGATGCTGTTGTATGAATCTGATCACTGTTACTTGAAGATTTGCTGGAAATGTTTGCAGAGTGAGCTGTAGTTAACCTGGTACACCAGGCACACCAGTGGGTCACAGAATAACAGGTAGGATAAACTGCATCCAGAGTTTAATTTTCCTTTTATATATGTAAAAGGAAGAGAGATACAGTTAAGCAATAATCCTAATTTCAATGCTACATATTTCACTATTCCTTTATTTATTCATCCTTTGGTCATCAATTGACAGCAAGCTTCATCCATCTCAGAGTACAATGATAAAGGCACTCAGCATACCGCCTTCTGTAGGATCTCTGCCCCATCTTCCCTCTGAGCTCTGTAGCTATCTGTCTGAAGTACCTTAGGTAAAAAACACTCTCCCTGGGGCAGGGCAGACGCAGAGCGGCATTTTGGCGAATGGTCTTGGTCTCACCACTCCATTGACACTGAGAAAACAGATCTTGTTTGAGGCTGAAGGCTGCGGCCACGGTTACTCAGGGGATAAAGATACCAAGCGGTGGGTGTTAAGTGTCCAGCGCGTCTGCAGAGGGGACGTGCTGCAAGCAAGGGAACAAGGGCAGCATGTCCCTTAGGGAATGGTGGCAGGTTGCAGCCACCCCAGGCCAGAGATTGTTCAGGGAACCGGCCCCAGGCCTCGCTTTTGTGAACTCGTTAGACAGGCAGGATTTTATTTGCATGAAAATAGACTTTAGGAAGCCATTAAAATGTAACAAAAAAGCATTTAACGCCCTAGCGCATACCGAGCTTATATCAACCTCCTTATTAGACCTTTCTTTTCTTTTTCTTCTCCTCTCCTCCCTTGGCATGGCTCCCCTGCACAAACAGCCCATATGGAAAACAGCGCAGCCTGGAAACACCTAGCTCTCCCTGTCCTCTTTTGCTTTTGGCTTTTGCAGCTGCTGTTCTCTCAGTGTTGTCTCGGGGCAGTTTCCTGTTGCCATAGCTGATAGCCTGCCAGCGCCTGCCTGCGCCTTTCAAGTGTCAACACTGCGAAGTTCGCTGCGATGGCCAAACGCTTGTTAATGAGATATAGCAGCTGGGTAGGGGTGAACCACTGAGATGGATAAAGGCACGCCGCTGGAGCAGGAAGCGATGCCTTTTGAATCTTTTCAGCGCTCTGAAAGCATTCAAATCAAAGAGGGTATGTTGTATTCATTAATAAACCGAAGTTCCCATGCAACTGTGTTAAAGCCAGGAGTTTAACTTTGCTACGGACAGGTGATTTTTTTCAACAGTGTTTTACACCGGAAGACAAAGGGCAAGAAAACAAGAGTTTATGTACTGCCAAAGACATTACTTCCCTATCTAACGGCCAGACAGAATTGTTAAACTGAGCTAGGTATTTGCCATTTCCTGACAATAAAAGCTTCTTCCCGCCCCCCCCCCCTTTTTTTTATGCTCCAAAACTCACAGCAGTCTGCTCGATTTCCATCTTTCACAGCTTTTTAGACCAGTTTCTTAATTTTTTGAAAACCATGATTAAAAGCTAGCATTAAAAAAAAATTAGAAAACCCTCAACTTGTTAAAAAAAGCTGAAGAGACCGGATTAATGACCAAAGCTGCTTTCATTCAACTGAAGCAGTCCATGTGATCTGTAGTCTGCATCTGTTTTGCTATAGCAGAACACAGGAGTGCCCAACAGCTGGGCAAAACAGGCAGAAAGCAAAAACAAAAGAAACTATCATACAGTGCAAAGTTTTAAAGGCAACATGAGCCAAAGAGCATCTTAAAGACTTTTCTAGCATTTATTTTTAATTGAGTTGAGGCCTTTTTCTCTTTTTTTTTTTTTTTTTTGGAAAAGAGGGTCAGCTGGGGAAAAGATTGAATGCTAGGAAAACATGTTTAAAACTGAAACAACCACAGTAATAATAGTGACAAAATTGCTTTGGAAAAGTTAAACAAAAGAAGTGTTAGAAACAGGAAAGGGCCATATGGCTCAACAGGCCTGCCATTTTCTGGTTTATCTTAATTGTTTCCCGCACTTCTCCTCAAATGAATACAAGTGTCTTAGACTCATTTATATGCTTTCATTTCCCTTTCACAGTAACTTGTTCCAAGGTAATTTAAGCCAAGCTGCTTAAGTGATATTTAGCTATGTGACTGTTTAGAGAACAGCAGTTTAGCTATATTCATCAGCTCAGGGCAGCTACTGTACTTGTTTTTGGAATTTAGCAACACCAATCAACCACCTTCTAAATGGCCCTCTTTGGGGTAAAGTAAGTCAGGCAGGCCCTGACCCAGAAGCTGCTAGGGTCAAGCGGAGTCATGCCATTCACTTTAACAGATTTTGCTTCAGGCATATTCTTCCATTGTAAAATTTAATTCAAGTGAAATGTAAACATTTCAGGTAGGTTTTGTTTTCTCCCCAGAAATGTAGGCATTTAATTTATATTTTCTGTTAAAAAAATTTGGTTTATGGTAGTCATCTATCACATTCTTATAACTGAAATGACAGATGAAAACTGAATTCTCTGTAAAAGTTCCCTAAAGGATTTCCCACCGGAGTCTGTTTGAGAGAGAGAATACTAGGCTTAAAGAATGTTTTTATATATGATGAATTGTTTCAAGTAGAAGATTTCAAATCAGGTCAGCCCTATTCTGACCTGTGATCATTTTGGCCTTGATTTTACCTATTGTGATTCCTGTGCTGCCTAACGCGATCACAGATATGCAACTGCAGAAGATGTGGAAAGGGACTAAAGGTAGATGTATTTAGATGTTTGGAGATGGCCATGATGCAAAAAAGGACCCTAAGTCAGCGAGGAAAAAGAGTCAAAGCAAAACACTTCCTATTAATAATAACATCAAGTGTAACCATGGCAAGCTGTTAAGCCTTTAAATAAACATACCATGGCAAGCTGAAGCATAAGTTTCAACCAGCTTGTTAGAACACAGTCCTCTGTCATGACAGAAGTAAAGATGTTCTGCATGCACAAAGCTTGTGCCAGGGCATAATCTGCATTTTGGCTACTCCAGCTACTCAGAGTAATCAGCAGATTAGTGGGGAAATGCCATTAATGGAGGAAGACAGTACTTTTCTCATCTTCAGGCTCTTTTCAACCTCAGAAAATGCTGACTTGTAGAATCTGCTCAGAAAACTCTTGTTCAGACACAAGCCAGTAAATTTGCTCATTCTTACAACAGATAATGAATGATTAATAAATGAGTCAATTCAGTGGTTGTCTGGCTTGTGCTCCTCCCCATATGGCTTCTAGAAGATAATTGCAGCAGTGGGGACACAGAAAGGAGGGACAGACATCTGTTGAGTGATAGTGAAAATCATGTTTTGAAAACAATTTCTGCAGGTTCATTCTCTAGGCAAAAAAAAAAATAAGGTGGGGGTGGGGCAAGGATTTTCATATCAATGACTTTACTGAGTGCTTAAAACAAGGCAGGAATATAAATATATGCTTCCTTCTGCCACACTAGTAACCCCACAGATGGGACAGCAGTGGGATTTCTATGTTGCCCAGACCAGAACTCCTACCTTCAGCAGAATATTTAAGTGAAAGGAGTTGGAATAGAAAACAGAATATTCCCAGACCTGTACACTGTGGGGTTTTTGCCTTTTTCTGCCCAGTTTTTTAGATGTTCACTAAACTATCAGTATCCCTGAAAAGCAGAGAAAATATTAACAGAGGTAATTGCTGATACTGTCATAGGCAATTGGTTTGTATACTGCAAAGGCAGGGAAAGTGTAAACTCTTTTCAGAGACAATCTAAATAAAAAGAAGACATTTTTAAGGTCCTCTGAGGAGAACATCATGAAGGCTGGCTAGTGTCTTTTGGAATCATTTGCATTTGTTACACAATTTAATTGATTTTACATACATATACAAAAATATCATGGTCAGGGGTTGGAGGTAAGAGAAGGAAGCTTTTCTAGGTCCCTAAATCACTGTCTGATCTTATCATAGCACATGGATGTGCTTTCAAATAGGACTCAGGATATATGTGTTTGTAAGCCTAGGCTTAGTTCTTAAGTTTTTTATCATAAAATCTTGAAAGCTTTTTCTATATTAAATGCAACTTGGATTATATTATAGTACTAGCATGTGGTTTGTGCTCCAAATAGATTGTCCTTTCACTTGGATGTGTGAGATTTTCTAAATAACAAACAGACAGGCTGTGAGTGGTTTCTTCCTTGTTTATGGTAGCCCTGATCTTTTTCCCAGTTTATACCTTCTAAACTTAACTGTACTCATTGTTTCTGATGAGTCCTCCTCACATTTTGGTTTATTGGATATTTCCCCTGACTTTACATACATAATAACACTACTGTTAAATGTGAGCTCCTAAGCATGAAGAAGCACATCTCTTTCCCGGATTTGTTCTTGACACTTTAATTTTTTCATTACACACTCAAAATTCTCTATCTTTCTCATTTCCTCACAAGGTCCGTAGCTATATATACATGTTTGTCCTGTCCCTGTTTCAGAGAAAGACAGGCCAAGCCCATAAGGATCTCAAACTCTTCTGCATTCCTAAAATAGACATTTCTGTATCACTACAGTTTCCTTCAGCTTGCTTTCCTGCAAGCCTTCAGCCCTTCTCATTCCCTCAAGGAATTACAGCCTCTGAATGCCTGTTTCTAAAACATGCATTTGGGGCATTTCCTCAGGGGAACAGTATGACTTGTTTTACATCCCCTTCTCAGAGAGAGCCTGCAATAAATTGTGTGGATTATGGAGAGGAATGCTGGAGGGGATCCCAACATTTTGTTAGATCTGCCAACCTGACAGGTTCAACAGAAACCCCTGAAGTTTCCTATCTCCATGCAGTGACCCGTAGCTAATCTGCATGACAATGTATTGTGTAATTGCAGGAAGCCACTGCAGTATCATTCAGGAACAGGAAGCTTGGGAACTGTTTACAGCCATCACCGCTAAGGTGACAAAACTTGTCATTACCTTGTGCACTCTTTCGTTGGAAACATGGATGCAATTGCTAAGTCTTATCACTCAGTTTTATAGGGAAGATCTGCTGAAGTAAAAGAATAACGTGGGAAGAGCAAAAAAAAGAGTCTGGGCTTGGTTGATTGCTGTCATGATTACATTACACAGGTTGAAAGACAGTTTCAGCAATTGCTTATTGTGCATGAGAAGACAGAATTGTTTGCCATCAGTTAGGCTTCAGTTAAGTTTACTATTCCTTATCTCTTGTTTAAGGTAGTACTTCAAAGCACTACTTGCTTCTTGCCCTTTGACTCAAGTGGGCACAGGAATGGGATGCCATGTGGTAGATGCAGATTTGAAGTATTCATGTGCTTCCAACTCTCAGGCTAACAAGAGGTAGGCAATTCTGCCAATGTTTCCTGTGCTAATTTAGATTAATTCATTAATTCATGTGCAGAACTTTCAACAAGCAAAATTGTACCCACATGCTGAATATGGCCAACTAGCAAAGAAATGCATCACAGACCCCCATAGCTGAGTTTTGGATACATTTGCAGCCAAATGGGTCTTTTAGGATTCATGCTCATATTCCGGAAGAATGAAAACAAAGAAAAGATTATTTGTAAAGGAAACCTATGAACTCCCAAGGCTTCAAATCAAACACAGTTCCACAGGCAAGGTTCATTAAGGAAAAGAAGCTGACTGTAGCTCAAATATACAGAGGCTGTTATGCTCTCAGAAACGTCTAACATCAGGCTGGTTCTTTCTATGCACTAGCATTTCAACTTTACTTTTAAAAATTCCGAACTACTTGTTTAATGAATATTTCAAGCAGGCAACCATCAGGTCACCAAATGCAATAGACATCAAGGAGATGGTGTGTTGAGCAAAGGTAGATAGACAATACCACATTCAGATATGGAAATGAGATTGCCCACAGTAGAAATCATTGTCAACTCAGAGAGGAGACAGTGATGGTTACGCTAATATCATGTCCTCTTAGGGGAGTAGTTGGTTTGACAAATTCAGTAGAAATGCACATGGTGCTTTAAAATCTCAAAAGGGAGGGGAGGTATTAGTTAAGATTTTTACTAAGCTGTATTGCTCTTCTGACACTAGGTTTTGACTTCACTGTAATTTTAGCCACAGAAAGCTAGTATGTTTTTATTTGATGTAATTATGAAATTAGTATTATTTGTATTACAGTAGTAATAGCTATATTGTGGAGTAGTATGTTGTGTTCTGATCTCCAGAGACAGACAGTAAGAGACCACTTGTGCCTCAATGAAGAATGTATAATAACCCAAATATTTAGAGCAGAACAAAGGTAACAAACAGCCTGACAACAGCTGGTCAGAAACAGGTACAGCCACCATAGCAGGGACTCATATGTCCAAATTTCAAAAGCTACACAGTGCAAGCTTATGACTGATGGACATTTTCTAGGCTCGTTTTTTAAACCATTTTTTTAAAAGCAGTTTTAAAGTAGCTCCCAGGAAAAGGAGAAGTAGTTCCACTGAGATGTGTCATAGTTGAACACATAAATCATCTCTATGCCACCCTGAGCCCAGGCAGACAAATTCCCCAAAGGTTGATGCCCTCTGGGTGCTGTCACCTTGTTGCTCAAAGCTTGCTCCATTACCTTCTATGTCAAACCACAGGATCACAGCAAATATGGAGATGCAGAACTATCCTTTTATTGATGATCAAGCAAAGGCAATGCTTTGGGAACCTGTGACCTTCACTCACAGTATGTTTGGAGCAAGTTGCCTCAGATGCAGCCAAGCCACACACTTTCAGGTCAATCCACACTACAGATTCTAGTCCAAATGTCTACATGGCTAAATTGGGTATACATAGCTGAACCATGTTATAGTTTGGACGACTCCTTCTGGCATGTACCGCAATGAGTTCTGTTTGGTAACCGTACCACTCTAGCATACATGCTTCTACATAGTCTGGTTATTCACACCCATTTTCAGGGTCCTGGAAAAGCTTGCTGATCTCATGCTATTACCTTTTCATTGCAGTGTCACTGCTTTAGATGTCCAAACTGCCTTTGATAATTGTACACTTGCAATACATAGTGGAAACATTTGTATAGGTGACCTTTCTGTGTTTAAATGGCCAGAATATGCTTAGTTTGAAGGAACACTGTAATATGTTACCATTAGTTCTTTCTGCAATCTTAAGGACTCTTGTGGAGGAGGGTACTACTCATTCTAAGAAAAGGTATCTGCTCTCGCCCTAAATAGGTAACCATTCAAAAAGCAAGAGGGCTCTTCTATTTAATCAAACACATTTTTGAGAAGGGGAGAAATTGAAGGAGCAAAAGAGAAAAAAGGGAGTGAGAATATGCCTAAGAACATGTTCTAGTGGTTTCAATGTCTCCCATGTCCTTGAAAATACCACTGATACCCAGTCACTGAATTTTGAGTAAAGATCTCTGAGCTGCCTGTAACAATTCACTCATGTGTTGTTTTTTTTTTCTGGTTACAAAGAGGACTTTGAAAGAGAAGGAGAAAGAAACTATCTTTCAAAAGATTAGGTGTTTTAATCACTAAGACTTTCCATTGTTCAAGATTGCACTTTTATTAAATGAGTGTTTCACTTTCAAGTACATGAGAGTATTTGAAATATTTTAAGGGCACTTCTTTTAGTAACTAGATGTTGCTGCCACCACTGGACTATTATTTAGAAGGATTATGAAGCAGCGGTCTCAGCAGTTATGTTGCTTCACTGACAGGCATGTAGTTTAGGTGTACATTAAATAATGAAATGCTTATTTTTCGTCATTGCCACAATTAATTGAGGAAATCAAGAAAATCTCAAAAAATGTTAGCCAAAATTTTCCAGTCATCCTCTTAGCTGCATTAGAGCTAATAGACGTATATTAGGCTCAAGTCAGTGAGAAATATTTTCTTTTTCTTTTTATTGAGATTATTATAAAATATTTTCATTATTTTTATCTTCTTTCCTGTAAACAAAGTAGAAAACAAATTCCTAAACCCATATGTTTTGGCATTTAACAAGGCATTAAAAACAAGTTAGAATCATTGAATCATTTAGGTCAAAAAAGACCTCCAAGATCATCAAGTCCAAGCATTTACCTAAAACTGCTATGTTCACCATTAAACCATGTCCCTAAGTGCCACATCCACACACCTTTCAAATACCTCCAGGGATACTGACTCAACCACTTCACTGAGCAGCCTGTTTCAATACCTGACAACTCTTTCAGTGAACAAATTTTTCCTACTATGCAACATAAACCTCCCCTGGTCCAACTTGAGGTAATTTTGTCTTGTCATGTTGCTTGTTACCTGGGAGAAGAGACAACCCTCACCTTGTTACAACCTCTTTCAAGATAGCTGTAGAAAGAACTAAGGTCTCCCCTGAATCTCCTTTTCTGCAGGCTTAACAGTCTGAGCTCCTCAGTCACTCCTCATGAGACTCATGCTCCAACCACTTCACCATCTTGGTTGGCCCTTTCTGGACACACTCCAGAGGCACAGTGTCTTCTTTGTAGCAAGGGGTCCAAAACCAAGCCCAGGATCCAAGGCGTGGCCTCACCAGCGCCAACTACATGCGGACAGTCACTGCCCTGGTCCTGCCAGGCACACTATTCCTGATACAAGCCAGAATGCCACTGGCCTTCTTGGCCACCTGGAAACACCGCTGGCTCATGTTCAGATGGCTGTCAAATAGCACTCCCAGGTCCTCTTCTCCTGGGCAGCTTTTCAGCCACCCATCCTCAATCCTGTAGTGATGCATGAGGTGGTTGCGACCCAAGAGCAGGACTCAGCACTTTGCCTTATGGAACCTCTTACAGTCTGCATCAGCTCACTGATCCAGACTGTCCGGATCCCTTTGTAGAGCTTTCCTACTCTCCAGTAGATCAACACTTTTCCCACCTTGGTATCATCTATGAACTGACTGATCCTCTTGTCCAGAATCATTGATAAAGTTGTTAAAGACCAACCCCAACACTGAGCCCATGGGAACATCACTCATGAATGACCACCAACTGGATGTGAATCCATTCACCACCACTCTCTGGACTCAGCCATTAAGTCAGTTTTTGACCCAGAGAAGAGTGTACCCATTCTAGTCATGAGCACGCAGATTCTCCAAGAAAATGCAGTGGGAAATAGATTCAAAGGCATTTAGGCCAGGTAGACAACATCCACAGCCTTTCTTTCATCCACTAAGTAGGTCATGGAATGAGGTCAGCTCAGTCAAGCAGGACCTGCCTTTCATAAACCAATGTTGACTGGCCCTAAACACATAGTTGTTCCAGCACATGCTTACGATGTTACTCAAGTTGATCAATTCTATGACCTTCCCCAGCACTAAGCTCAGGCTCATAGGCCTGTAGTTGCCCAGATGTTTCTTCCAGCCTTTCTAGTAATTGGGTGGCACATTCACTAACTTCCAGTCAAGTGGCACCTCCCCAGTTAACCAGAACTGATGGTAAATGATGGAAAGTGGCTTGGTGAGCATATCTGCCAGCCCCTGCAGTACCCGTGGGTGGCTCCCACCCAGCCCCATAGGCCTGAGAGTATCTAAGTGGTGTAGCGGGTTGCTGACCATTTCCCCTTGGATTATGAAAGGTTCATTCAGCTCCCTGTCCCTGTCTTCCAGCACAGGAAGTTAGCCGCAGTGTGTAGTCAGTTTACAGGATTGCTTAAACCAAAGCAGAACAGACAGGTTTGCTTTTTAATGAGACTCAACCTTCTTGTTAACTGCTGTTGAGGTGAATTTTTGAGTCATCTGGCACCACAAAGCCATTCTATCTCAAATGTAATGGCTCCAATATATCACAGGAAAATGGCACTTTTTAGTAGATGGTACAACACCGCAGGTTGTTACCATTTTTCAGAAGTGTTGCTAAATATTTTCCTTCATATTCCATAGAAGAATATCCTATTTTTATTATTACTATAACAACTACTCCAAAAATACTATGGTAAAAACAAAGCCTACTTCACTTCAATGTCAAATAATTCAAATAAAATCTGTGGCCAGGCTTTGGTTTTGGGGTCAAATTCTGTGTGCAGGTGGTTCTCATTGAATTCAATATGATCCCAAAGTATGCAGCAGAGGACTGAATTTGCCCTCTATCAGCTAGTCCAAATATATGATGAGGTTCTTACTTTACACTGTATTGGAAAGAGATATAGTATCCCTGTAGTTTATGAGTCTGCTTATTATCAGTCTTTGGGAAAGAAAAGATGGTTAAATTTAGATTTCCTCAGAATGTTTTGATTTAAGTAAAAGAATTCAGTGACCACCAGCTTGAAACATCCTTCTGGTGCCAGAAGTAAGCAGTAAGCAGATTCAAAAAAGCTGTGCATGTATGCTTAATTGATTGAAGAGGAGAACAAAGAGAATGTCAGCCCTTCAGGTTTCGATGAGGATCAGGTGGTTTCAAGACAAAAAGAAACAGGGACTTTTGTTTTGTTTTAAGCAAAATTCTGGGAACCTTCATGGTTTCAGGGGTCTGCATCTCTCTAAAATGCAGGAGGAAAAGTATCTAAAAAAACACTTGTTAGGCCAATTTTTGCACTCATTCACTCTGATGGGATGTGAAATTTCCCACATTTCCCATTTTGAATAAATTCCCTCAAAATCAATGTTCTGATTTAGGATTAGGTAAATATCAACTAGAGTAATGCAGTAACACTGGGTCATGGCACTTGTATAGGTTTAGACATCTCAATGCTCCAACAAGAAAGTCCATAGCCTCAGAAGTAACATTTAATTATTTAAATCCTACAGGAAATAAATAAATAATCATACAGGAATTAACTAAATAAAAAATAGATAAATAAAAAGTACATGGGAAAGCAGTGCACTAAATAGTCAGAATGATTGACAATGCCATCAGCAAACTGTAGCTCTGGGAGGATTAGTGCTAACAGCCAAAGATTTCTCTTTTAGTCCTGCCTTAACAATGACAGCTTGTGCTACTTCCTGTCTGAGTTTCTTTCTTCGCACTTCTGCCCTGTAGGTTTAGAAAATTCCAGCTTGCTCACACCTCCTACTGCAGGGACTTAAGCAGATGGAAAATTAATATTTCACTGTGTTTGTTCCTCTGATCATCTGGCTAACATGGAATTAATTTGCCAAGCTTGCCTCAGAAAATACACCAAACAAAGTAGCCCATATATTGCTCACCTATAACATAGCCAGGAATGCCGCACTGTAGAGTGACAAAGTGAATTATTTTTGATAAATAAGTTATTTGGGGGGATGGGGGGTGGGGGATGAAATAGAAGATTATTTCAGCTGGAAGTGATTCTTCAGTGTGAATCAGATTTGGAAAATTTGGATTGGTGCAAAAAAATGAGAAATAACATTAAAAAGTTACAGATTGGCTCATCTAAGTGTTTCTGAAAGAAATAGAGTGGCTACATCTATGAAGGAGATTTAGAACAATTCACAAACCAGAGAAAGTATGACTTACAGCTTCAGATAATATTATCCAAAGTATATAACTAACGTTCAAGTCTTTGCCTCATTTAGTGTGTGAGCTTAAAATCCATCCTTTGACATAGCAGAGCACATGAGTTTTTCTGTGGAAAGCTGTTCTGCTTTGCATGACAAATGGGAGCCACCAAGTCTGGAATCAAAGAATGACCTTTCTCTCATAACTGTCTGCCCTATAGTCCTCTTGTTTTTTCTTTACCCAATCCATATTTATTTAAAGTGCACTGATTTCAGTAAAATAAGGCCTCTCTCAAGGACCCTAGTATTTAGTTACTAGAATTTCATTTCCTAGTGAAAAGTCGTAGCCCAGAGCCCAGATCTGATGAGCTAGATGTAAAGTGATCTGAATGCATGTGTCCCTTTTTCACCACCAGCTTAAGATTTAACACTAACATTTATATCTGAAGGAGAGTAAACTATTTTTCCTTTGATCTAAGGTATTCTTTGACTGATTGGCAGCCCAGCTTCCAAAGAAGTTATAGAGATTTCCTCCATTCAGACATTGCTGATAAAACTGCACTCAGGTCTCCCAGTTGCCTTGAGATCTGGGTTGTTGCACAAAAGGTGGGCACCTCCACAGGCTGTGCTTCTGAATACCGGAGGTTGTGGCTGTTTCACACTGTGTGAATACCAAAACCAAACCATTGTAGGACCAGCTCCCAAGAAGGTTAATCTCCAACTGCTTTGCTATTTTTCTCTCTTCTTTTTTTTTAGTTCATGAAAACAAAATAGTTGTTTTGTTACCCTACCAAATTAGACCTTGAAAACAGTGAAATGCACTCTAATGAAAAGTAACCTTCATAAATGATCAAAGGAAGCCAGTTGATGAAATCTTTTTTCAGATTTCAGTAAAGCTTTCATTACTGTCTCTCACAGGATCCTTCTGGACAAAATGTCCATCCCTTAGCTGGATAAACGTGTCATGTGGCAGGTGAGCAATTGGCTTATGGGTCAAGCACAGAGGATAATAGTAAATGGGGGAACATCAGACTGGTGACCTGTGCTCTTTAACATCTTCATAAATCACTTGGATATGGGACTGGAAGGGATACTAAGCAAGTCTGGAGACAACACAAAGCTTGGAGAAGCTATTGTCTCCCTGAAAGGCAGAGAGACCTCAACAAATTAGAGTTCTGGGCAATCATCAACCTTATGAAGTCCAACCAAGGGAAGGTGCTGGATTCTGCACCTGGGATGGGACAACCCCAGATGTATGTACAGACTGGGGAATGAGATGCTGGAAAGCACCACAAGAGACCTGGGGGTCCTGGCTGATAGCAAGTTGAATATGAGTCAGCAGTGCCCTGGCAGCCGGGAAGGCCAACCGTGTTCTGGAAGCATCAGGCAAAGCATCGCCAACTGGTCGAGGGAGGGGATTGTCCCACTCTGCTCTGCACTGGGGAGGCCTCACCTTGAATATTGTGTGCAGTTTTGGGCACTGCAAAATAAGAAAGATATTAAACTCTTAGAGAGTGTCCAAAGGTGGGCAACAAAGATGGTGAAGGGCCTTGAGGGGAAGCCATATGAGGAGTGGCTGAGGGCACTTGGTCTGTTCAGCCTGGAGAAGAGGAGACTGAGGGGAGAGCTCATTGCAGTTACAACTTCCTTGTGATGGGAAGCAGAGGGTCAGGCACTAATCTCTTCTCTGTGGTGACCAGTGACAGGACCTCAGGGAATGGGCTGAAGTTGTGTCAGGGGAGGTTTAGATTGGATATTAGAAAAAGTTTGTTCACCTAGAGGGTGGTTGGGCACTAGAACAGGCTCCCCAGGGAAGTGGTCACAGCACCAAGCCTGCCATAGTTCAAGTGTTTAGATGATACTCTCAGGTACATGATGTGACCCTTGTGGATGGTTCTGTGCAGGACTATGAGCTGGACTCGATAGACCTTGTAGGTCCCTTCCAACTCAGCATATTCTCTGATTATGTGATTCTGTGACCTCTTCAGTGCACTTGTCCCTCTCCACTGACTATAGAGGCAAGATATTACTTCCTTCTTTCTCTTTCCCGAAGTCTGCTTCATGTCTCCCATAAACCAACACATTTCTCTGCTTTTCAGAGAGGAAACATCCCCTCCCATGTGACAACATGATTTTAATGCTCCGTGGATCGAATAGCTTTAGAATGTCACTATCATGTCAGCCTACCATCTTATCATGATGATATTGCAGCCCAATACTGTAGCAGGACATCATGAAGTTTCACACACATTTTGAAGTTTTGAGGTCTTGGGTGTGTGCATGCATGTATGGCAGTACACATGCACATGTGTGTGCATACTCATACTGTCCCAGTGATTTAGAAGCAGAGACACAGCTCTTACCCGTGCTATCACAACACTGGAATATTGTGTGTTGAATAGGCCTGAAATACAATTAAAGTACTGGATTTCAAGGAATAAGTTAGGAAATGTTTTAAAAAACAAGGGTGTGGAATGCCGACCTCTGGGAAAGGTCCAGTTTCAAACAAAGACATTTGGAGCTATTTGAGATGTCCACTTGGTGCTGACAAACACAGCGCAGAGCCTATGGGGGATTTGTGTTTGGCATGGAAGCCAGGCACCCACTTGGCTATCCCATGGTGACTATATTCACAACAGGGACATGTGTTTAAGTAACTCTATCATACACTTATTCATTAATCACAGGTTTACACATTTTCTTTAAGGAATTTATTTCAAAATGTAGCTTTTGGGTTTTTTCCCCCTTCTTTTCCTAGATAGCTATTTAAGGAAGTATGATATCCTTACTGAAAATGAGTAGCACTTTGCATTATGAGTAGACATCAGTTTCAGTGTTATTTTCCCAAGTGACAATTTGCTGATGAATGTGAAGAAGGTAAAACCAGTCCAAAAATAAAAATATGAAAAAGGGGAACTGTTTCTAATAATAACCATTAATTTGATTTTTTTTTCTGAGAGGAATTACTTCCTTTTTTTCTTTTCTTCTTTTTTTAAAAAAAGAAAAAAAAATGAATTGGGAATCAGCTAAATCTTTCTCCAACCTGGTTTTTAAATTAATCACTGCTTTGGGTTCTCCAGTGTTATAAATTAGAGAAAAAAACAATCATCCTTGCATCACAAAACCACATTTTCTTTAATTTAGTGGCTGCTTTCCAAAGCAGGAAGTTAAGAAAATAAAGTAACTTTATACCCAGAGTAAGATAAATAGTAATGTCCTAAGAGGCAATGCTATTTACACTCCCTTTGTATTTTTATTTCCTCCTCTGCTGTCTTCCCCATTCCACTGACTGGAATTAAAATCATAGCTTCTGAAGTAACTTTACGTTTCTTTTCCAGTGCTAATGCTGTTCTATCCCCTACACAAATTATAATGGTGTGGTTGTTAGTGTAGGCAAGCTAAAAAGAACAATTAACACTGTAATCTCTGCAATTTAAACCTGCTCTTTGTAGCTGGCTCATTATAATGATTTTTTTTGGGGGGGGCGGTCCCGTGGTTGTAATGGTGAGCAGTCCGGACTCTGGATCACAAGGTCGTGAGTTCAAGTCTCAGTGGAGACCATACCAGGCAGTTCAATGCCTCCCTGCCATCCAATCCCGTCAGATCTCGGATGCTCAGCAGGGTCAGCTCCGGTTAGTACCGGGTGCTGTTAAACAGTCCTGAGGACTTCACTGTCGCTGTCCAAGCTCGCTCGGCCATGGTAGATGGACCTCACGACTGAAATGGTGGGGCCAGTTCTGCGCACGCTGAGCCTCACCTAAAAAATCCACTGTGCAGGCTCGAAGGGCACACCCCCACGTGGGGAGAGCCCTTCCCAAATCTTCATTCGCGAAGTTTGGCCATACATACATACATACATAATAATGAAATAGAGGATGCTTTTGGAAATGTTTTATCATTAATAGAGTCCTGATGCTCCAAGATGATTCCAACAATTACATTGCTCTGCAAAAATAGCCATCTTTCTGAATGTTGGTCCACTTCGTAGAGGAAGAGATGACCTGGTTTTCAGCTGAGTAGGAGACAGACAACATTTACATTTACTCTTTGTTCAGTCTGTATAGAGAAATACATGCTTAGGGTGCTTGGTTTGTCTTCTGGGACTCTTCACAGGCACATATACCTGAGAGCAGAGGGAAGCATGTTGCATCATCTGTCAGGACTGTGTTGCTCATTTATGGTGATACACATCAGGTGTAGGCACATATGCCCTAGAGCTGGATGCTTAAATTAGCCACACTAGACCTGGGCTATTATATAAAAGTGATGTTATCATTGTCATCATCATCATCAGCTTAGTAAAGGAAAAGGGACAAAGAGAGGTAAAGTTTCAGGGGCACTCTTGCCCTCAGAGACTGTGTCTACACAGCAAAAGGTGTTTGTTCCAGCTGATGCAAAATAGCCATGTCACTGCAGCCAGGGCTATAGCAGTCATGGGCTGGTGGGAGCAATCCCTGAGTTGTGTCTTCCCAGGATGGCTCACAAGTCTGATATCACAGAGAATCAGTCGCTTTATTTCAAAAGAAAGCCAGCAGCTATTTAGTGCTTATAAATTATCTTGCTTATGATAATCAGGAGTGTATGGGGGAATGCCAAGATTGTCTGGCAGTGTAAGAATTTTATTTTTTCCCCCTAAATTATTATGCAATATATCCTAAATTATTTTCCCGTATGAATAATATTCTGGCCATGGTGGAGTCCTCCTAAGACACCTGTCCTTCACTGACTAACTGTAGGTGAACTTTGGGCACTGCAGTCCTTCAATGAATTTAATTATGAGGGCATTAATACTGTGGTATTGTTCATATGTGGCGCTGGGCAAGAATTTTGTCCTGTAACCCATAAATACAAAATGTGCTCATAAAAAAACAGCAACAGAATTATTCTGCTATCTTTAACTCATATCTTTAGGGACTTATGAGTCACTGTAAGCAAATGGCAAGAAACAAATTGAAACAATGCAGAGTTAATTGGCAAGGCTTTTTCAGGATGAGTAAATGTTCTTTCATACAAATCCAAACAGTCCCAGACACAGTGAAGGCTGATCCCTCTTTAGGATGTACAGGCGAGACAGGCAAACTGTACAGTCTGAGACTGCCTCATCATGCTCCTTCAAAGGTGAAATAAAGGTGGTAGAGTTAAATAACTCAGAATACCAGAGCTCCAGTAAGAAAAACCATTGTCCACCATCAAATGACATAAAGAAAAGATGATACAAACCAGTGAAACATACTTTTATTCATCTCTTCTCTAAAGTCAGTGACTGGTTTGAGTATAGCTCAGTCATACCTAGGGCTTTTCCAAAGTGGTGATGTATATAAGAGCTGTCTGGCAGATGTGGAATAAATCCAAGACAAATGCAGAACATGCTGAAGGGGCTGCACATACAACACAAGGGGCAGTGCTTGTGCTGCCTGTCAGCTGCTGCTCCCTGGAGGTGTGAGGGGAAGGTGGGTGACCAGACAGGACACCACTGTGGAGATGGGACCAAGCTGTTGTTCACCAAGATGTTGACTCGAGGTACAAAGCTTTTGATCTGTGCCAGGGCTACCAGACATCCAAAACACAAGAGTAAAACAAACTATAAATGTATCACAGTACACCTAGAGGGAGCTTTTCAGGAGGAAGGAGAAGGGGTGGTAGAGATGCACATTCAGAAAAATTTGAAAAAGCCTGCTACGTGCTAGCTTGCATGGAGTGACACGAAACAGATCTCAACTCTTCTTGGTGTTTTTGAGGCTAGAGCAGTTCTTTTTTAAAAATTTAGTAGGTTTTCTAGAGCTTCTGAGTGGTTAAATGTGATCAAAGTAAGTTTGTTCGTTAATGATGTGCTCTAGAACAGAGCAGTGATTCCTAATTGCGAAATGGGTAGTACTCAGCCGGGCTTTCTGATTGGCTTCAGGGAGCTTGAATGCATGGCCTTATTTTGCTGCAAAGCCCTGGCAGACTTTGCACATTAAAATTCTAAACTGTCTAAGTAGGTGTGAAACTAATTTTGTGTTTATTTTTTAAAAACCACCTATGATCATTTAGGGCCATCCACTTCACTTTGGGAGGCCCTTACCTAGCTGCAGGTGGGCCCTAGGAGACAATAAAGTCCACCTCAGAGAGAATAATTTCTTGAATATCATAATCTGAATATTTATAGCTTCTGGAATCATTGTACCTACTTATCCGTGTTTCCAGCCACAACTTTTCTTAATAAGAAGGGCTTTGAAAAACTTGCTAAATCTGGACATAAAAGGAAACAGAAGTTTTCCTAGTGCAGTGGAATTTTTTGAAAGTCACATAGTAACTTTATTGATGAAACAAGGAAGAAAGCACTTTTCCACCAGACTTGCAGAGCTTATTTACAAACCATGAGATTTTTTTATTAATTTGTAGGCAAGCCCAAGTCATAACAAGGTTTCCTGCAGTATGAGGACACTTATGTGGCTAGTCATTTCATCAGTGAGTTATCTTACTCCTTTGCTTGTGGTGTTTTAACATGTTTATGAGATATGAACCTTGGGAAGGAAAAAATCTTTCAAAGAGAAATGAAAGAAATTAAAGATATTTTTGAATTTTAAAGTTTTATTTTACATGTGAAAATGTGTGGTACATCCTATTCATAGAAATGTGAAAAAACTTTGCAAATCAGCTTGTGAATCTATAATTTATATCATCACTGAATTTATTTCTCAGTTCATTTAGGCATTAACAAGCTCTAAGTTACCAAAATTGGTCAGGGAAGTCCAGCAAGGACAGAAATCACACTGGTTGACTGGAGTTCACCCACAGATTCAGACACATGATTTTGAGTATCTAAATAGTGTCAGCATTTAAACTAAAGAGGGAGAGTTCTTTACCTGTTAGTGGGGAAGTGGAGAGCTAGGGTAGAATATCTGTTGTCATGTGAGGTGCCCAAAGATGTCCCACCAGATTCCTTATGGTGCCTCAGAGAGTTTCAGGTCACCTGTAGGTAGGTCCTGGGCCTACATATCAGCCCCATGTAGATGATCTCAAGTGCCACAGCTATGTTAGACAACAGAAGTGCGCTTTAATTGTTTGAATCCAGAGCTGCATTGTAGCTTTAGTTGTTTTTTATAAGTACTCTGCAGTATGCACATAATATGTGATCTTTTCTTCTGCTATTGTGTATTTTTCTCTGTATTACCTCTCAGTGATGCTGTTCAGTGATTTTTGAGAGGTTAGACCCCTCGCTTTGCTATCTTTTCCACCACCTACATAGTGGTTGCATGTAACTCTGCGAAGACAAAAACTCTAGGCTTAGCAACAGTCTCAAGTAGACATATTGAGGGAGCACATTAATGGTCAGCATGTAGTTAGATTAGTGCAGAAGCATAAACACACATATACACATGACACATCTTACTGACACATATTGGAAGAGGTGTGGCTGATGACTAATTTATTCCTAGTATTTATTTATATATTTCTTAAAGTCCAAATTTCTGAAGATGAAGGGACAGATAGGATGTAGGTACTAAGCAGTTGTGTGTCCCATCTCCACATGAATGACGCTAGAACTACATGTAAGACTGCAGATAAAAGTCAGTGTCACTAACTAAACCTTTAGAAACAGAATTAGATTTTTGAAAATTCTGCAGACTATAACTTCTCTGTCCTCTGCAGGGCTGGTAGGCTGAGAAGTACTTTAGCAAATGTGGCCCTTAGTTGTGAGGTACACCACTACCAAATGGGGTGACTTTAGCTGCTGAATGAGGTTTCAAACTTAGTGCTAGTGGGATATAAGTCATTTGGGGAAGTTGTAATGCCTTATTGTGAATGATGGGAGCCAGGAACCATTCCAGTTCTATGAAAGTATTATTACTATGTATGCTTAATACACTACTATGTATGTTAGGGTTTATAACATGCTTGTGTTGTTACTATGCTTGTAAGTGTAGGGAATAAAAGCTAAAGTATCATTTTCCCACATGTATTTTACCTCTAAATCAGGACTATTGTCCTAGTTCAGCAGGAGGGACCAGCTAACCCTGTGTGGGGGTGATCAAAGCTGTGTATTCTACCCCCTCTATTCATTCCCCAAGGTCAATGGGCCATTAGCAGCAGCTGCCCAGGGAGCCATTATCACCTTCACACCCAGCCTGAGGGGGGCGGAGCTGCTAAGGGGCCATCAACAGCTCAACACCCCCTGGCTCCCAGAGTTAATCACCCATTGTGTGAGTCCCTGCCCAGGGGGAGGGACTGAGAGCTCCCTGAGGGTACATAAGGGGTGGGTAAGAAGACCTCGGGAACCTCTCGTCGGATCCAGAGCAGCAGCAGGACCTTGACAGGAGGAGATCACTGCTCTCGCCCAGACCACAGCCCTCGCCTGCACCAACAGGTTTTTCTTTTCCTTTTGCTCTGGACTTGGGGGAACCACAGGGGTCTCAGCACAAGGGCAAACAAACCCCCTTGGGTTTGTGCCCCAGGACACTGGGTTATACTGCTGGGGTTTTGTGAGTTGAAAGCAATTTCCCTTGTGTGTCAGTGTTGTTATTGTAATATTATTATTAAATTTTAGGTCTGACTTATAATCTCTCTCGTGGTGAGTTCATTTCCCCTGCTGGTTCACCTTTAAACCAGCACAACTATTAACTGTAAATGCATTAAAACAGTGAGTCAGGAATGCCATTCTCTGTCCCGTGACTAAACAATTGCTCTGGAGACAATCAGTTCAATGGCTTTTACCATAAGATATTAAAAACCCAAGAAACTTTCTTTCAGAACATGGGGAGTTCTCTCCTTTAAGGCAAATCTTGCAAATAATCGACTGTGAGCCGGATCCCACTGCCTTTGTATCCAGATGGAGGAGGCTTTGGTTCTTTAATTAAGCAGTCTGAGTCCTTTTTTTTTCCTGCAGTGCTGGAAAAATAAAATAAAAAGACTGATTGATTATAACAACAAGCCGAACACCAGATGTTTTATGAATATATGGCTTCCCCAGCCCACACCTATGTGCATGTAAGAGAAAAAGAAAAAACAAAGGACTGTTTATAATTGTCAGAATATTAAAACCTTTGCTTATTCAATGTTCTTTCTTCGCTGGCCTGTTCATGTAGCCAAAAAATTAATTTATGACATAGACCATTCATTGCTTGAGTTTTGCTTTCCAAACTTGGTAGAAGTATTTCATGACCAAAGTCTGATGTCTCTCTTTATGTAAATTTTGATAATTTGGAGGCTATCTTTAAACCCATTCCTGAAACCGCAGGCCGCAATAATTCACTTGGTTTCATGCACTCTGCTCAGTCCCATCAAGACAAATTGCTGGGTTCAGTGTCCTTTGCCAAAAGAGAGGAACATTCCCTTCTCCTGTTACATAACACTGAGACACGAGAGACACAAAAGCTTGCTGACTAGCAGGTATTCTGCAGCTTTGGGGCTTTCTGCAACTCTTTAGAGTATCTATTAGGGAAATCTAAATACTGTTTGGCTATAGATTTGTGAATGCAGCTATTGCTAGTGCATCAGCCTTTCCCTAAAAGACAGGCCGTGGACCAAAGCTTTCATACAAAAGCTTCTGTTGGGTTTTAAAGGATTTTTTGTTCCAGCAACGCAAGAGTTGGTCCAAGAACACATAAAAAATTGTTCATCATACAGTTTTATGGTTTCTATAAAAATCTAAATTATTTTTCCAGAGTTGTCAAAAAGCAAAATCCTTGTTGGGATTCATTTCCACCTTTAACTCCTTGAATGACAAGGTACTTGAAACTGAATTTTTTAAGGAAATTGCTGCTTTCACAAGTTTATTGTTTCACATAATTTAATAGAGTTCCAAAATATACTTCAGACTTCACAGGCTGATTTGAATCTGGTGCAGCCATACTTTAAAGACAGAGAGCAAAACTGGGCAGCAAACATTAGCTTCCCTTCACAAGACTTAGCTTGAATTGGATCTTGAACTGCCTGAATCTATGTTTTGCATGTGCTACACTTTGCTATAAATGAAATGAGAAATTCCATGACTGCTTTATTTAAATTGTGAGATAACTAAAAAGCATCACATAAAATCCTGTGCTTTTCTGTTTCAACTGCTCCTCAGAAGTTTTTATAATCTGTATAATTAAAATGAGATAATTGCCTCAGTATTTACCCTAATTTAAATACATGCACGTATGTGCATGAGTTTAGTTTAGTTGCTGAGAGGAGTGAGGCTTAGGCCATTGAATGCTGAAGAGCCTGTCCATATGTCTTGCTCATTCCTCCTCTGTAATAATTTTTGAACTAGTTGCTATTTGGCAACCAAAACTAATAAACAGGAGGTCCCAGGAACCCAAACTTCCTACACATTTTCTGTAAACTGATGTCTGCGGAGGCAAGAGAGGCCTAGTAAGGGCTCCTACTGAAGGAAAAGACATCATAATCCATCTCTGTAAGATCTGAAGGGATTTCAGGTGACCAGTTTGCACACATTGTTGGTTGCAGGGCAGCACATGCTGCTGTTTTCCTGACCAAAGATCTGGGGGACTCAAGGGACTGTGGAGGGACATATGTAATGGAAAAGCATGAGGAAAAACAGCTAGTTCATCCCACTGCTCAGTAAATAAATTATGTATCTATCTGTACATATATAGCATGATTAAAAATCAGAATAAATTTCATATGTTCCACTGAGGGAAGAGAGAACTGATCTCAAGTTTGTAATAGCTAGTTGAGGATCTTGGGGTTTTTCTAGGCAGTATTTAACCAAAGAAGGAGAAAAAGGGAAAATAGAGAATTTAGATCACAAGTTTGTTGTTTCTGGGACTTAAATATTTTATTAGTTTACTAGACTTCCCAGACTAGACTCTAATTCTTCATTCTAATGGACAGATCAGCACATTTTTTTCTGGTGCAGATAGAAAGACAATATTCTGTCAGCATATTCATTCTCATTTAGACCATCAAATACACACTAAATTTCCTCCTCAATCCATAAGCAGATATGTCTGATAATACATAGATTTTATCACTTAAAGTTTATCACTTTTCCACTTAAAATATAAGCACCAGGATTGCCTTTTACAAAAAATATTTTAGAATTTCTGATTCTCTAAAAGGGAAATCAGGTTATGCTGTAGTCAGAGAAAATATAGTGTATTTTTTGTCTTTTAATATCAGTTTAGATTTATTGCTGTAATTTTATTTCCATTCAAGAAAGGCTAGCTGGATGACTACCTAAGCCAAACTTAGAACATGAATTTAGTGCAAAACTTGTGAGAATCCTGATTATCCCTGGTAACATGTGGAAATTATTCTCTTTTGCTTTTTCTTCTGTATTTTCCCTCCTAGCATGACGTCACAGATTAAAAAAAAGACACCTTGTGAACTAAGATGTAGATTAATTTTGAGCACCTGATGGCATTACACATGATTTTTCTATAAAGCCCGGTATTATAAAAATCTATAGGTAGTTATAGTGCTCTATAATATTGCCACTGAAAATGAGATTCAAAGATTTCAGCAGCTGACATGCTGGTCGTTAGCACAGGTCCAATTATTCAGTATCACCTCTGACAGAAGATTCCATTTCCTTTGTTCTAGTTTAAACATTTACTTCACTGTGTTCCAACTCAAATTTTGGAAGTATCTTCAAATATATAAAAATACATATATATAATTTTTTGTGATGGGAACAAAAATAAGAAATTGCCTTCGGCTGAGATCATATTTTTTCTATAGGCCCTCTCAGATTGTTCTGGTTTCAGTAGGAGCTGCTCATGATGCTGTTTCAAAAATCTTTGCAAAACCATTACAGAAATTTTCTTACTGCTCAAGATCCTCAAAGCTATTCAGATATCGAGCACTCAGTATTTAAAGAATATGTACCTTGTTTTCCTTTGTGCAAAAAGGTGTTTCAGAGCACTGCCACACATTGTGGGAGTTAAGGTGCTATTGAAATAGAGTCCCCATGCCTCTAGGAAGCAGGTACTCTGAATGTGAATTACACTCCTGCATTTTCTGCTTGCCTGCTTTCAGCCTCACATCAGAAAATCTCCTTTACAAAGAGCTAGATCTGCAGATTTTATAGCTGATTTCATTTGAACTTACACTGAAATATACCAAAATTCCTAAAGATTTCCATTCGTGTATGTAAAATGCTACTCTCAGAAAATAAATGTGGATTTAGAGAAACTGTTTATGGTAAGTAACATCTCCAAAACTGGAGCTGCTGAATTGATCACAAGCTAAAAATATTCTGTGTAGCATTTCAGCTAGTTGTAACAAGACTGAGGAGTGGACAATGTAACTCTGAATAGCTGAGATCTTTTTTAGAGAGAAGAATGGAAAATACATGAAGTATCAGATGGTTTGGCAGTTAACACAGACGGGAGACAGAAAGAGGAATCATGATATGATAAATATACAAAGAGAAGAAATAAATCTCTGGGTTTTTTCCACACACAGCTACCCTTAGATGCAACTTCTTTTTAAAAATCCACCTATGTCAAATGCATGAGGAACCTGATAATGACATTAATACTAACAAAAGAGGGAATTTGATAGCCTAAAATATGCACAGTGTGATATCAGGTTTATTTTACACAAACCAGGTAGTATCTGCCAAAATAATCCCTGCCATGGAACAGAGGGAGTATTTTTTTTTGAAACACAACTCTGCTATTTATAGCTGACTTTAATACAAACTTTATTCTTCAGATATGAAATTATTTAACTTCTTATGAGGTGTAATAGCCAAAATCACCTTTCAAAGCTGATCCTCTTCATGGAATCAGAGAATAACAGAACATGTCAAGTTGGAAGGCACCCACAAGGATCTAGTCCAACTCCTGGGCCTGCACAGGACCAACCCCAACAGTCACATCACTCACACATGAGATTACAAATCAAACACATCTTGAACTCTGTCAGGCCCAACGCTGTGACCACTTCCCTGGGGAGCCTGTTCTAGTGCCCAACCACCCTCTAGGTGAACAAACTTTTTCTAATATCCAATCTAAACCTCCCCTGACACAACTTCAGCCCATTTCCTGAGGTCCTCTCACTGGTCACCACAGAGAAGAGATCAGTGTCTGCCTGTCCTCTTCCTTTCACGAGGAAGTTGTAACTGCAATGAGGTCTCCCCTCAGTCTCCTCTTTTCCAGGCTGAACAGACCAAGTGATCTCAGCTGCTCCTCATACGGCTTCCCCTCAAGGTCCTTTACCATCTTCACTGCCCTCCTCTAAGAGTTTAATATCTTTCTTATTTTGCAGTGCCCAAAACTGCACACAATACTCAAGGTGAGGCTGCCCAGTGCAGAGCAGAGCAGGACAATCCCCTCCCTCAACCAGCTGGCAATGCTTTGCCTGATGTCCCCCAGGACACAGTTGGCCTTCCTGGCTGCCAGGGCACTGCTGACTCATATTCAACTGGCCACTGTCCAGGACTCCCAGGTCCCTTTTGGTGGCACTGCTTTCCAGCATCTCATTCCCCAGTCTGTACATACATCTGGGGTTGTCCCATCCCAGGTGGAGAATCCAGCACCTTCCTTTGTTGGACTTTATATAGCTGGTGATTGCCCAGAACTCTAATTTGTTGAGGTCTCTCTGCAGGGCCTCCCTGCCTTCCAAGGACTCAACAGCTCCTGTAAGCTTTGTGTTGTCTCCAGACTTGCTTAGTATCCTTTCCAGTCCTGCATCCAGGACTTCATTTATGAAGATACTGAGGAGTATAGGGCCCAAGATGGAGCCTTGTGGAACCCCAGTAGTGTTAGGTCACCAGTCTGATGTTCCCCATTTACTATTAGCCTCTGTGCTCAATTTACTATTAGCCTCTTGTGAGCCAATTCCTCACCCCGTGCATAATGAGTTTATCCAGCACTGTGCTAGACATTTTGTCCAGAAGGATCCTGTGAGAGACAGTACTGAAATTTTTATTGAAATCCAAAAAATTATTTCATCAACTGGCTTCCTTTGACCAACTATGTGGGTTACATTGTCATAAAAGAAAATCAGGTTGGATAAGCTGGACTTTCATGAAGTTGTGCTGGTTATGATTGATTACAGTATTGTCTTGCACGTGTTTTCAATATTTCCCAGAATAATCTCTCCATAACTTTGCCAGGCATTCAAGTAAGAGTGACAGGCCTGTAGTGTCCAGGCATCCTCCTTCTTCCCCATCTTGAAAATTGGGACAATTTTTGCCAGCTTCCAGTCAGCTGGGACCTCTCCAGATTCCTAATGCTCAAAAATCTTCAAGAAAAGTTTTGTGATGACATCAGCCAGCTCTGAGGATTCTTGGATGAATCCCATTGGGCCCTATATATTTTAGGGATCCAGTTGGAGCAGCAGATCCTGCACAGTTTCAGGGTCAGCTGGGAGCTGGTCATTCTCACAGTCATGATCTTTCAGCTCAGGGCACTGAGACCCCCTTGGTCCTTCATCCTTGTTGAAGACAGAGGCCAAGAAACATTAAACACCTCTGCCTTGTCTCTGTCCCTATTTCTGAGGTGCCCATCCCCATCCTGTAATGGGCCAATGATAGCGCAGCTGCCCAGGCACTAGTAGCAGGGACTGCAGGGACATCTGTGAAGGCTGACCTGACCATACTGATGGTTCCAGACAGCTCTAACCAACACACAGAACATGGCTGAGCTCAGTGGCCAAGGTGGTGGCACCTCGCAGAAAACATATATAAGAATGGGGAAAAAAGCACAGATCATAGAGTGGAGAAGATAACTAAAGAGTGAGAAACAACAGAGAGAACACCAAGGTCAGGGGAGGGGAGGAGGTCCCCCAGAGTTTCTTTTGCAGTCAGCTCCTGGAGGAGATCATGGCAGGGCACGTATTTCCCTGTACTGTAGAGAAACAGGCTCCTGGAAGGAACTGCAGCCCATGGGAAGGACTCATGCTGAATGAAGGAAAAAGTGTGAGGAGAAAGGAGTGGCAGGAAGCAGTTGTTCCCCATCCTCTTGTAAGACTCCTGGGAAAGGAGGTAGAAGAGTTGGGAATGAGGGAGTGAAGTTGAACCTGGGAAGAAGGAGAGGAGGGGGAAGGTGTATTAGTTTCAGTCTCTCTCTCCACTCTGTTCTATTCAAAAAGGAAATAAATTAAATTAATTTTCTCCCTGTTGAGTCTGCCTTACCCATAAAATTAATGGGTGAGTAATTTTCCTACCCTTATCTCAGACCATGAGCTTTTCCATCCTATTTTCTCCTCCCTATCCTGTTGAGGAGGGGGAGTAAGAGAGAGGCTGGGTGGGTGTCTGGTAGACTACTTGTCTGCTAGTCTGCTGATCTAGCAGTAGAAAACAAATGTAAAAGCCACTGTAAGAATATAGATGGAATTTACATGCACTGTGTTGGTTATAAAATGATGGGATACAGGGTCAGGAGATAGAGCAACTGAGAGTTGCATCAGTCCATGCCAAGACGCTGGCCCAAACCGTCAAGTACTTCTTCTTTAACACTGAAAATTTTCTCTAGTTTTAGAAAGAGAACATTATAACCTACTTTCCTGAATATGCTGGAGCTTATTCTTATTTCATTAGGCCCATTCATGATTGCAAGAGAAATAGAAGTGCCATAAATAGAATTGTGTTGGCATAATTTCTGTACTTGGCATTTGACTTAGGTAAACAACCATGCACTTCCAGTGATCCTTAAGTTTGGAGCCTTATCATTTCACTCTGTTGATGGAGTCTTCTACTTACAGGCAATCTAAATCTGAGGCAGACTGAACTGACTGTTGGAGTTTTCTGCTTTTCTTCACTGGTTATAAAATGAGCTTTGTACATCATTGCTGCTCCCCTGAGCATCTCTGGCACTCAGAGTGGGGAGTCAGTTCAGGATTTCAGCTGCAAAGTGCCCTTGGGGATGTGCAGACCTGGGGCCTCACATCAGGCAAAACTCCAGTGCACCACTACTCTGCATAGCAGCAGAGCAGGCTGGGTCTCAAACTGTTGACATGGACAGTGATAAAGCACAACACACCAGCTGACAGCAGGATTTAATCTCCAGGAGGGGCAGGTGCTCCAGCCTCCTTTTTTGGGTCCCACTGAAGTTCAAGGGTAACAGGAGTCAAGACTTGTACCTTGAACAGAAGTAAGAGAGCAGTTGCAAGACAGCAATTCCTTGCTGCCAGGACCTGAGGGAGACAGAGATCACCTTCACAGTCTGTCAGTAGCCATGTGATGGGGTTCTCCAAGGTTTCTAGCCAGTTCTTTCAGGGATGTTAATTTGAAGTTGTGGATGTTAACATAGAAGTCATTTACAAGATAGCACCTCCAAAGTCAGCTTTCAAAAGTTACGGTTTGCTGAAATAACAGAATGCACAAAGATTAACGAGTGTAATCGCACGCAACTTTCTCCTAGGAAGAGAAAAACCACAAGCAGTTTTAAAGATAATAAACATGTAATTCAGCATCTAAGAGTTTAAACACAAAACCCCACACACACAGAATTTGAGCAATGCATTTGTGATTTTTACCTTGTGTAACACCCGTTTGTGAGTTAACTTCTTCCAGAGAGTTTGCAGACTCGTTCAATGGCAGTGCTGTTCCAAGTGAAGCATGCAGCAAATAGTTAATCATTAATTCTTCATGGCTCATATTTGCTGTCTGCTTTACTAGATGCAGTTTGATATAGTTCCTTCCAATAGACTTAATGCTTTCATTAGGAGTCACATGTTGGATCTTTATCTGAACTATTATCACAGTCCAGACATAGCATTACAGCCTCCCTTTGTAAGCCAAAGTTACAGAGTTCAGAAAGGCTTAAAACTTCATAAATACTATGAGGTTTATGGTAATGGAACAGCTGCAGTGGCAAACTGACACACACACCCTGACTGATCCTTCCTATTTGCTATAAACAGGTGCACTTAGAGAATAAAGCTCTTATTTTTTTATCCATTACACTAATTTCATTGTCAAAGTCTAGCTTGACAATTGTGTGTGTGTTAGGATAATATAAAGAAATCCAGACAAATGTGGTGAACAAAATTCCTGGCTCTTGTGAAGGGGGTGATTTTTTAAATTGAAATTGCAGTTACAATTGTACAGATAAAACAGCCAGCCACTTGTAACAAAAAATAAAAATTCTGAAATTGTAGGCTGTATGGTATGGGGAGACTGTGCTCAGAATAATAAAAATCACCACAAAGTGGTGTGAATTATGGTATGTACCGTTCATTCTAGGTACATTCCAGGAAGATCTAAACCTTTATTTTAAAATTTTAGACATAACCTGGGATCAGATTCATATGTGCTTTGGAATAACTATCTTCTCACTGTGTTAAAGTGCACAAGTGGGGAGACAGAGGCATTTGAAAACTTCAGCTCAAGTTCGTTAGATCAGATCACTAGGCCTGTGGTAAACCTATACACCACACTAGAAACACTTTCCTCCTCTTTGCTGCACATTAATCTGCTTACTTCTTGGAAGATAATTGCTAAGATCAGGATCAACGGTAAATAATTGCCTTTGGCGTTCCCATTTGTTGACACCTTCCGTAGGAGATACAGGGAATTTGATTTACATTGGATGAATCACCTCTCACACAAATGTTTTCTCCCATCCAGCCACTTTTGGAGAGTGATTAACCTGATGTGATATCCCAAAAAGGCGAAGTGAAATTTAAATAGGTTACTGTGGAACAAAAATCTCTTTGTATCAGTACATCACTTTCTATAGACTAATATGCTCAGCTGAGAAGCAGATAATATGAGCCTGGCTGGATAATAAAGCCATGATGTTTCCCATAACCCAGTAAGACTATACAGGGTGGCTTCCAGTATCTCTGCATGACACTGAACTGTGCCATACAGATACACCCTCAGATCATGGCTTTTAAATGAGCAAGCTTCCCTTGTTTGGGGTAGTAAAGAGCTTTTCCTTATCTGTGTGAAAGATACCATAGAATATAAGAGAGATGAAGCCAATATAGCTGTAGAGTAATATTCTAATTAATTTAAAATTAAATCCTTTTCGAAAGTCTGTCAGGCCTCCAATAAAATTCAACACAGCTTTCATCTCTGCTTTAGAAGTGATAAGTTGATTGAAAGGTAGAGATTCCCTTTGAAGTCCATATGGTTTTCCCCTGATGACTGGAAATTGTGTAGAAATGGAGATATGTCTTTTTAGGATTCATATTCTCCCAGCCAGACACTGAACCCAGAGTTTCCAAACACAGTTTTTGTCACCCCCCTTTTATAGAGCATTTCTTGGCTTTTTCTTTGGCAACTGGGACCTGAGTGTTTATGGAGATGTCACAATCAGGCTTCTCCTGCTTGATAGCTGGAAAAGTCATCTTCATTTGCCTTCAAGAAATCAAACTTTCCAGACAATTTCCCCATAGTGAGACAAGGTATGGACTTGTAATGTCTCAAAACTGATTTAGAGATATTTCTAAGAGAATGCTCTTAATAATCAACCAGGTTTTTTTAATAAAGCCTGAAGGACAGTGTCTAGCTGGGTTTGAATTTCCCTGTGTTTAAGTCCAAAAAGTGCCACACACTTTTTTAGAAACTAGTCTATCAAACAGTGGTTTGCTGTCAGATTTTATAAAAGTTAGTTACCACATGTGCTCAGTATATGATCCAAACCAGGAAGCACAGCATCCGATGAAGTAGTTGACAAAGTGTCAGCAGCAGATATCTGGAATATGCATTCCTCAAAAAGAAAAGATATCTTGCCATTAGGCAATAGTTCACAGAAATCAACTGCAATTGTTTCCATTCACTTGGTACTCTGCAATTCAGATATTTGAATTGTTCTGAGAGCCTTCTCCACACCCCTTGAAATTACTGAAGAAAATGATAGTGATTAAACTCTTCTTCTTCCAGTTTGTCAATGAATGAAGAACATAATTTCCCTTTAACCCTTCTTCAGTGTGCGCTGCAGATTTACTGCTTCACTATAGGCTGTAATTTGGGTTTATTTCAGATAAATTTTTAAAACATATATACATATTTATCAATCTTCAAATGCTTTAGCTTTCCATATAATCCCTATCTCACAAGCCAAGATTACAATTTTTGTGGTATCTTCTGAGATTGGCAAGGCCCAGCAGCTTTCAAAGTTTCTCTAAGGTCAATCACTTTCTCTCTTATAGGAACTAACATTTTGATTAACATCTCACAAGAGTACTCTGGAAACACTTGGCCCTCCTGTGAATTTCTTTCATCAATGTTGTAAAATATTTGTCTGGTATTTTCCATTTCTGGTCCTTATAACATAATCTACAATAATACATTAGCATGTACACATTACCGGTATTTTTTGCTTTTACCTAATTATTGTCTAGATATAATTGGAGCAAAAGTCCCAGACATAGCATTGACAAGAAAAGTGAGGGGCCTAACTGGTTTTTATACAAGCCAAGAGCTAGCTTTGGATGTTTGCAGATAACAGGATCCACACAACTGAAGTGGTCAGAAAGCATTTATTTATACATCTTACCATTCTCTAGTTGCTTATTTTTAATTGTAGAGGGCCTGAATTTGACCGTGTTCAATTCCTTCTTTTATGTTACAAATAAGTTCAGTATTTTCTTGTCTCAAGTTTGCAATTCAGTAAGGCTCCAGTGTTGGTTTTTTGTTATTTCCAATACTTCCCTTATTTTGTTCCACTTTCCCCTGCTTCTTTTACAGTCCTTCTCCAGATCTTTAGGGTGCAAGTCTGTTACATAGACAGACAGCTATGACAGTATAGCACTAACAAGGATATAACACATAAATAAGACTGTTTCCCAGAAATCACTGTACTTCTTTTGGCTGTTCTGTGGCATGACAAATCTAGTTCTATTGGTGCCAAAAGTGAAGGGTTACTGTATTTGCTTTCACTGAAGCCAATGTAAACCAGAAGTAAATTAGAACCATTAGCCACACTAGTGATATTGGCCATACTCAGTGACAAAGGGAAAGGCAAGTGCAATATATGACAAGGCATATGACCCAGCTCCTTTACAGACCAAGGGGTGGCTCACAAATTTTGAAGTCATGAAACTGGTACCAATATAGCCTGGTCAAGGACAAAACAAACTTCCAAGAAGAGATTACATTACACAATAAGAACTAGTTTTGAGGCTGGCTTTTACAAATTGCTTTTTTATTTTCCTCAGTTCCTGCAGGAGGACTGCCTGGCTGCAAGATAAAGAAAAGAATAACAAGAAATTTTAAATTAATTAACCAGAACTACCAGAAAAGTTCCCATAAATATCTAGACTGGATTTTCACCTTTATTTGAGATCTCAAGCAGAATCTGCTCAGAGGTTCAGCTCCCAGCTCTAAATGAATACTCCAGAAAACCAGGAGCATTTGAAATAAATTGAACAGCTGTCTGTATTGCCTTAGCTATAAAAGAGTGTGTATGTCAATAAAGAAACACAAATAATGAAGTATTTTCTTCAGCTATGGTAGCACAAAATTGGGAGCTTTTCCCTTTCAGTCCGCTGGTTCCCCCTGGAGCTTAGAGACCACCTGTTCCAAGGAGCTTCTGGAGATGAATGGCTGGAAGGTGGATTTCCTTCTGAAACAAAACCAAAAGGATGCCAGCACTCCAGAGTAAGAGAAGGCTTGCTATTGTCATCACTTCAATTTTGGGGTTTTTTTTGCTTCAAATTAGAAGGGTGATGTCAGCCAGAAATTAGGTGCTTGCTTAGGGCTTGTAGTTTTGGGGTTCTTTTGTGGTTTGTCCTAGAGCTTGCATTTTTTAATCTATTTTTAAAAAGCTCAGTGGAATAGTTTTTCTTCTAACTGGCACGGAGTAAGGAACAAACCCTGACTCTCATTTACACTGAGATGTTTAGGGTCATCTGACTAATGTAATAATGCCTAGGCCAGTGCGAACACCTGTTTTCTAAGGCACAAACTATTACCATATAGAAGTTAGTTTTGCAGCCTGACACAAATAAGCGTTTTGTCATGGTTTTAAATGAAAGCAAACCTTCATGTTTATAAGAAATGTTTGCATTATTTCTGCCCTGGCAGGAAGGAATAGAGGCAAATCCTTTTGATCACCTTTCTTCACTTTCAGCTTTCTGCTGACCACTGGAAGACAGCCTGCACAATACAGCACAGCCTCTGCTGTACATATAACAAGTGGCAAACCATGATACCCCTCTGCTCTCATTTTCACCAAGTAAGGTGCAACCTAGGGTACAGTTCACATCCACAGATGCACGTTTGGGAGACAGAGTGACTCCAAGGATGTTCATGACTATGTGTTTTTTGCAGTTCATTATGAATTTCCAAGGGAGAAATTCTACATTCTGGATGAGGAAGAAGAGATGGCCATGTTGTTTGAACAAAAACAACTTTTGTTTTCTCTTAATAAAAGCATTCTTTTTCAAAATATCCAAGATTGTTTCATTAAAATATAAACTAATTTTTAAAGTGTATTAAAAGCATTAACACAGTGCCTGCTGCCAGAAGAGCCCCACTGCAGTGCTGTTGAAGGAAGGAGGACAGCATCGTTATTTATGAGCGTCTGCACTCTCTCAGCCTTTCATGAAACCCTAATTTTATCTGGCAGCTCTTAAGAATCCCTGAGAAACTGGGTCCTTTGTTACTGCTGCATCCATCTAACTTTTGCACCTAAAAAGAAGTGGGTACTTTTTTCATAAATAAAGAAGTCCAAACATTCTGACATTAATTTCACACTACTGTTTTAGACCCTAAACATTCAACCTCCTCTCTCTGGGCAAGCATCAACAAGTGCCACTTCTTGCTCAACTTCCACCTCTAGATTTTACAATAGTTTGCTGAGAACAGAATCAGGCCTCAGTCATCTGTTCCATCAGGGGAAAAACAAGACAAGACAAAACAAAATAAACAAAACCCCTTTATTACTCTTTGACAGGAGTAGTGCTAAGCCCAAGGGGGTTATTTTTTTCCATTAATTTTTTTCTAACCTCATCTCTCCCTCATTTTTTTTCCAGATTTACTCCCAAAGAGTTCATGCATATGTGTGTATATGTCTGTATGTCTGTCTTTGTTTGCATGCGTGCGTATGTGCATATTTATCCTTGTAAAGAAAAGCAATTTATCTGTGAAGATAATTTGCTGTTGTTTGCAACATGATACAGCTAGTCCTTTTGACTTCAGTGTGAATAAACAGTCTGATCCCTTAAAATAGGCTTTTTCTCTCCTGAAAGCTTGTTCCAAGATTGTGGAACTCAGACTAGCAAAGAACATCTGCAAGAGTTAGTGAAAACCCTATGAATCTTGTGCATAAATAGACTGGAAACAAAGTTGGAAATTTTTCAGTTAGATATAAATTTAAAAAAAATGAAATCCAGTTGAAGTACCCAGATTCCCTGGGAGAATATAAGTCTAGCCAATCCAAGTCTAAATACATGTGGTAATGATCACTGTATGCTGTTTCCAGTTTATCATCAAAAACAATCATAGCAAAATTATTGTCATTGAAATTTAGCTTGTAATAAAGAAATGTTACCTCTTTTATAAAGGAAACTTTTGTTAGAAAAAGATGAAACAACGCAATTTTAAATTTTTTCTGTACTTTTTTTTCGCTATTGCCAGATACAGCCGCAGTCTTAGATGAACATTAAACGTATCAGTAACGGCCACCAATGAAGACCAATACAGATCAGGTAGATTTAAGGGCTGTAATTCAAGTTTTACACTAGTCTGCTTTTCAAAAAAATATTCGCAGTGGTAAATCTTTGCTGATCAGACTCAGTGAAAAGCTGTTCAAAGGCAAAGATCTGTTAAATTTTTAGACTTTCACTTTTATACTCTCTCTTCTCTTAGATGTGCCTTCTTCTTTCCAGTTGTATGCTCATTCTCCCAGGTATTAAGCTAACACATTCCTTAGAGACTGTCTTCAATCATTTTGATGCTTACCACTGGCAGAGTGTTATAAAGCAAAACATTTGAGTTCTATAGATTATAAATTAATAGATATGAGTTACCAGCTTCATGGGAAATACTTCACCCTTATATATATATAAAAAAGGCAATATTGTTTGGCTTGATTTAGTATAGCTTTGGTATGTTGAATAAATCATTTACAGCTGGCTTAACCCTGCACATGCTCGGGGGGTGAGGAACACATGCATGTTATCAATTAATTATTTATCCTGCAGTTTGTTACCACTTATGTGCTGGACAGCGACATCACTGTCTACTCTACATCTGAGGGTATAACAGTAATGGCAATGGATATCAAGCTGTTGGGAAGAAAGCAAAAGCTAGACTGTGGTTGGATTAACATTTGATTGCCTAAAGACTACAGCTTTGAAAGCATGGGAAAATTTGCCTAGTGAGCAAGCTGGATTTTTTTAAAAAAAACATAAAGCCTGCCAAACTCGCAAACCTAAGGGGGAAAAAGGAGCTTGTGGAGAACTTTAATTAAAGTAAATGGAGAAATCTCCCCTCCTTCTTCTGACAAGAACGTAAATATGCTATTTTGACTCTATGCTCAAACCGTCTCTCTTTCTCTACCCCAAGAAAAGGTTAAGCAAGAAATTTTCACAAGTGTTTTAAAGTCTTCCAGTCTCTATTTCCCTTTTTTTTGCCTATTATGGTGAAGAAGAGAAAGTCTGTTCAAGTGAATACTGGCCCAAATTGTTCCAGAAGACCAGTGTTTCTCATAAATATGCGCATGTACCAAGTGTTTACTCAGTTTAGTCTACTTTGGAGGCAATATGTAGTTTTCCCCCACTCTTTGCTGTACAGATACAGACTGTTGAAGTGACTGTACTAAGGATGCCCTCTACTGAGAAAAAAAGGATAGGAGTTTAAATATGAGAGCTTATACTTTCACTAGCTAGTATAAGCAAGAGAAGACTGTTACTTTCCAGGTGTAGAGAATGTTAAGCTTTATTTAATTTTTTTCAATTTGAGAACAGTTTTGATGAGGGTCTGGACAGACTATGCCACAGAATTACAAATTATAACTATACTAGCAAATTAAACTGGCCCAAGGAATGTTTCTGAACAATTTGTCTTGATCACTGGCACTGTTCACATGCTAAGAGGGTCTCCACATATCCTTGGATGACAGATAGATCACCTAGCAGCTTCCTGAAGAAATTCTGGGCATGGTTTGGCAGTTGGCACAGTCCAGTGACCCTCTTGAGTAGAGTGGAGCTGGCCATTTCATTTTGGGTTGCCAAGGTACTTAAATACTACAGATAAACCTTTCTCTGTAATAGCTGGAATCATGCCACAGAATTATCCTGGGCACATTTAACTTATCAGTGGCGATGTACCCTTAAAAAACACGGATACAGGGAGCCTGATATGATCAATTGCTTCTTGCAGTGGGGTAGGTCATGCATGACAAATGCTCAGTGCTCCTGCCAGATGTTTGGCCATACAGTTCTCAGAGGGACAGAGAACACATAATCACCACTGGCTGCTCATTTAATTGATAATCATACTTGACTTTATTCAAAACTAACCTAAATACACCCTACAATGTTAGGCAGCTATTATTTTCCCTTCTTCTCCGGGGACACCCCCTTGTCGCAGGGGAGAAGCTTGCGTGCTCTCATGAGGTTGAAAGCTATGCTGGAGGTGGTTTGTGCAACCGGTAGGGTCTCCCATGCCAGACAGGTCTCAGCTGAAGGGTCAGACAAAGTGTGTCCACCGGCAGGATGGGCTCGCTAGCCGTCTGGCAACCATCCTAGAAGAAGGACAACTCCAACCCCAAACCCAGGCAGATGGAGCTCGTTTAGCCCTGTAAGGCCATCCATCCAAGAGAAGGATACTCTAACCAAACCTACGTCCTAAGGTATTCACTGCCACCATCCAAGCTCGCTAGGCCATGGCAGATGAACCTTAGGAGTAAAGGGTGGGGCCAGTTCTGCGCACGCTGTGCCTCACCTAAAAAATCCATTGCGCAGGCTTGAAGGGTTCACCCACATTGCAAAGCCCTGTAGCGACAGGTGAGGGTCGAAAACGGCAGGTGATAGGAAGCAGCTGGAAGCCGCAGACCCAACCCTGCATGCAGGCGGTTCAGGATATGGGTCATTAGAGACTTGACCCCGGAGATGACAATCTCTTGCGGCAGCAGCCTTTTCTAGGGACAGCACTGCTTGCTCCACATGGAGAGGGGCCTAGCAAAGGTGGCCTAAACAAAGCTCATCTCCACACCCAGTTGGATAACCGCAGCCAACCAGCATCTTCCATGCGGTCAAACAAAAACAAAGAGATTTCAAAGGCATACACCTGCCTGCAAAGGTGTGCTCAAACTAACACTCGCTTATTGGAACATCAGAACCATGCTTGATACTGGGGATAGTGGATGACCTGACCGTCATTCTGCTCTAATTGCCCACGAACTGTCACGGCTCAACATTGACATTGCTGCTCTCAGTGAAGTTCGTCTTCATGAGGAAGGCAGCCTTAAAGAACATGGTGCTGGCTACACACTCTACTGCTCAGGCAAACCCAAAACCGAAAGACACCTTTCAGGAGTTGGCTCCATGATTAAAAACTCCATTGCCTCCAAACTTGAAAATCTGCCGGCAGGTCATTCTGATCACATTATGTCCTTACGCCTCCCTCTACGCAACAAGCAACATGTTGTTCTTTTTAGCGTATATGCCCCAACTCTCCAAGCTGACCCAGCGGAAAATGACAAATTCTACACAGACCTGCGCTGCCTCACCCAAAATGTTCCTGCAGATGATAAGATCATAATCCTTGGTGACTTCAACGCCAGAGTAGGTAAGAATTCTGAAGCCTGGAAAGGAGTCCTGGGCAAGCATGGCGTTGGAAACTGCAACAACAACGGACGCCTCCTGCTAGAGTTTTGCGCAGAATGGCAGCTCACCATCACCAACACTGTCTTTCAAGAGAAAGACAGCCTGTAGACAACCTGGATGCATCCTCGATCCAAGCACTGGCACCTCATTGACTATATCTTAGTACAACAGAGAAATGTCAGTGATGTCCATCATACTCAAGTGATGCCGAGTGCAGAATGTCAAACAGACCACCGCCTTGTGCGCTGCAAACTTAACCTCCACTTCAAGCCCAAACCTAAGAGAGGCGGCATTCCAAGGAGGAGGGTCCAAGTCAGCAATCTTCAAATAGCCACAGTGAGAGACAGCTTCCAGGTAAACCTTCAAACTAGACTTAAAGATAATCCCATAGATCCCTCTCCTGAAGCGCTTTGGCAACATATTAAAAGTTGCATCCTGCAGTCCTCTGAAGAGTCCCTAGGGTTCTCCTCCAAGAAAAACAAAGACTGGTTTGATGAGAACAATCAAGAGATCCAGGAATTGCTGAAGAAGAAGAGAACTGCTCACCAAGCACACCTTGCTCAGCCATCTTGCCATATAAAAAAGCCGCCTTTCGTCTTGCATGCAGCAAGCTCCAACAGAAACTTCGAGACATCCAGAACAAATGGTGGCTCGACCTAGCAGAAAAGACACAACTATGCGCAGATTTGGGTGACCAAAGAGGATTCTATGAGGCCTCGAAAGCAGTGTAGGGACCCACACACCAGGTTCAAAGCCCCCTACTCAGTGCAGATGGTCAACTGCTTCTAACAGATAAAACCTCCATCTTGAACCGATGGTCTGAGCACTTTCAGACTCTCTTCAGTGCCAACTGTGTAGTCCGAGGCTCAGCAGTTCATCACATTACACAACAACCGGTGAAACATGAATTGGATGCAGCCCCTACTATGGGAGAGATACTCAAGGCCATACAACGGGTGAAAACTGGCAAGGCAGCTGGGGTTGATGGAATTCCACCTGAAATCTGGAAGCATGGAGGTCAAGCACTCCATGACAAATTCCACGAGCTTGTTGTGCATTGCTGGGAACAAGGGGAACTACCACCAGATCTCTGTGATGCAGTCATCATCACCCTGTACAAGAAGAAAGGAGAAAAATCAGACTGCTCAAATTACAGAGGTATTACTTTGCTCTCCATTGCTGGTAAAATCCTTGCAAGAATACTTCTGAACAGATTAGTACCCACGATTGCAGAAGATCTTCTACCTGAAAGCCAGTGTGGTTTCAGAGCCAATAGGAGCACCACAGACATGGTGTTTGTTCTCAGACAACTGCAAGAGAAGTGTAGGGAACAGAACAAAGGTCCCTGTATAACCTTCATTGACCTCACCAAATCTTTTGACACTGTGAGGAGAAAAGGCCTGTGGCAGATCTTGGAGCGTTTAGGATGTCCCCCCAAGTTCCTCAAAATGATCATCCTGCTACATGAGGATCAGCGTGGACAAGTCAGATATGGCCATGCACTCTCTGAGCCCTTTCTAATAACCAATGGTGTGAAACAAGGTTGCGTTCTTGCACCAACTCTATTCACAGTCTTCTTCAGCATGATGCTCCAAAGAACCACAGCGGACCTCGATGAAGAAAACGGCATCTACATCCGATATCGTACCAATGGAAGCCTCTTCAACCTAAGGCGACTGAAGGCCCACACCGAGACTCTGAATCACCTTGTCCGTGAGCTGCTTTTTGCTGATGATGCCGCCCTCGTTGCTCACACAGAAGCAGCTCTGCAGCGCTTAACATCCTGCTTTGCAGAGGCTGCTGAGCTTTTTGGGCTGGAAGTCAGCCTGAAGAAGATGGAAGTTCTCTACCAACCTGCACCTCAAGGAGTCTTCCATCATCCTCACATCACCATAGGCAATTCAGAGCTTAAGTCAGTCCAGCAGTTCACCTATCTGGGAAGTACCATTTCCTCAGACGGCAAGATTGACAAAGAGATAGACAACAGGCTAGCAAAGGCATACAAAGCCTTCGGAAAACTCCATAAAAGAGTCTGGTCCAATAAACACCTGAAGAAAAGTACAAAGATTAGTGTCTACAGAGCCATTGTACTGTCTACTCTTTTATATGGATCTGAATCATGGGTCATCTACTGCCACCACCTGCGGCTTCTCAAACGCTTCCATCAGCGCTGCCTTCGTTCAATTCTTAACATCCACTGGTCTGGTTACATGACCAATGTGTCTGTTCTTGAACAGGCAGGGGTCAGCAGTATCGAGGCCATGCTGATGAGAACGCAGCTGCGCTGGGCAGGGCATGTCTCCAGGGTCGAGGATCACCTCCTTCCAAAGATTGTGCTCTATTGTGAACTCGCCACTGGCTGCCGCAAGAGAGGAGCCCCGAAGAAGAGATACAAGGACTCCCTGAAACAACACCTCAGGCCTTGGCCATATTGACTGCCACTTATGGTCCACTCTGGCCTCCAATCAGGATTCATGAAGACACACCGTTCACGACGCTGCTGCTTCCTTTGAGAATGCACGGAGAGTCAGTCTTGAGGAGAAAAGACAACGCAGAAAGAACCGTTCCTCACCAATATCACCTAGAGAGACATTCCGCTGTGCCTTTTGTGACCGGACCTGCCTATCCTGTATTGGCCTTTTTAGCCACCAGCACGCTTGCAGCAAGCTTGGGTAGTGCCCTTCTCAAATCTTTGTTCGCGAAGCCTGGCCATGATGATTATTTTCCCTTCCCAGTGGACTAACAAGAGACTATGTTTCTTTTTCTTTGCAGCTACCATTTAATTATTTGTGATTATTAGTGATGACAATATATGGTTTTAGTGTTTTATTCTTAAGATTAGAAATATTCAATTATTTTTAAGTTTCTTGTCGGTCATGATGTGCAGGTATCTAATATCACATACATATATGAGGTAATTAAGTCAACATATTGACAACTAAAAGAATGTAAGAAAATTCAGCCAGTAAGCTGACTCATCTTCTGTTGTCAGTGTAAAGACATACACAGCTCCCAAGGCTGAGTCATCTCGTGCAAAAACAGCTAACCAAGGTATGATGAGCATGTTCTGAACGTACCTGTTTCTTTCCACTGACAACAGAATCAGTCCAGGTTTACTAATTCCTACCAAAACTCTCAACAGAGAATTGCTAAAACAAAGGCTGGAGAAAGAAGAGTGATCTGTTATCACTGTTTGTGCTAAAATGTCTATCAGCAAGTCCTGAATTCTTGAAAACCACATCTATTCTTGTAATAGCCAACACAGGCCCAAACAGACAGCTAGCATCCTGACAATACAAATTATTTTATTCTTGCTCATGTGTTTTTGTGTTCCATAGTTTTATTACTATCAGCTAGCACATGCGCTGCTGACATTTATAAGAAAGCAGTAAATGCTCTGTATACTGGGCATGAGGATCTGATTACCACAATATTTGTGTTTGGAGGACTCTCCTGAGGGAAAAACAAACATTCTGTCTGAATGTGGTTTACCTGATCTTATTATTATTATGCTTGGGGTGACATACAAAGTATAAGACCATAAGCATACCAATCATTAATGAATGCACCCTCAAAAGAGCTCTCTTCCTGAAGCCTGAATATCTCCTACAGTAATAAGGAAAGCATTTGTAATTGAAAGCAAAGCATTTGTTTTTTTCACCAGAAGGAATGCAATACTGGGAAAATTATTTTTTCAAACTATGGTACCAACATGAATTATTTATCAAGTTTTCTCCACTCTATCAAAAGGAAGCCCTGTTTTACTCCTAATTTCTGTGTCAGGAGTGGCCTACTCCCTCTTTAATGTGGGAGGAGGGAACCCACCAGCATTTTTTCACTGACACAATCTGGGCACTCTCCTGAGTCCCCTCCCTTTTCAAGGGTCTTTGAGGTTTTTCCATGTCTTTTGATCCCAGAAAAGATGGAGCCAGACAGGCAAACTCTTCCCACCTCTTGATGTTCTAGCCATTGTTACCTGAACTGCTTTGAAGCTGGGAACCTGAAACTCTTATCTGTGCCATTGTCTCACCTTTCCTGTTAACTTCTGCAGCCTTTCCTTCTACAGTTTACTTTGTCTTCACAGAGCATTCAGGCAGGCACCAGTAGGAGAGAAAACAGAACCAGACAGATCCTCTGAAAGATTGCACAGTTCTCCAGTATTGCCACAGAGACAATTTCAGGGCATGGACGAACAATGCTGTTGTTTTTTTAAGAGAGTCTGCCCAAAATATCACAGGGAAGGGATTTCTTGGTGACTATGACAAATCACACATGGTATATGTTTGAATTCTTCCCCTGCTTTCACCAATGTGTGCTTGGAAGTTGCAACAAAATGGTCTGAGGCTGTAGGTCCCCAGAGGCTCAGATGATCTCCTACTAGGGTCACTGGTGACAAGGTGCCCTTAGATAAAGTTCAGGTATTTGGAATTCTTTCTGTGGAAGGATATTCTGTAATCTAAAAGCTTTATGTCTAAAACCAAATGAAATCAACGTTGTCTTCTGAATTCAATGGTTCAGATTTTCCTGTTGTGCTGGTTTAAAGGCAAACCAGCAGGGGAAATGAACTCACGACGAGAGAGAGATTATAAGTCAGACCTAAAATTTAATAATAATATTACAATAAAAACACTGACACAAAAGGGAAATTGCTTTCAACTCACAAAAACCCAGCAGTATAACCCAGTGCCCTGGGGCACAAACCCAAGGGGGTTTGTTTGCCCTTGTGCTGAGACCCCTGTGGCTCACCCAAGTCCAGAGCAAAAGGAAATGAAAAACCTGTTGGTGCAGGCGAGGGCTGTGGTCTGGGTGAGAGCAGTGATCTCCTCCTGTCGGGGTCCTGCTGCTCCTCTGCATCTGATAAGAAGTCACCAAAGTCTTCTTACCCACCACTTATGTACCCTCAGGGAGCACCCAGTCCCTCCCCCTGGGCGGGGACTCACACAATGGGTGATTAGCTCTGAGAGCCGGGGGGTATTGAACTGTTGATGGCCCATTAGCAGCTCCGCCCCCTCAGGCTGAGTGTGAAGGTGATAATGACTTCCTGGGCAGCTGCTGCTAATGGCCCATTGTCCTTGGGGAATGAATAGAGGGGGTAGAATACACAGCTTTGATCACCCCCACAAAGTGTCAACTGGTCCCTCCTGCTCAACTAGGACACCTGTATTGACATTCCCACTATATGACAGAAATTTTCTTGAACGGTTGCTTACTTGGTGAGGCATCAAGGATCAAGATTTAAGTAGACATTTTGCACAGGTTAGTTTTAAATTACATAATGAAATGCCTAAATGAAGATACTAGTATCCCTTGCATTTCTGCATTGTCAATAGAGAAAGCTAGAGAGGATCTCCAAAATACTATCTAGAATATATCTCTCTCTAAAGTAGTATTTTTTTTAATGATAATATTAAAGAAAGACAGGTAGGGCAATATTTTCAGGCAGAGGTAATATCTGTTATTTGACAAGCCTTTAGGTATAGAAACCTTTTTTTAGGTTGGAAAGGGAAGCAACAAAAGCTTTGACATCTGGAATTGAAATTGAATAGTATATCCCTGTCAAAATTTTTGGTATGTAAAGGAAGGAGTTATCAATATGAATTGTACCAAAAAGAAAGGCATCCTTAAGAAAATATATTTTTCAAGTAAGAAAAGAAGAACTGGTTGTAATTGCTGGAATTTTTTTTTTTTTTTTGCTTTGTCTTATTAGCTTTCAGTTTTGTTCCAATGGCTTCAGGTAACAGCTAGAAAACAAAACAAAACCAACAACAACAACAAAAAAAAGGGCTTCCTATTACTTTTTCATAGTACTAGTATTTTTCTAGTGAAACTGCAATCTCAGCTTTTTCTGGTTAGGACTGGAACATACACTGAGAAATAACAGTCATCTCTGAAAAGAACCGTATGAATATTCATATTTTTGTTTGGTAGAATAACAAAACTGTGGTGTCCAAAACTGCACACAGTATTCAAGATGAGGCCGCCCTAGTGCAGAGCAGAGCAGGACAATCCCCTCCCTTGACCTGCTGGCGATGCTGTGCTAGGTACAAAATCTATTCTAGTGCAGTTTTGCTCTGTAACCTATACTGTGCCATAAACATTTTTAAAGGTACTCAATTTCCAAATCCTATGTGCATAACTGAAAGAAAGTATTCTTGTATGTATTCTTAGGGATTTTTTACAGGTCCCTTTTAACTTCTATGGCAGTTTCAGCTACCTGTGGCTTTATTAGGTTGGACCATGTACATTTTTATAATGTAACACCATAAAAAAAATTATTTGTCTTTTGAGTGCTTAGTTTTTGGTAGGACATACACAAACCACTGATTTGCACTTTTGATTCTTCGGTTGCCTGAGTTTATAGTAACCACACCCTGTGGAGGCACTTGTGGAAAACTAAGGATTGGGGCTTCAGCACTAAATTTTGTTCCTTTTCAATAATCCTTTTGTTGTATCTCATTCCCAGCTTCACACTTTAATGGTCACACTCTTCTCTCTGTTCCTCCTCTGTTCAGTCAAGCAGGCCATGCTGGTCCTGACTTTACTTCAGTCCATTTTCTTGCCCCAAAATTTTGTTCTTATTTGATGGAATTTCTGTTTTATTTGCTATTAAATTTTAATTTTGTTTAGCAGAATATCATTGTCATCTTCCAAATCTCTTCTGATTCACTGCTTATGGTCCTCAAATTTCTTTCCCAAGAGAAAAAAAACCTGTTATTTACTTAGACCTTACAAGTTGTCTTACCATCAAAACACTTAATTTTCATTGAATAAAGCTTGTTACCAAATAAAAGCCAGATGGCTTACTTTCCCAGAAAATCACACTTAATGTAGATAAACACACTGCTATGTCTGCAATGGTAGAAAAATATTTTATGTCAATGTTACCTCTCAAAAAATTTACTTTGCAGAGACCATACTATCTTTTTCTGCATTTATTGGTTGTTCTATGTCTATAAAAATTACTAAGTCCATCTTTTCTCTCTACAATGACTTTTTTTTTCTCCTTTATTTACTGTCTGCTTTGTAGAGAGATTAACCATTTGCTGCTTTTGCAAAATGGGAACTTCACAATGGCCAGTCTAGAAACTCAGGTTTGATCATATGCTGTTAGGATTTTACTTGATTTTTAACACCAAATGGAGAGGAGCTTCCTTGCATAGGGTAATGAATGATGCAGCTTTCCAAATGTATTGCTAACATCCAATGTATAAATTCCCTATATGGGTATAAAACCAGCTTTGAAAGATGCCTCACTTTTATGTGCCTAATTTCTTTAGCTTGGACTTTTCTTACAGTGTTTGTGCTGTTGTCTCTGACCTTGTATTAGCCTGTGCACCTGTTCGGTTTAAAATTAATGATATTCCCCTTGCTTTCAAGAACTACTGATGTTCTGCTGTGACATAAGCAAATATTCCACTTAGGAGAGAGAGGTCATTTAAGGCAGTCCTTGTGTTGCCATCTTTCTTTTCTAAACAATTAATGTCCTGCTGGCATTTGGACAGTTTTGCAAAATAATGCTCCTCAATGCAATCCTAGCTTTTCTCTTAAGTGCCAGGGATTTTCTGGACTTATTGGTCAGCATGTGTTTAGCATGTAGTGTTTTAGGGAATATGCAAAAACAGGGGGCTCTGTTGTAACTTAGAAACACATCCAAGGGGGCTAAAGCTGGACTGTACTGGTAGGTGCACACTACTTGCAGCACCTGTACCCTGTGGCACCAGGCACATTAATCTCTGGGAATAATATATTTCACAATGTTGTTTTTTATCTACCGTGTGTCCTGATAAAAGGCTGGCAGCCTTCAGGCTCAGCTCCTCAGGACTCCACGTGGTAGCTTATCAGCAAGGCACGCAAAAGGATAAGAACAGTCAGCTTTTGGGTGGCAACATTCAGAATCAGCAGTTTTTGAAACCCACATGTGCTTCTTCACAACTTTGTCAGCCTCATATAATTTCTGAGAAATACTTCACTTTTGATTAATCACCTGTCTCTGTCCTAAACAGTTCCATGAATAGACTTCTAGCAAGTCATACGTACAGTTGTAATTTCAGAGAGTCCTGCACACACAACAGGATGTTTTTAAGGCAGGATTTTCTGGAAACATAGAGATGGCAAACAATTGTTGACATGAGATTTTAAAAAGACTACCTGTAAAGAAGAAAATCACACAATATAAATTATAATATTAATCTGCAGTATAAGCCTATCAGGAAAGCATCTATGGATTTTTTGGCACATTTACGATTATTTTTTCTCATTTTTCGTTTTGAATCAATATTTTAAGTAGTGACTTAGATTGATGAAACCGCATGAAAAAAAATTTAAAAAGTTAATAAATGTACATGAAGTTATCTAAACTAGAAATAATACCTTTCATTGTGAATTGAAGTATTTTATATTGAACCAAAACTTTTCCTCCAAAAGCTTGCTTGGTTATTTTGAAAAAAAACGCTCTTTATTTATTTCTTCTGGAATTGTTCTTGCGTTTCCATTCACTATTCATTTTTGTTATTCTACGAAACAAAAATATGACTATCCATACGGTTCTTTTCTAAGATGACTGTTATTTCTCAGTGTATATTCCAGTCCTAACTAGAAAAAGCTGAGATTGCAGCAAATGGTGCCAAGTCCAAAATCAGACACACCATAAGCTACCTCTTCCTCCAGAGGAGATGCAGAAAGGAAACACAGGTTGTTTATAAGTTTGTTGAATTGCCAGTGATAATTACTATTTATAGTTATTTCTGTATTTCATTAGAAATACCAATGAGGGAGTAGGAACATAGGAAACACATCTATAGCACAGTAGATTCATCACTTCCACTATTGGTGGAACAGCTTGCAAACCATTTTCACTCAGGAGTGACCAATTCACTTTCAAAGAGCTTAAGTTGTTCGTTATTCTCCAAATAGTGACTCAGAATTTTATTGATCTGACTGTACACTGTACCATTTAAACATAGGCTATCCTTCTACTAAACATCCGGGAAAAGCTTTATACTCACGGAATTCTTTTTTAAATGGAAGTTCCCAGGCTTCTTCCTATGAGCAAAGATCCACAAACACTTTTCTTTTTCCTTTCTTTTTTTCAGCTCACAAAGTTGCCAATGCTCTTAAAACAGAAGTATCCTAATGAAAATACTGGATAATACCCATTATTTTGCCAGTCAAGGACTCATAGTGTAAAGCTAATACACTGAGCAAGCTGAAAACACTTATAAGAATGGAAGTGGGCCTTAACTGTATTCATCCATGATGTTTGCAGGCATAAAATTATTCTGATATTTCAAAGACGTTTGGAGGAGGGTGGGGAAGCCAAAACAAACTGTCATACTAATTTTAGTTTGATTTTTCTTTTCAGAATGAAATAATGGAAACTTCAGCTTTTATAATTCTGAAGAAAGTTTTCTGGAAATAGATATGCAATTATGTTTTGAAACTGTCCTTAGAAAAGGAAAAAAAATAAAAGAAGAAAGAGGATTTAAACCTCCAAAATGTAAAAAAAAATTATTTGTGAAGATTTTACTGAATTGCATTCTGTCACCATCAGAGTTAATCAATGTTACTACTATTTATTTTTTCAGTTATCATAGCACAGGACAGCAAATGCTCTAGGAATTTTAGAGAGCAAACACAACTACTCAGTTATTAAGCAATGTTATTATGTCTAAAACTGAGCTGAAGATAAACATGTATTAGAAAATTCCAAGTTGGAGCTGCTAGTGTGTAGACTTTAGTATCAAGTGTAATAACCAATCTGTAACAGAAGAAACCATGAGCATGTATATTTTTAGAGCTATAGGAATGTTTTGAGTTCAATCTGACTAGACTATATCATAAATACTCTCAGAAAGGATATTATTCAAGTTATGTTTAAACTTATAGTGTTAATGATTTATTCAAGTCAAGTAGTTGAGTTGCTGTATTTCAGGGCATAACAAATGAAATATTCAGTGTATGACACATTATGTTCTCTTTCAAGCAAAGGTGTCTGATGGTAAGAAATAATAATTACTGGGGTTTAGAACTATATTTGGGGGTGGGGTAAAGAAAATGAAAAAGGAAATTTGAGTTAAAAAAATCCATGAGTATCTGTAACATATTGTTAATGTAAAAAATCTATTTCTCAAACATCTGATCAGGTTAACATGCTTTGGACCAACTAATCAAAGTGAAAAAAGGCAAAGGGATCAGTCAGAGATTAAAATGAGAATACTGTTTGTGTGAAGAGTAAATATGTTGGAAGGGGAATTCTAGAGAGTCAGTTCTTTGTGTTAAACAATAGAAACCATTTTAAATGTGTACTTATCTTTCTCAATTTAAATAATTTTCAGACAGTGCATCAAATCCCAGTGCAGTGCAAGAGTACCCGGTGAATGCAGTTATCAGAGAATCAGTATTTTTTTACTTGTTGAATTTTAAAGAATTTTGCAAACCAAATGTACCTTCCAGGTAACATTTTCTATTTCTCTGCTCACACTTCTGAGATGCAAGTCTAAGCACTTAAAGTTGGAGTGGAGGTTCAAAGTACTGCTATAAATTACTTTTTCAGCTTTTTCTGGCATACATTAAATAAGAAAAGTAGCCATGAAGTATAGGAGGAATGTAAAGTGTTATGATAAAGAACAGTGAAGTTGTATAGTGCACACTGTTTTTTAAATCAAATTTTATGCAAGAAACACTGTTTTGACAATTGACAATAAAGAAGTTTGCAAAAACATTAATATGAATTAATGCTGAAACTTATATATGTAAGACAAACTATTCTCAGTACAGGGTGAGAAATCACCTCCAGCAACAGCTCAGTTTCTTGTACAGCAGCAGTGTGAGGGAAGGAACCACATTGTACCTGAGGCATAGTTGTAAGTGCATGAACAGGTCAAACAAAACATAAAGTGTATTTGCAGAAATTTATGGAACTTAACCAAGAATCTTATAGCTTAGTACTGTCTGGTTTAGAGGAAAATTGTTTCTCCTAACTCAAGAAAGATGGAAGTTGAAGAGAGCACAATTCAATTTTCTTCCAAGAATGTGGTCACCCAGCTTTCTCTGAGAAGTCACTGTCAAGCAAGTCTCAATAACTCTCCAAGAAACTCATTTACTGCATATTTAACTTCTGAACAAGACAATGGGGTGGTGGGAACTGGAGGAGTGGATGGACCAGCATCTGTGTCAAGGAACAGCCACTTTCATTGTAATCAAATGACAGGGCTTGCCCCAGAATCACTCCTTGAGCTGTGGTGGGAAGATCAGTAGCAGGTAGCTGATCTGTGTTACAGTATTTCCTGGGTAGAGGGAAGCTGTAGGGTCCCATAGCTCCCAAGGACTGGGTGACATGAGGCAGGGGGTGGCAGAGGGGGTAATGGAGTCCTGAAGAACCTTACCATTCATCATCCTCACCTCAGATATAACAGCTTCAGAAGTAGTGGTTATAAATTTCTGAAGCAGAGGTCAATATAGCAAGTGTATTCATACATTCACAGAAGACAAAAAACTGGAATAAAGAACCTGAGTATTATTCTTTGCCATTATTTTAATTTGATATGATATATATATTTGTTGATGTCCAAGATTTGCAGTGTATGAACTATTTCCTTATCATATAAAGTGATTTGCAAGGAATGTTGTTATTGTCAAATTAATTCAGCAAACCTGTATTTGGTATTCATCTGTTACTATTCCTCTTTGTTTTCTTTATCTGTTACAGAATTAGTGATTCAAGTCAGTTCTGAAGGTGTCATTTATCATTTTGAGCATCTTCATGTGCTTCAGCTCTGTGTGATGATCATTCCCAGTGTTCATTCACTGAGGTCAAAGAACTTCAGTCATATTCACATCCCAATGTTCATGTAACATTCAAATATTTGGATTTAGGCCTCAAGGCTGCAATGTGATGGACACCTGGTGTTTGATTGCTCCAGAGTTTACCCAGGAAATAAAAATGAAAGGCACAATTTTGTGGGTTTTTTTGGTTTGAGGGGAGGGGATTGTTTGTTTGCTTATTTTTATGTTTTTTCTGTTTCTACAAGGAGTTCAAATGAGTTAACTCACCTGCTGTTGTTTGGTGCAAATGGGAAGATCAGTTCCTACAGTTCCTTTGCCATTATTTCAGGTTTTTGAATGAGATAAGAAACAAGAGGGATTATTGTGAACTTTCTTTACCCTGCACAGTCAGGAGGATGTTTGCTTTCACTTACCTGATGGCTACATTTCAGATATTTCTCAATATCTGTCTGGAAGCAAACACATCTTTTTATGAGGTCTTTGTCACCTCACTTTGTATGTATACTCAGTTTCCATGGAGCCTGAGAGAAGCAAATGGATGTGAACAGCTCTGACCCACAGACGAGCTAAACAAAGAGGATGCCAAAGCAGGAAGACAGTATTCCTCTCTGCATAACCATGCACACATTGATCAGCAGAGGAGAGAGCAGGGCAAGGAAATTTGTGATGGAGAGCCACAACTGGTTAAATTTAAAAGCAGTTGAAACAAAAGGATGAAATAGGACCGAGAATGAGAAGAAAGAGAAGAAGGAAGGGAAGGAAAAGGAAAGGGAAAAAAAAGGAAGGGAAGAAGGGAAAGAGAAGGGAAAAGAAAGGGAAAGGGAAGGGAAAAGGAAGGCAAAGGGCAAGGGAAAGGGAAAGGAAAAGGGCAAGGGGAAGGGAAAGGGAAAGGAAAAGGGCAAGGGCAAGGGCAAGGTAAAGGGAAAGGGGAAGGGGAAGGGGAAAAGGATATGGTGAAGGAGAAAGGGGAAGGGGAAGGGAAAGGGGAAAGGGGAAGGGTAACATTTTTATTTTAGCAGGTTTTTTCATTACACTTTCTGCATATCTTGGTAAAAAAGTAAGAAATTGAAGGGGAAAGGATAGACATCTACTGTTCTGATCCCTACTACCAAGTCAGTCTTTGCATTTTATCTAATAGTAATCTAATAGGAAGGGGATACACACTGCAGTTAGCTCAGTCCAGCTGGGCTTCACTGAAAGCTCTAAGGGCTCCACTGGCTCTTTGGATGAAAGAAAGATGCTAAATAGCATTTCTGTTCTGTTGTCAGTTTTCTGTCAGTGTGTTAACCTCCCAATATCTCCTTCCTTCTGCCAGCGTGTGACACACTGCGCTAATCAGCTGTACATGGGCAGTGTCATTGTATCAAATGAAAGCAACCATTGGTTTGATGAAACCTCATTTTTCATTTTCGTCTCCAAGAGTCTTAAGCAATGTTTGAGTGCCTGTCCTCAGCTTGCATCCCAAACTGCTCTAGATGACAGACAGACACACATATCGTAGCAACAGTGTTTGTAGGTGAATCAAACCAGGGACTGAAGGGATTTCAGCTAGGTATAAGGCTTAGTGAATTTTAGATGCTTACAGGATTAAGCAAAACTGGAGACTGAATGACTTTTAGGAACTTAAGGCACAGTATAGCCAGAGTTTTGCAGAATGGATCCCACTCAACATTTTTATTATTTGATGATCATGTTAAATGAAGTAATTAAAATACCTACAGCAGCAGGCGGATTTCATTGTTCTTCCACCTTCTTTGTCTCCTTAACAGAGAGTATTCACCAGCTTTTGAGCTGAGAAACACGTTTGAAAATGCCTGGATTTTCTGCAACTGCATTTACAGACCAAAGTTTGACAGTCTGGGCCTTCAACACTCAGTATGTAGCCAATGTAATTGTGTTTCTTTTCCCATGATTGTGAACCAGTGATTATTTCAAAGTCCCAACCTGACTCCAAATGCAGTCACTGTGAAGCATTACCTCAGAACTTGACATCAGCATTCACCTTATTTGACACATTTTAGTGCTGTTGCAATAGCTGACAATAAGAGCAGAAGGGAGGGGGTGAGGTGGAGAAAAACATACCAAGGAATGAGCAGCAAGTGCTTGCACAAAACTTTCTTTCATTTCAAGTATGTCAAGTGAGATAAATGGTCAGACTGTAAGCAGCAAGAGCCAAAGGCTGCTACCCGGATTGACAGCTCCAGAAAACATCAGCACCGGATCCTCTCAGCAATTACCAGCTCAGAAATGTCCTCCCATTGATTGCGATGAATGTAAACCAGCTGCATCTCAACAGCGAGAGAACAGAGGGAGCAAGAGGCAGTCAGCAGAACACAAACAGCACCAAACACTGGGACCAGCTGCAACCTGCAGGTCACACTTCCATGTCAACAAAAAAAAAGTTATTTAATATTTGCCAAATACTGAAGTAATTCATTACAAGGTATAAATGGATCTATAACGTCTGAGATCGCCTGTTGAGGATTAACTGGGTATTGCATTTCCAATGCACCAACTTAAATAGGAAACAAAATAGCCTGAACCTCATAGGCAAGGCACTTATTCATTCTCTGCAGTAGCAGGGTTCCCATGCTGGTCAGCCTCTGCCACGTCATTTAGGAAATCTTCATTCCAGAACATTTGTATGCATGAAGGACAGTGCTAAAGCAGGACAGTGCCAGCCTGCTGGAATTCAGTTGATGTGAGTCTGATCAAATGTCCACAGCTGCCTCCATCCAATCTAGAGCCTGTATAGGACAAAATTACCGTGAATCACTAACTGAGACCGGAAGAGCTTAAATGTTGTTTAAACATAGTGACAAACTGGTCATGAAAGGTTCACTGTTGGAGGGTGCCTCTAAGAGTATCTACTTTCCCCTGCAGACAGTCTTCAAATGAACACCAAGCTTCTCGCCTGTCAGAGGTGGCACTCCCAGAGAGGCAGAGTCACAGCAAGCTGCCTGCACTCACATGCTGTACTTGCTTTACATGGCTTCAATATTTTGTAGCAGAACAAAAACCTTTAAAATACACAGTGAGAGGAGGGAAATCCCACACAAACTTTACGGAGAGGTGAAATTATGCCACATATCCCAAAGTGTCGATGAAAACAAAAAATTTTGGAAGCAACTTTTCATTTCTGGCTTATTACTTTTTAGCACATCTTACTCAATCTAGATCTGTGTCAATTGTATCTAAAAAACCCTAATAAATATTAACTCAATGCAAAGAGTCATCCAGCAGTGGTAACAACTGACATTTCTGTTCCCTGACTTCTGACTGTCTGCATCCCAGCTGGACTCCAGCACTGCTGACATTTCCTCAGGTCAAGAGCAATGCTCACATAGCTACTGTGGAGCAAGACAGTTATGACAGGAACTGCAATATTTTCCCCATATTGTCCCTTCAGAACTGTTCCTTCCTTCTGCAGGTATGAAGAGGCAATAGCAAATTATGGATATTTCCATAGTTATAATGCTATAACTAACTCATACAATATATAGTAGAGTGCTTCTACAATACAGTATTTCACAGGAATTCCTCAATAATTGCCTCAGGATCTACCCAGGACTGTTGTGCAAAAGTTGTAATTATGCCTCTAGAAAACTGAGTACTCGTACGAGGGTTTAAATAATACAATTAAGTGTTTAATATTATAAAACTTATCAAAGTCACGGAGTGATGAGAAAGGTCAACAAGCAGTGTTCTTGCCATAACATTCTTGCACAGCACTCTGTATGTGGGCTTTCCAGAGCAGGTTTTGGTACATCATGAAGGGCAGCACTCTATTTCCCTTCTTTCCTTTTTTTTTTTTTTTTGGTCGGAACCATGTTTGCTGCTGCAGTGAACACAAGACTCCAGCTTGTGCACAGCCTCCTTTGCATGTTGAGGGTGTCAGTGCTTTGTGTAGGCCCAACTTTCATGCAAGGCTTAGCTCCAGTGAGATTTTGTACGCAGATGCCTGACTCCTAATTCCTCCCAGTCTGCTCTCTGCCACCTTCCACTCCTACTATCCTTCTGCAAAATTCCCTTTCCACCTAAGTAACGCTCATCTCTTCTATCATGGCTTACTAGTTCCCCACTGGGTTTACCATGTCTAAAGCATATAATCTACTTCCTTCATATATCTTTTTTTTTTCATAAAAGTTACATCTTTGCTTGAATATCCATGATGCAAACACAGCTATAGAAGATTTTGAGATTCTCCAAGACACTGGAACTTTGTGATTAGAACACAAGTTTTACCACAGATGAATGCCTCACAAGGTGTAAATTCCACAGGTCATCATTCCCAAATCTAATTAATATATAAAATTAAAAAATGATACTGCACAGTCAGTGTGGATCCCAAGCTCTCACTTTATACTTTCATTCCCCTTCTTTCATTCTCCCATTCAAAAGTCCATGTATTTGTACCTGAAGCCCTAAAGATGTATTACTACACGATTCTTCTGAGAACACTGATTAAAGGCAGCACTTGTGAGCCACAGTACCAGCACTTCCATCAGACTGCAGGAGTGGGGTTCATGTGCCCTACTGCAGGTATCCAAATCTTAGATGGACAAGCCTGAATACAGCAGGCAGAAAGAGGCAAAAAGTAAACCAAAATCACCTCAGCATTTAATCAAAACCTCTCATCTGACCCCCAAACATGTATTTTTCCCCCCACAATGTTCCTTCAATAAATTTTAAAATTATGCATTTCTACTGAGAATAAAGTTCAGTGCTGACAGTTTGAAAGTCTAGTACAGCTTTTTCCTCTGTACATATCCAGTGAGCTGGAAAAGCACTGCCAGAATCATTTGCTTAGAATGAAGAGGGAGAAGGACATGTCTGTTCTGGTTTTCTTTTTCATTCTTTTTTCATTATTTTTAAGAGCTTTCTCATTTTTCCAAGAGCAGTACCAAGGCTTGTCAATACACATCTATATGAAACTAAAACCCTAACAAGCAAGAAGTGATGGATACACAGCCAACAAAATTTCAAGGTCCCTTCTGATAAAATTCCATCTTTCAACAGCTTTTCTAAGGGTTAGCTTTGTATTAGAGTGAAGGAGAGGTTGCAAGAAACATTCCCTGATGTAGTCAAACAAAACAACTTCTCTAGCAATATAGCTTATTTGAATTCAGTTTTATGTAAATTTGAAATATGCATGCCCTTTTTTTTTTTTTAAGAAGCTGTCAGCATCGTCCTGCATTTTTGTACAACCCACTAGGCTATACACCCTTTCATGGTAATGTTGCTGCACAGCTGTATTTAACAGGAACAAGTTTAGCCCCAACGTAAAAAAAATTTCTGCCCTAGAAGTCAGATATATTAATTAGTTAATAAGTGAAGGGCTGAAGGAACAAGCTCGTCAAGAAACTTCCAAGTGATGTTGTCAGGACAAGGACTTGTCTCAGCATGATCCTAGCAAAAGAAAATACCAGGGAGAGAAGAAAACTCCCTGCCTAACACACAAGGTTTGGCTATAGCCAAAGTTTTCAGCACAACCGAAATGAGTGGAACAGAGCAGGACTTTGCCCTGCCTGGGGGAGATGTGAACTTCTGATCATTAAAAAAAGAGGAGGATGACTGACAACTGATGAAATCAATTTCCTTTATCAGAGCTGGAGGTCTCACAATTAGCAGAGCTCAGGGAAATTACAGGATTTAACTCTCTTCCCTTTTAGATTTTGTGGGTTTGTTTAGGTATTACTTTACGTTACTGTACTGCTCCAGCACATTTCAGCCTGAAATGGCTTTTCAGCTCTGTGTTGAGATGTCTGTTCTGCAAGCCAGTCTGTGGAGTCAGACCAGAGAAGTTTCTGCACAGGCAAGGAACTGTGCTGGGGATAGAGCTCTCCAAGATGAGGGTGTTGGGATGCCATAGTGGAAAGGAACTGTGGAGGAAGCTGGCAGCCACCCAGGAAAGCAACTGTCAGTTGAAAGAAGGGATTAACCCTTGAATTCAAAAAAGCAAGAGGAGATTTTTAACTGACAAACAAAATGAAGACGGGATTGATTTTAACAACCCTGACTTGTGAGAGTGCAGAACAGCACTGCAAAAAATTAGCAGCAGTTGTAAAAGAAGTAAGGAAGTGTATCGTGGGGAAACCTGTTACAAGAAAAAAAAACCAACCAAAAATATATCCAAGTTGATCTTTATTTGTCTTTTTTTTTTTTTGAAAGACAAAATAAAAAACAGGAGATGTGTCATTCTGTGTACTTCACATATTTCAACACTTTGAAACAATATGTAGCATTATTTTTACTGTCTGTGATGGTGATGTGTTGTTACAGCATCCAAATCACCTCAGAGGCACTGTGCTATGCACACATGTTGTAGAACCCAGACCCCAGTGTCATGTCACTGCAACACACACACACACACACACACACACACACACACACACACACACACACACACGCATATCCAGTCAAAATAAACACAACAGACAACAGGTCTGAAGAGAAACCACAAATACAGAGCTGAAATTTCCTTGTTTGCAGTGAGGCAGCAGTGAAGGCAGCATGTTAATGATAATTCCATCTGAACATATCAGTTCTCAACCCCGTAATGAAATTGGGAAGCCAGGTCTTTTCTTCAAAACTGAAGAAAACTTCCTTCCTTTGAGGAGATGGACTGGAAGGACTGTCCACTTCTATCCAGTAACACAATATTTAAGGCTCAGATCTGGTATTTCGGGAAGTGGAGGAGTAAAAGGAGAGGAAGCTCTGCCTTGTCTCCAATATGGTTTTTTTTTCATGCCACTATCAAAACTCTGCCCAAATGAAGACATAAGTAAGCCTAGCTCACTTGGCAAGTAGTTTGGATGTGGATGTACCCACGTTAGGTGATGCAGTATAAAAGCACCTGCCTTTTCTCATGAATCCACACCACAGCCTTTCTGGTTTCTTGTTCCCACAAGAAAATGTGGGAATAAAAGTCCTCCTTGTTCCACAGGGTGTTGTAAATATGAATACATGAAGGACACAAGAGGCTTGGACCCCATATTAAGAGAATCATCCTCTGTTCTGCAAGAATTGTTTTAGCAAAAATCATCTGCTTGTAACCAAATTTAAGATGGGCTTTTTTTTTTTAAGTGCCAAAATGTGCGTACAAATGCATTTTAGGAGAAAACTTGATACACGTTATCCTTTAAAATAGACAGCTCCTTCTCTATGTTTTAAAATGTCCTTAAAAACAACCTGCCCTTTGCCACCACCACCCCCGGACTCTTACCCAGAGCCCTGCCATGTGCCTAACTAATCAAAGTGTTGTGTTATGATTGCCATAGCAACTGCAATCCAACAGCTGCCTTGACATTTCATCTTCTGCTGCTTTCAAAATGCTTTCTTTTTGCCAAGGAAAACTTTTCACAATTAATAATTTTTTTACTACATGCTGTTCCTTCCACTTACAAAATAAACATTTAGGAAAATAATAGGAAACTGCCTTGGTTCTAACCACATATTTTGCTAATTGCTTTTATTCTCCTCTCAAGTAATTTTAAGGGTTTCTGAGGCTGTACACTATGAAGCTTATGCTTTATTTTGCAGATAAACTGATGATTGTGCACTATTGTGTAGAGCCACCAAGGGTGGCCAGAAGCCACTTCCAGCCTGCAAGTGCAAGGGCAGCTGCCCATCCCTACTCACCTTCCTTATAGGGGTACACCAATACCATCCTCACCCTCTGAGCCACTCAAATCTAGCCATCTCACATTGTTGTCTCCCAGTTTTGCTGCTCACTCTCCCACTAATTCTTTCAGCTCCCAACTTTATCAGTCATGCACACTTCTCGTGGAGCTTTCAGGCTGTTGCCACTTCTCCTGTCTTTTGAGAAGGTAAGGAGATAAGATAGTAGAGAATATGAATAAATATGCCACTTTGCTCCTGCCCTAAAAGAGGGAAGGTTGTGCATTGTGAAGCACCTGGCTGGTATGAAAGCCCCCATGAAGTGTTTTTGGGAAGCCCAAGAGGGTGCAGTGGTAGAAGAAAATTGTCCACCGGTGGTGACATAGCCATAGGGTTTAGCATCTGAAGTGGCTATTTTTCATGTACAAACAAGGGTAAGAAAATACCATACAGATTTTCAGTATATACAGAAAAGCCCTGCTAACTGATAATTCATTGCACTGCTATTCATTTCACAAACACGAATTTTTTAATTAACTAAGCTGGTCACTCCCTTTCTTTTCTAAAAAGAGGGAAGGTCAGAGCTTTCCTTTGAGCCACCTGGGACATGTGAGAAAGCCTTTCAAAGCACTTGCCCCTGAGATGCTTTCCCATCTTACCCTGCACTCTAGGATATCTCAGATATCCTGCCAGGAAGGTGTGGCTAGAGACGTGCTGGGGCATGGAGATGTGCACAGGACATATTGAAAAGAAATTGATTCAAAATCTCAGTAAGGTGGATCATCTGCAGCTTGGCCAAGGCAGGAGATGCACGATAGATGTGTGTCTGCGTGCACAGGCACACACATGTGTGTGTTCAAGAGATTTGGACAATGGTAAGAGTAAGGTTAAAACTCAGAGCCATTTGAGCTGAGAAGGATTAGGATTTAAAATGAATGCTTCAAGATCCTTTTAAACAATTTTTCTTTAATTATAAGATATGATGACAAATTCGAATTAGCAACCCTTATCTGAAAAGTATGTATATTTAACAGGAGGAAGGAGGAAAACACCTTCAGTCAGTGTCCTGTCTCATGTTTTTGAAATCCAGCTGATGGCTCACAGAACGGATCTCAAATATGTATATATATAATCCCCACAGCTAAAAGTCGTCTATTTTAAAAGACAAGTGTTTGCTCACACAAGGAACATTGTACTCAAGCATTCAGGCTTTGTCATCCATATGGATTTCATCAACTTGTTTGCCAGGAATTTAGGAAAAACAAACTTTATTCATGTTCCTTGGAGAAATTAATCTAGTTCATGGTCTGCACAAAAAAGAAATACATCTTGGGAAACAAAAGCCCAGACCATTCCTGGAACTGGAAGGTCAGAGAGCCAAAATAATTGATCTGCTTAACATGTGAAACAAGTGACTTGCAGTGGCATCTTCATCAGCACTGGTTTCAGCTTAGAAAGTGGTTTAACATCACATTCCATGAAGGACGCGTAAACGTGAAGTGCTTTCACAAATCCTGTGAGAACCAGGGACTCCCATTACTCTGAGAGCATTTACCTTCAAGTCCCAGGTTTCTATTTCTTCTCTTCCTTTGGCTTGAGAATCACTGAAATCTTCTTTTCAGGATGGTCCATGGGTTGTGGCACGGGTAGAATTTCATGTACTTTCTATGCTGGGCAGCTACACTGGGAACTTCTAGCACAAACTTAAATCCCATCTTCTCAACCTCCTGCCCAGTCTCCTGGTCACTGCACAATCAGTATATCCCTTCTCTCCTATCTCCCCTGGTCTCAGGATTCCTGCTGTCTTCATGTAGGCAAGAACAAACTTCAAGAGAAAACTGGAGGCTCTTCCACCTCCCTAGGCTTGATCTAGAGTACTCTTCAAGGACATTTTCTGAAGATGTGGCAGTTTCCCTGGCACCTGGGTTTTCTACTTCCCAGAAGGGAATTATTGAGGAAAGGTTGCTTCCCTTGTACACTTGAATGAAGAGAAAATCTAAGTGCTTGCCACTATGATAATACAAGAAGAGGAAGGCTAACAAATACCAGGGGAAAGAGTTTCTGAAAGAACAAGAGGGAGCTGCCAAGTCCAACCAGGGCATGGCTTTTCTCCTTATCTGTCTGCCCTTCCATGATACGTATCTACTCCAAGAGTTGCAAATTACTTGTTCTTCCATACAAGGGTACCTACTGCTACCTAAAATGTACTTGAGATGACTGTGTGCTATTCTGAAACTCTTCTTCTATGTCTTTGAGGGGTTTACTCCATGTAAAACCTTTTTTTTTCCCAAGCTCATTAACTTTTATGTTTCTTGCAATATTTCTAAGCAGAAAAAAAATACTGTTTGTCTCATTTGCTGCTACATGTTTAGATGGAGAGGGGGAAAAAAACCCCCAACTTCAATTATGAACTTTTTCAGCAATCTTACACCTTCAACTTAAAGATAGGACACATAATCCACTAGAAGCATATGTACCTGGAGCCTAACTTTTGGGGAGCTAAAGCTAGTTGAGATGAGACCTATTCCAAATTACTCTGTAACATGCCTTGGTATATCTGTTTGTGTGTAAAGAATTTACCTGCATAACCCTAGGTTTGTTTTTCCAAGATTGATGAAAACCTATGGACTTGTATGTAATTTATCAGTATTTTGTTTTCTGTATCACCAAGAACAGGTGGCTTCTCAAAGATGTGTTAACATACATTGCTAATGCAAACAGACGCACTTATCTCCAATGACTCTTGCTTTAAAAGTACAGTCTGATGCGGGAAATATAAATTCTGATTCATTCTTAAAGCAAATAATTATGCAGAGTAATCTCTATACTGCCCAAATTTAAATGGACAGCTTAAAATTAATGCATTGCAATTTATGGTTGTGATGTATGGTATCTCATCAACTTTTAAAGGAAGCTGCATTACTGCTCTGTGAGAGGTTTGTTACATTGAATTAATGTTGCATTAGAAAACTTCCAGTAAGTCAAATAGCATTACTTGCTCATATAGCATTCTTGGCAAGCCTCAAAAAACATTTTTAATACTCAGGAACTGCAAGACTGAGCCAGACAGTGATCTGATGTTCAGAATAGGACAAGGCACCTTATAGCAAAATTGCAGCAGAGGCAAAAAAAGTAAAAAAAAAAAAAAAAAAGAAAAAAAAGAAAAAAAGAAGTCATTAGGTTCTTTGGCCTGAAGGCACCTACTTTCCATAAATGTTTCTACAACCCCCTGCATTCTTAACATAGTAGAGCAATCTAGTCTTTTCTTCACATGTTAAAGTGAAAAATAACTCATGAAATTACAATTATTCTTAAAAAATGCTGAGAAAATTCCGTTCTTAGAAAATTTACCTGATGTATTTTAATTGTGTAGGGGGGACCTGCACAGTCTGGTGTTGTTCCCTTCTGCCCCCAGCTAGAAAGAACCCAGCATTTCCTCTTGTCCCTTTCTCTGAGCAGTGTAAATGGACCAAATCACATGAGCAAATCCATGGTTACCCCTGTTTAGCATTCAGATGATGACACTTGGCTTGCTTTTCTCATGACAACAACCTCCCTCAATTGTATTCAACCCACTGGCTGTCCACCTTTCAGTGAGTCTTCAGGTGGCTCCTGGATAGATGCTAAGAAAGTGAAAAGTCCTGCACATCATGAGTTAATCTTTATGTCAATGATGACTGTAGCTATTTACTTTTTAAACAAATGTCTGATATACAGTGCAACTGGCTGAGTGCACAGACAAAAACAGACCACAGGAAATTTCTTTGACAGCCAGGAAGGCAGAATTCTTAACATGGGTCTGTATTACTGGGGTTTTTTTCAAGTTAAAAATTAAAAAGTTGTGATATCTCACAGAGAAAAGCGGATGCTATGAGAAAAAAAAAACACAAATGGGTGGTTTCTAAGAAGAGACATCCAATAATAGCACAGGCATAAATAACTCTTTCCATTTTATCTGAAGTATTATTGTGGCTTTTCACTCCAGCTTATTTCAACGGAAGTAAGAATGACTGTGTAATACCAAGCAAATAAACCAGCCTAATACAAAATGTTCACTGAAGATAAGAAAGCACGCTAGGTTATTTATTGCTGTGTTTTTATATTTTGTTTCTGTTCTCCTTTGATCTTTGTTAACACAGGCATTAAACTGACAGCTGAGGGTGACAATACACACTATGATATTGAAAGCCAGTCATGTATAAGGGAGTATCAAATTGTTCATGTACAGCAAGTTACAAATTTTGGTTAATGCAGTGCTCCAGGGTCTAGCTCCATCCATAAAGATAAAATGTTTACTGATTTTTTAAAAAATTAGTAGATAGAGAAACTGTGCACACTCCTGTTTCTTTAAGGTGTAAACATCTGCAGCAGACAGTGGGGTTGATTCTACTTCCAGTTACGATGGTGTAACAAGAGTTGCTTCACAGACAGCAGAGGAATTTCAGCAGCAAATGAAAAAAGAATAAGGCTCATTGTGCTTTTAATTTTGTTTCATGTAGGCAAAAGGGGAGAAAATTGATTTTAGTCCCAGCCTTTTTTTTCTCATACATGTCACTGATGCATTTTCAACCCTTGGAGAATTGGTGAATGTGGGAATACAGGCTCTAATACAAAACACTTGGCCTGTTTTCAGTTCCTAACACATACTCCAGAGTTCATGTTATGGTTATCAGAAAGAATCTATGAAAAATGAAGCTGCACACAACTGCAGACCATCAGCGTGGCTTAACCCCGTCAGGAGGGGATGAAGCAGGAAGTGCTTTGTGACACTGACTGGCAGAAATACAAACTGATGAAGAAAACACGCGGCAGGAAAGAAGGTCTTAGATGGTGAGTTAGAGCCGAGGATATTAACTACAACTATACTCTGCCAGGGCCAAGATCAGAGGAGCTTGACATACTTGTTAAAGGTTTCATCAAAAGGATTAGTTCCAGCAGCTTTTTTTAACCTTTCCAACAACACAATATACCCAAAGGTGGCCGAGGGCAACAAGGGCTGCCCTGTGAGATAACATTTTTAATTGTACAAATGCCATTCTTGATGTCATAATCCCAAGGTTAATGCAGTTGCAGGTCCTGAACAGATGTGATACAGGCTGCACTCTCTTATAGAGAGGTGGTCACGCAGACAGTGAAAATGGCCAAAGTTCAGTGAGGAATTAAACAACCACCCTGAGTCTTTTCCAGTGTTGCCTTTACACACTTTTGCACTCTATTAAACATTTTTTTCCCATATGTAAAGCAAATGAACAGGAAAATCATTCATACAATGTATTACCAAGTATCAACAGTCAAATATAGACAGTGCCTAATGGCACAACTCTTGGACAGAGCAAGACGATCTGTGAACAGAGGAAGGAAAAAGGAGAAGAGCCAGAAAAGCACCTGGATACCACCATGCTAAATCTTAAGCCTTGTTGTACTTTAGCAGTACTGATTAATAAAAAATAAGTTTCAAAAGGAGACCTTTGTCATCTTCTCTTAAATTAAAATATATGTTTTCTTTTATCAGAGGTCACATTTTTCATGTGGGGAGAATTTTTCAATGGGTTTCTGAATGATGTACTTTCTTCCTTCAAAACAAAACAAAAAAAAAGAAATGTTCACTCCACACCGTTCAGTGAGAAACGTTTTCTTCACTTTTAAACAGAGCAAATGGTTTGCTGCATGTGCTAAGCTGTTGCATATATCAGCAGTTCCCAAGCAGAAAAGCATGTATCATTGATGTGACACAGCATGCAAGGGAGTACTTCAGCTAAGCAAATGAACTTTATCTGGGCAAATTTTATATGGGACCAGCTTGAATATTTCTGTAAAACACTTCAAAATCTGCAGCATAGGACAGAGTTCAGAGACATCCACATCAGGGTGGAAATGTTTGAAAAGCAGCAGATGAGGACACTCTGTAAGAAAGGGCAGAGCAACTTTGGGTGTCAGAATTTGGGTTGTGTGTGGTTAGGAGGTGCATCAACTTGAGTCATTGTCATAGAGGCTTTAAAAAGGCTGGGGAAAATCAACAACAGGTCATACTCTTGTTTTGTTTGTCATCTGTGACCCTACAAAAGAGGATTTGCTCCTTTCAGATGCAGCAATTGTCATCCAGCATCTTCTGCCCTTAGAGGTCATTTATCAAGGGTAACTCTGCCTCACAAGACTGAAGGGTATCTCACCACGGATCCACATTTCTCTGCTGTTGGCCACAATCTTGTACCTCACATATGGCTAAGAAGTTCGATCATGGGGTGATGCTTTAATTATCAAGGATCTGGTTTAAATTTTAGACTTCATGGTTATTAAATCCTCTCTTGAACCATTTCAGTTCTACGTCCCAGTTGGACCTTACAATCTTAGGCTGTTTCCAAGCTTCAATAGTGTGGTACTAATGCAGTTTATTCATGCAAGGGATTGCACAGAATGCATCTCTTTATGCAAGCACAACTACACAATCATTAAGACTGAAACTTCCACACAAATCCCATCCTGAACTGGTTTGCATCACTAACCTTGAAACATTTGGCAATGAAAAGCCAATATCTGCAAAAAATATATAAAAGGAGGATTACTCTTCCCGAATACTGGATAAATGGGAATAAAGAGGAAAATGATCACGCAAGGAAAGGATTACTTAGTGCAGTGGAGCCAAGTTACTCAAGAAGACTGATAGAATTGCAAAGGGAAGGAGTTATTTCAAACAGGATTTTGGGGAAAGCTAACAGGTGCTGGAGAGCACTCAGGTCAGATGAAGACATCTGCTAGAGATGTCAAGAGCACAAAGGTAACCCTGTGTCTGGGAATAGAGGGTAGGATAAAAATGACAACTGAACAGGAAATGTGAAAGACTGGGACTGCAGAGGTACATCCCAGCAAAGAAACAGGGTGTCAGGTGACAGAGTAAAATACAAACAGACACACAAAAACTGTGAATGCAGACACTTGTGAGGAGGCTGGGGGGAATAAACTAAAAATAAAAAAAAAAGAAACAAAAGAAACAGGTGCACTAGAACGGCTGGCAGAGAGGGATGATGATAACAGAAAAGCATTACTGAAATGTGACACAGTGGTAGTATTAAGGCAATAGGTTCTTCCATGAGTCTTTATAAGTAAATGAGATGACTTTTAAGACATTTTCTAACTCCTATACACAATATAGGCTTGACTCAAAACTCCTAGCTGACCTATGGGCTGCATTACACAGGAGATCTGATAGGATGTTCTCAATGACCCTGTGACTAAAATACAGAAGTGAACCAGACGCAACAAATGGACAGATTAGCTTGCACAGATGAAGCAATTTATATCAGCAGTTCTCTGAGATTTAAGTCATTGAAAGCTGATCTTCTTCCTTTAACAAATGTGTGACTACATTTAGTCAACTTATGGTAAATCACAATGAAACATAAGTATTCATTCATTTAGAGGAGTGAAAAAGAGTTAAAAAATAAACTACCAGAGCTTTTATGCAATATACTTTCTTTTAATACAAAGACATAGAAACCTTTCAGTTAATTGCATGTTTGATCATCAATATCCTGTCTTTCACAAGTAAATACTCCCACATAAGAAACTCAAATAAGGCATTTCTGCTCATAGAAGCTTTAAGGTACTTTCAATTTATTTATCTAGGTTATTCCATATATTGAAGTTCCTCTTTCTCACAACAGGACTTAAAAATAACCTGTGTGATGAACTGTAATAAAAGGTAATAAACAGAGCCAACAATGTAAATTGAAAGTAAACACATAGAACCAGTAGCATTGTATAACATGACAGGATTTATGAAGCAACTGTTACCAAAACACTTGATTAGATGATATTGTTTCAAAAAACATCTATATCTAGTCCATGTGCAAATTCAAACTCTCTCCAAGAAAATTGTTTTTACAACAGGTGAGCACAGCTTTGCTCCTGGCTTCTCTGAAAATAAATGTTTGTAAGAATGATCCATTTCCACCAATTCTATGGCAAAAGTCCCATTTGTGGTAGTGGTACAGGACAAAGTATGTACCCAAACACCACCGAGGCATCCCAGACATCTCAGCCCAGAGGAAGTCCAGAGGCACCTCAGCCAAGGTACATTCTTTCTGCAGGTGATTCTTGCTCTTTCCATTGCCCAAACAGGCAAATCAACGGTGATAACTTAGACAGTTCTTGTTATTTCTGGTTCTTTTAGCCTGCAAGTTTTGAATGTCAGGTTTTGAGTTTTAGAGGCTAAGAGAAAGTCCAGAAAAGCTATGGGACCTATCCCCTGTGCAGTTAGAAATGGTACTACAGAACAGGTGGACAAGTTCATAACTAAGGTAACAAAAACACAACAAAGCAACTCACTTGCCCAAGGCTGACATAGACCGAGATGGTGGAATCTGTTACTTAGGAACTGGAAGTCACAGAATCACAGACTATTCTGAGTTGGAAGGGACCCACAAGCATCATCAAGTCCAACTCTTATGTCAATGGCCTTGGCATTATTACAACCAAGTTTTTTAACCAACTGAGCTAATCTCAGTCCTCTAGAGCCCACAGTCCCTAATTCATTGCAGGTAGTAATGAACAGGTGAACTCTGGTAAGGACTCAAAAAGTGACCCTGGGCTAAGTTCTATGTGGCCATATAGAGCAGCTACCAGGGCACTGCTGTTCTGCATCTCTAAAGTCAAGTTTGGATTTTCAAACTCCCCATTTAGGTGTCACATCTCCTTGGGGGTTCTCAACTGTTTCTATAGTTTTTTTAGTTAAATGTTCTTTGGTATCTAAGTATATTTCTCCTGAACACATCCACAACAGCCTAAGTGTTGATGGTGTCAAGCAAGCTGGCACTTAATTCCCATCTCATGACAGGCAATTCATAGATGAATTCCTCTGCCTGCAAAGGCTAGCCTGGGAGTTCTTTTTGTGCCATACCTGTCTACATCTCTATAAACAAAGTAGGCCCTGAATTCTGAACCACAGTACGCATCCCTCCAGGTGGAATTCATAGCCAAGAACCCTGTCTTGGATGACTGCTATTAAAGCAACCATTTCTCACAAGTGGCAGTTAAAAGAGGAAAGAAAGGCCTCATATTTTAACCCTGGCTCCCATGTTCTACTGGCCTGTATGACAACAGATGCAGTAAGGTGCATCAAGCTCTGGAGGTTGTTTCCTGGCTGTGATCCCAATCAGCAGTAGGCATTTCTCTGGAATCTCAAAGTTTCATTTTCAAAAGTAGTGCCTAAACCACACTATCTCATTAGTATTTCCTAAAAGCTAAAAGTTTTTCCACTCTGAACTGACTTCTGTGGATCTGGTTTCTGGCACTTTCTCTCCCCATGGTTTGATTTCTCTACTGGCAAAGCCACAGATTCCTGTAATCTAATGTCAGCAGTCAGAAAGATGAATATGTAATCCAAGCTGGTCCTCTAGGCTCCCTCTATGGTAAGTGGAGAGGAACTGGTGTTTCCAGGCAGGGCCACAGCCCTTATCACAACAGCTCCATCTCAAATACCAGACTTGGATCCTCTCTTAAAAGGAACTTATAAAAGAAACAAGGTATAGTGAAATTGTGAAATATGATACCAGTTGCATAAGTTTCCCAGTTTCTACTCAACACTTAAAGGTTTTTGAAGGCTTTACTTAAATCTTTAACACCAAGTGGATGTAAATCAGGTGGTTCCTGTGACTGTAGAAGCAGTATACATTATCTTCCAACTCAAAGCTATATAAGGCTTTTCAATCCCAAACAATGAATATTAGAAATGGCAAGAGCCTGTCTCAGACAATGAGCCAAGCACTGACAATATTTGAAGTCAAGCTAAAAATACAGCCCCTGTCCAGGTCCCAAACAAGGCAGGCAAAAAATGCAGATGGTTATAGGGGATACAGTGGCAGGGGTGTGCAAACATGTGCACAGAATGACACAACATCGTATCATTGCTTCTTTCTCATGCTGCCTGCGACTTCCTTTCAGTGTATTTCCTGAACCTTCTTACAAATTTTTTATCTATTTTAAATTCATCCTGAAAAGTGTTTTACAAAGTTCGCAAATTCACATCAGACTGGGTTTGGCTGCCTGGTTTGTAGGTTTGTGCCATGTAACTCATTAACTCAAATGGCTTTGCATCAGTCCTTGTCAGTAATGCAATGCCTGTTCAGACTTCTGGTATAACCTCTGTATTCTCACATTCTTAACGCAATGCAAAAATTACCCCCAAGTCAAGAGTCACGAGTTTAGTCATTCCCCAGTTTTGTATGAGACAGATTCCTACTTTAACTCTCCTTCCTTTGCAGCAGCAGTAGGAAGGAGACTTCAGTGCCCAGAGTTCTGTAGCTTCAGAGCAGATCTTCAACTGATCTTGTTTCTTTATATAAATTAACCCAAAATTTAACATCTTATTCACAAACCTCTAGTGGTAGAGTTCCATGGCCTCCTAGTCTAGTTTACCACTTAGTCACCCTTTATGTCAGAAAGACTTTTGATCAAAATTATCTTCAATTTAATGAAATTATTGAAATTACTTATTTTCCCAGTAGACCTGAAAATAAGACAAATTTCCTCCTTTTGGAAATTAAATTTAAATGCCATAATCACTCTCCAAAATTTCATTGCATCTTCTGTCTTATGCTGGGAATCAGAAATAGTTTTAGTTAAGCAAAATCTGCCACATGTATTAAAGATAGAAGCACCATCCAGCTTTTAAAGAAGCCCCATGTGTGGCTTCATGCTGTGGAATGTTTTGAGGAACTGTTTGTTGCAATTGTCATCATCTGAGCATTCTCTGGTACCGTGTCTTTTAGCTGAGCACTACCTTTGTTTGCTCATGGTAGGATTTAACTTGCTTAAATGTTAAGAATGTAACATATAGTCAGCTAGCCTAAACATACCACTTGGGCTACCTCTGAATGAAGGGAGAAAAGAATCCATAGAAAGAAAGAAAGAATCCCTGTTTCAGAGCATTCCTTTTGAGTGGGATGAATCCATAACCCCTGACTACAGAGGAGTCTTAAGGAACAAGTTTAGCTTGGAGAAAGAGACCTTAAACCTAGCAATTGACTCTGGGATCACAAATTGTGCTTTTACATGTCTATTTCAGAAAAAAAACCCCCAAACTTGTGGTTTCCAAGTGCAGATTTTTCAGGTGACATGATAAGAACATTTTTGCCACTTTTCTTCTTATAGTCTAAAAACAAACAAACCAAAAAAAATGAAAAAAAAAACCCTGCAGCATATCTCCTTCCAAGCCCAGGAGGATGGTGTTGAGGAGGATATTTTCTCTGCTGATGCTCAGATATACTTCCTGGCACTGCACCCTACAATTTAATTTAGTGTGAAACTATGCCTTAAAGTGTCAGTCTATCTCTGAATAAAGACTAGGGGATATGGTTTTGTAGCAGCACCAAGAGTTTCTCTCTTCTTTTTTTTTCTTTCTTTTTTCTTCTTAGTACTGAATGCAGAGAGGAAAAGGCAGGCAGATGCATGTCATAAATAAACCCAAAGCGAACAAAGAACAGATGTCCTGAGGAACTTGCTGCCTCAGTATTTGGAGCACAAAGAAATGAAGTAAGCACAGCCCTTCATAGAGGAAGTCCTTCACTTCCTCAAGAAGTTTGAACATGCCGAGAAAGCAAAACAATTTCACAAGGCCAGAGTATACAGGCTTCTAATCCCATGAAAGTAGTATATGCTCTGTTGCAAATCCAGAGTCAACAGAGCATTCCTTTAACACAGGTACAGCATAGTTAATCCATGGGTCTAATACCAATAAGGTTCTTATCACTTAGGAATTCTATTCTAAAGCATCAGGGATTTTTTTTCAGGATTAAAGCAGAGATTAGAAAAAATTATCTTGATCTCTCCTTTTCTCTTCCTTAGCTAGTTCAATACATTGTACCATTGATGGACCTTAACATTCTTCAGAACTGGGCAAAACCAGCATAAGTGTAAGGTGAACTCAAAAGCATTTTAGAGCACTGTCTGCTTTAAAAACTCTGATTCATGGTAATTCATATACTGTAAAAAAACCAGTAAAACAGCATGAAAAAATATGCATTCGTTGCAAAGAAATGTTGGTAGGATCTGCTCTATTTACTCTGCATTAAATGCAATTGTTTTATTTCCCCTTCAGCAAATCTCCTACAAACAGGCTTGTGAATGAATGCAGCATAAGGGACATAGAGCAGAGTCAGACATCTCTCTGCTTCTGGGGCTGCTGCTGCTCAGTACAGGGGCTGTAGGCTGGAAGCAGTGGGACAATGAGGAGACAACAGCTGGGAAGGGAGTTGGAGGGAGAAACCACTCCAAGCAGCACAATTCTGGCCACCAATACCTACTGTTAAGCACTGCTGGAGTGTTCATGGTCTAGGAACATAAGTAAGGAAGAATCTGGAAGGAGACATCATTCCTTTTTATTATTCCTACCCACTGGATTAAAAAATAAAGACAAGATTTCATGACCTAAAGCTGAGCCACTATATCTGGAAGTTATCTGTTTTTTTCAGTGGTATCAGTGTGTCTAAATAAAAGACATTGTTTCTCCCTGAAACTCTTGGTTCATATGTATTTACAGATCAGTGTTTTTCACTATTACATTTCTAATCCAGCCTTCCAGAAAGCTGCTGGAAAATTAAAAATTAAGAAGCTACCAACTACAATTTGCTGAGAGACGTAAATAAATAAATAGACTGGAAAGTTGTTATAAGCTTAAGAATCACATGGCCCTTGCCAGCTGCAGTCTTTTGGACTCAGGCATATACCTGTTTTGACAGCTCTCAGTTTTAGCATGTGCTGAGGAAAAGAAAATGGAGAGAGTCAGTAGCAGGAGTTTCCTACTGACCTGACATGGTGTCACAGCAGTTGACAGACTGGAACACAGATAGAATTGGATCCCACTTCCAGCTATGGTGGGAAATGGCTGGGAAGGATAGTAAGAACATAAAATGTTTAGTACACAGTAGAGCTATGACTCCTCAAGGTGTGAGGCTGGCACCAGTGCTACAGGCAGTGTCCCCTGGTACCCTATGCAGGGGCTCTGTTCTTAGCTTCACTAGACTGATGCTCAGGCTTGTCACCACATCCGACTTTTGAACTTTACCTTGCCTTCCCTCTGCATCTGTTTCTGTATTTCTCTACATTTTCCTGCCCTACTGCACTGTCCAGTTCTGCTCTTGCCCCTCTATCTCTTCCTGGGCACATCCTGCCCAGAGCTTTGTTAGCTCCTGCTCCTGCTCCACTCAGCAGAGACAAGAGCTGTTGGGTTCATCCAGAGCTCCTTCCTCAGCAGCATAGCAGCAAACTGTCCCCAAGGCACCGCTATTGTGACAGGGGACACGGAAGGATGGCTTCTCATCTGCAGGGAATGGGTCCTCCCAGTCCAGTCCTGGTCCCACCTCAACCTGTGCATCACCAGTAGTGGAAGGAGGCTGCAACCAGCAAAGGGAGACCCATTGACAGAAAATATATTAGACCACAGACACTTAATTCCAACAGGAAATTTTTTTCCTACACAGCCCAAGTTTTCTGACAGATAAAGTTTCTCTCACATCACCATGAGCAGGGAACAATGTGCTGCAGTGGGTAGCAGATGTGGTAGATCATGGGGACCATCCCTCCGAGCACAGGAGCAACACAAGAGGCAGGAACATGCCTCAGTTTCATAATATGCCCAAGGTGAAACTCAGGAACCATAGCATTCTCAAAATTCACATCTAAAATTATGTGACTTCTTTTTTCCCTTATTCAAAACTCTGTATCATCTTTTCCCAAACATACACATTTTCTTATGTATTGTCACAGCTGAAATGACAGTATTTTCCCTACAAATGCCATAGAGAAAAGCTATAAATGCTGTTTCTTCATAGAGGATGTTTTTATTTCTTCCATTAAAATTTAAATATTTTTGTGCAATTAGATTTCAAAGGGTTAAATTACTACGATATGTTAAAAAATTAAATAAATCGTACAGCTTCTCAGATAGTATCAGCCCATTAAACATAGGTAAGAATATGAGAGGGAAAGAGAAAGGAACAGATAGTATATATGTAAGGAAAATTAAAACTCAGGATGTTGGGGGGGGGGCGGGGGGGAAATGTGCTTTGAAGTACAAAAGTTCCATTGTTAATGTGGGACAAAACCTCCCCAGTATGGGACAGAGATAAAAAGGAGGGAGTTTCAAACAGATCAAGGTCAACCAAGATATATGAATAACATAAATGCTATTAATCTCATACAGCATGAATCAGAGAATTGCAGCAGGGTATAGCTGTGTGGCAGAGTTCGTGGCATGAGTGTTTTATGCCATTTTGTATTAGATAATGAGCGTATTCATCACAGACTCCTACACATCATCCAAACTGGCAGAGAAGGAGCTTTAAGGAGCTTTGAGAGAACAAATCAAAGAGCTGGATCTAAAGCTCAGAAAGGTAATAGGGATGTTCAAATACTGCCCTAAGTTTATATATTTGCAGGCATTCATACAACCCGACTCTGTAGGAAATAGCGTGAGAAAGACGCCCTTAGTTGGACAGTTTGCTGCTTATTGCTGCTTATTATTTATGATGCTGCCTCTGTCATAACAGTTGATTTTACCAATTAAAAAAAATCCATAGAGCCATACGGGAAAAGACTACACAAGAAAAAGTCTTGTTTGGGTTTTTTGTTTGTTTGTTTGTTTGTTTAATTCCCATGGCTGCAAATTCAGAGATACAAAGAGAATCAGTTTCATCTTGGAGGGTTTAATCTAAACATTGTTGGGAAGCAAAGGACTGAGCCATACTAGAGTTAAGAAGTACATAACCAGATGTAATTCTGATTTCATATGTTGTATTTCCACACATTTTAGTCTCCTGAAATTCCAGAGACACATGTGTTCCACAGGAGAAGCTTAAGGAATAATTTATCTTGGGAAGGAAGGAAATGAAAATGTAGACATGTGTGTATATAATTTTGACAACAATCTGCAACCAGATTGTTTGCAATGGTTTTCACTTCCATTTATTTATTCCAAATAAACATTTTAACTCAATGACATGGATCTATGTAGCATGGGTTTCCTGATTGCTATGCTTTCAGATTTTTGAAAGAAAGCTGAAATACAGTTGGGACCAAATTAATATTCCAAAACCAACTAATTCTTTCTCCCTGAGGTTAGCAGGGTTTTCTCAGCATGAACCTAGACTTGCATTCAATTCTACATTTTGGTGCCATGTAATCAATGGAAAAGGGCAAGCTCCATAATGGGGCCAGCTCTCCACAATGAGCACATCCAAACTTTCAAAAAAAGAGGTTGTTTGTATACAGTAGCATCTAGAGGCTGCACTGCATTTGGAGCTCTTCTGCGGTGCTCTATGTATGCATACATATATACACACATATAAATAGTCTGTGTGTGCACTATGCGTACATGCATATGTGCATTGCACCTATACATTCATACAATATAAACTGCTTCTCTACCTGCTTTTTAGGAAATATATTGCTTGAGTTTAGCAAAGTTGGAGCAGGGGAGGGAAGGAATAGAAAGAGAAGAAATGGCTGGAATGGTTCAAGGTAAACCACCTTTTAGCAAATATCTGAAGACTGCTCAAAGGCAATGCCAGTACTATAATCATGAAAAATACCTCCATCTAGCTTACAAAATGGTCTTGAGCAGGACAGAAAGAATAATGTGAGATCAAAGGAAAAGCAGCAGATTGGTTTCAAAACTGTCAGCAGAATCATCAATTTGTGCAGGGAAAATCAGGCAAAGGCACAGAGCAAGATTTAGACCACCAAATTCTCCTTGTGATTACCTATATCCAAGTAGCCAAAGGATTCTGAAAGCCTATAACGGAGAGCAGCACTAAAGCCTGAGGACCCTAACTCCCCTAGAACCTCTCTGGTGAGCCGAGGAGCTTCCAGAGCCACTTGTCTTGAGCACACTCCTCTCTGTGAAAAGGCATCCATCTTCCAACCATCTTCCAGGCTCTGCAACCTACTGCTTCACATCCCATAGACCTTATCTATATTGCTGAACATAACAGACATGGGATAGCAAAATGCTCTGCGTCTTGAAATAGGTATTTGCTGCATCCAGGGTCCTTTCTGGGCATAGCTCTTGTGTCCTATGGAGAAGGTGTTTGAGGGTTCACTTACAAAGCTACCTAAAGAGTCCATGGTACAAAGAGGTATTTCGCCACTGGACTGCCCTGTCCCATGGGCACCTTACCTGGCAGGAAAGGCCATCAAGAGTGTGAAGCAGAGGAGAAAGAGGAGTTGGGGGCAGAGGAAACTCAACTCTACAGACTCATTGTCAGGGCATTAAGCTGAGAGGGGAGAGTCAGAAATATCAGACCCAGCTTACACATTTTTTACTCAGTGCATGTCTTAGATAAGACCCATGCCCAATCTGCTTCCATTCCCTGAAAATTGCCAGCTACACCAAATAGGTACCCTTAGGCATTTAGGCTGCTCTAGTAAAGGGAAACTGAGGCAGCCTCCATTTCTGTAGAGCAAGGAAGCATTGTGAGAGGAGGCACAAGAAGTGGCACATTCTCGCAAATAACGGAAGTGTGTCAGCGTATCTTCTTTCCAGATATGGAGAATTAAAATATGAATGCTTCACTTCTGACAGCAGCCCCACAGAGATGGGAAGGCAGCAGAAGACAGTTCAACCTTTGCTCCCACCCCACCATATAGTCACTCAGCCAGTGCATAAGAACAAAAAAACAAAAAATGGTAATATTCATAGTTGCATAGTTATAGAGTTGTGAATGTAACATTTGGGGGTTTTCAGTGTAATTGTTACATTTCATTTATTTGGATTTGTGAGACCAAAAAAACACCTCTTAGAAGATTTTACCTCATCCTTAAATATAGTGGTGAAGCAGTTAACATAGTTTTATGCATCACTGTATTGGCATGGGGTTTTTATCTTTTATTGGCACCATTTTATCCCTGGAGACAATAGAAGATTGTTCTCACTGTGTGTAAAAAGAACTTGTTCTGGCAAGTAGGGTTTTCCCAGTCAACAAGTTTAGAATCCTTGGTAAGAGAGATGTATGCCGTGTTGGGACTGGCCTGCTAAGCATCTCCTCACCACAGCAATCACTTTGCCATTAACTGCTTGCGGGCTGCTGCAGCACTGAGCCCATGCCTGCAGCCAAAGGCAGGTGAGGTGAAGGAGGGAGTACCAAATCCACAACTACACTATGCTATGCTGTTACTACAGAGACAGGGGAAAAGAGCTGATTATCTCCAGACATAAACTATACCGTAACTGCTAGAGACTACATAGTGAATGTATGTGTGCTGAAAGGCCATTTTCTTTGCTAAAACCCAAAAAATTCATATGAAAACAAACATTCTGATTTTCTGCTATGGGTGCTTTTCTGTGTCCCACTATAAAAGATGTGCAGTCTCTCATTCATCTCTTCCTGGTTGGATAAATAGTGCAATACACAATTACAGCAGTCAGAGGCATTAGGGATAAGAAGGTATTTACATCAGAGATGCACATATGAGATTATACAAGAATGGTAAACTTTCATCTCCATCTTTAAATAAATATTATGTTTCATCCACACCCAAAGTCTTGAAAGAAAGCTGGTTTAGTGTAAACAATTAACTTCCTGGCCAATTGTTCTATTTTTTTTTTATTTTTTGATGATGTTGCTGAGAAATTCAGATTCTGTACTATAGAATACTACTATAGAATACAGTTTACAAATTTTGATCAGCCAGATAATCCGCTCCCAAATCAGTCAGACACTGGAGTTTATTTGCAGTCATACCACAGCATTTGGCTGGCCTGGTATTTCAGTTGTTCTTATTCACAGAGGCTATAAAGGGATTGGGTTGCTACCAGGTTTGTCAGCAACTAGGCATACAGGCACAAGCAATGGCAGGCTCTGCTGTATATTTCATGAATGCCCACAGCTCAGCCCTTCTGCAAAACATGCCTTGGATCTCAGATTACATTGGAAAATAAATTCTCTAGAAGCTGGAGCTGCAGTCAGCTTTCGAAATGTTTACCAAGTGTAAGGCAGTGCACAAGTGATTACAAACCCAACCAAACCTCCAGGCTCTGCAATGATAAGAACCGCCCAGAAGGTCAGAGATGAACAGAGATCCTATAGCTATGACTATTTTCCAGATGAACTGAAATTCATCATCTTGTGGCAGACAGAAAATGAAAAGCTATCTCCTTGCCCTGCAGGGATCAACCTGCAGCTGTGTTTCCTTCGCTGCCTTTTCTCTGCAAGGACCAGTGAGCTACAGAAGTGTCAATAAATTCCTTGTTTTTTTTTTCATTTTACTTAAGTCTTGGAAGTAAACCACTAAAAAAAATCTAAAATGCATTTTTTCCAAAGCAAAATGAGACTGGAAGAGCAGTGTCCTCAATAACACTAAACCAAACCAACCAAGCTGTTTCAGGGCAAACAAAATGTTCAAATGGCTGCACTTCAGCATAATTTGCAAAATGAAGGCAGTAGTGCTTTTATTCAAAAGCTTGCAGGCAGGATTTGGGAAATACTGGTTCAGGATGTGGAATCTTCAGCAGTCATCTCTTGGGAGAGGATCCCGCCTGCCCTGACAAAGCAGCCCTGCTCTGCCAAGCTCTGCTCTTGGAGCTGTTCCACTCCTTTGTATAAAGTAATTACTTAAATATACATTGAACAAAGAGAGAGGGAAATTACTTTAAGGCCTATCAGTTAAGGCACTCTGCTGGGGGCTAAAGCAAACCAGTAAATAATTCATTAATGATGTTGCTATTTCAGTGACCTAATAATTTTTATTGGGGAAGAAAAAAGTCATCATCAGGGATTGGGAAAATATTCCCCAGACACCTTGTCTCTTGGGGGCACTGTTTCGGTGCAGGGTAATTGTCATGTTTCAAATGGATATGGATTAAAAAATCCCCTGCAGGTAAAATGAGAATTGAAGACTCCCCAGACAGGTGCTCTAGTGACAAAATTTTTGGACAAAATGAGGTTTGTTTCAGAGCCTTGAAAAGGTTCAAATCTTAAAAGAATTACAACTATGGCTTTTAAGTAACTCAAGTCACACCACATCTTTAATAAATTAAATAAACTAAGGCCTAAAGTGCAGAGTTGCTTAGTTCTTTGTTTTAAAAGCATTCCCCCTGGTTTATTTGGAGGCTCTGGACTCCGGGCAGCATGCCTCTGGATCCCACCAATGTCTATCACAGCTCCTTTGCTTCCTGCACTGCAGTCAGGGAAAAGGTAACGGTGATGGCTGGGCAGACAGATAGCCTGAGAGCAACTTAAAATTAATAGTGAATTCATAATAAATTCCCACATTTCCTGATATATCAGAAAGGAAGAAGACAGTGCCACTTATAGGCCCCAAGTCTTGCTGAAGCAGGGACTTGGAAATGCAACTTAATAAACCAAGTGTCATCAGGAGTAATGACAATGTCTGTCAAAGAACTTTGTGTCCAAAGTATTTTCAGCTTCAAACCACAATAAAGCAAAGGGAGGGCTAGCTAAAAAATGTAAGCTAATGTGACATAAAGCATGTTGTTGAAGGACTTAAACAGTTCTGCTGCAAAAAGTGGTGATACGGTGCCCTGAGAAGAGCTCTTCATCCCACCTATTCCTGGCGATGCAGAAGTCTACCTCTGCCTTCCAGACCCGGAAAACTTTGCCATCTGTTCTCACTTGAGAAAAATTCTCATTTTATCTTTTCCATTTGTTTTGTTTTTAAACAGGAGAGGCTTAAAATGCAGACTGTGCAACAGCATATGATATAATTTCTCTTGCCATCTAATGTTAACAACATATGGAGACTGGCCTGAGCTGTCAAGGACATAAATCTATCTTTGCCTCCTGGTTTGTTCACTGAATCACAATTTTTTATGACTGCACATTCCTCCACAGGACTTCACCAAAACACCTGGTAGGGACCTTCCACAGGAATGAGTCTCACTTTTCTTAGAAAAGAGAATTTTCTTCCCCCCACCCACCACAAGAAAGCCCATCTCCCACCTCTTTCTTTTCCCCCAAATACAGCTTTCCATTTCCATTGATAAAGCACCTTCCATCAATAAAATTGAGTCATGCTTTTACAGTGTTATACAAACGTCTACAATGTTTTTTTAACATTGTTTGACTTGTGGGTGACTTCAGAGCTCCTGATGTCAAGGGACATTAGCATCAGCAGGAGCAAAACCGATGGCATGCAGGTATTGTGCCAGTTTCCTCACCATTTTGCCAGCAGACCTTACTCCTGACCCACCAGTTGGCTGCTGTTCTCTTCCCATGCCAAAATATGCAGCAGTTTTGAGATGCATACAATTAAACTATCCAACACATTGAATTAACCAATGTTTCAATCCAAGTGTCAGGATGAAGATATTTACACAAACCTTGAAAAAAAAGAATTCCATTGCAACCAAATTTTGGCATTTCAAGAACACTTGTTCAACTGGATATCACTCTTGTAGCTTTTATTAGTTACTGTAGAAAAACAGCAGGTGAAATATTGGGATGCAAACTTAATGACCATTTCATAAAGAGTTGCAAATGGGCCTACAGACCAGCTCTCTGGAAAACCACAGGAGCAGGGAGCTATGCTGCAGACTTGAAATGGGCATTTTTCTTTCACTGAGTACAACTTCATGACAAACATGGATTTTTTTTTTATCTTTCTCCCTGCATACAGCACTAAACAGTGTATTCTTAGGTACCATAGACATGAAAGATGGACTGTGCTTGCAATCAACATGTTCATCTGGTCTCTCACAAAGCCTGTAAGTGAACACTAAAATGGAACCAAATCAGAGATGTGAAACCCACATCTGTCTTGGGTGAAACCAGATGTTAATTGCTGCTTGCTTATTCTCCTCTTTATGTATCCTGTCTCTTTGCAACTTATGCAATGTACATACTTCATCTTCACTGCAGCAGTATGAATATCTTTCAAGTCTGTCAGAGATGGAGGACTAAGCTGTCATCAGTACAGGCCATGAGCTCCTTTCTATTAAAGCAAAAGTTAAGTAATTAAAGTTAACTAGTGGCATTTTCTTTAAAAAGTTTTTGCTAACTGTCTGTGGGACAAATCTGACTAGACCTGTCCCTAGAAGTTCACTCAGGACTATTTTCAAAAAACATACCTGGCTGCATAATCTTGAACAAAAATTGTCTTTTTCAGTATTTACTGGAATATCATACAATGAACTGGATTATTAATTATAAACTACTTCTGCCATATTGTCTTGCATAGCAGGAAGTCATCTGGATTTTGAAGAATGTGTATTGTTACATCTTCACTTTTTCAATCACTGTGTATTGTTACATCTTCACTTTTTCAATCACTTTTGTTAATTATTTTGATATGGGTTGGGGCTTCTCCCCCAGTTCTAGATCTTAATCCCATTTTCAGGAATACATTAAGCCTGAAGAATATCAAGATGCAAAAAGTATTATTTCAAGGAAGGGTCTTTTTATGGAGAAATTAATCCAGTTCTTATGTCTGGAGAAAAATGCCAGCCCTGGGAACTGCAGGTAAAAGAGGAGGAAGATGGGCATGTTCTGCCCCATCCAGACAGACACCAGGATGTCTCCTTGCAAAGCATGACACACCAGATCCAAACCCATTGCCTTTTTGGTGCTTGGACTCACTACACCTTTCACAAGCAGTGAGAGAAAGGACGTTGCACACTACAAACTCTGTTTTATTGCTATGTCAACAACAGTGTGGGCCCCAGCACTTAGCAAGAGCTGTTTGCATTGGACCTGAGAAGTCTCTCATCAGCTGGGGCAGACAGCACATACCACCGGTTTCACAACAAGGCCCCTGTTTTGATGTTGATACAGCAAGGTGCAGAAACGCTGTGTCCAACTGCTGTATTTCTCAGCTGGCAAGTTCAGGTCAAGCTCTGATGCCTCATTTAGGAGAGGGGACGGGGAGGAGGGGATGGCCATGGGGCAGAGAGCACAAGGAGCTCCCTGTCATCCACACTGTTTGCCAGTGTGGAAAGGAGTCTCACAATCAGTCACTCAATAAAAGTTTATATAGCTGAATTCAGGAAGCCTGCTCTCAGACTAACAATGGTAAAGGGAAGAAAAGCAAAAAAAGAAAAGTTTTTATTGAGCCTTCTGGGTGGGCACAGCCACCAGGGCTGAAGGCAAAGCCCAAGTGAAGCGTTACCTTCCAGATACCCATCCAGCCACTCCGAGAGAAACTGGTGGAAACTGGTGGATAGCTTTGCTATCCTTTCCATACCTCTTTACAGAAACCCAAAGGAGGAAAACGTAACTAAAACATAACTAAATGAGTCACATTTTTCATGTTTGTTCTTTAACCAAAGACAGTGACTGAGATTTTAAAAAAAACAGACAAGACCTCAGTCCTAGAAAGAGAGGCCTCTCTTTTAAACTCCCCCACTCCTCAAGAACAAGGGGACCACTTACCAATGCCAAGTGAAGATTATATCCTAAGGAACGCAAGGCAGGATTTGAGGCCTTACAGCTTGTGAAACTACATAGTGTGGTCTCTCTGGGCAGGGTGAGTGTATTCAGTAACACATCTTCCTTTCACACCTGTTTGTATTTTTGTTTGTTTTGTATTTTCAGAGCTTGCTACAACTCCCTTCCTTTGTATAGAACCTGACCTGCCAGAAGATGGGACAGGGGAGCGGAGAGAGGAGGGAGGCACTCACACAGGATGACAATTAAATAGTAACATGCACCTTCGGCTACCTGCCTGAAAGTCAGTCACAGCATTTTAACTTGTATAGTGGTGGTGGGTGTAGGTTTGAGCTTTCAAGTGGTGTTAGACTCTTCTGTTTCTCAGTGGTCACAGTTAAATACTCCTCAAATCCTTCATCTTATTGCACTGTTTTGGATCACTTCTCATTTATATAAGAGATTGAAATGTTTTGGATTACCTTTCCAGTTTACTAGGAAATCCTGCTTGTTTTAGAGCAACTGAATCATATTACCAGAGCTGAGAGGGAATCTACACTACTTCTTAAACAATATCCATATGCTTCTTACAGGTTTTATTTGGTTGATTTTGCAGCCAAGTAAATTCACGGCACCATGGAAATAGGTTTTAAGGTCACATTGCTCATTGAAGGAGTTGTGGATTGAACACAAGTACTGGTGCCCTAGTCTTCTGCACCGAGGAGCTGTTAGGTCATTCTCTGGTGTTATTTTAAGTTCTCTCCCCCTTGACTGAACCTGGATGCAGTTTAGGCAAGACATTATTCCAGAGGAGGTTCCCAACACACAGTATGACTAAGACTTAACCAGGCTTGACTCTCATTCCTCTTCTACTGCCTCAGTCTTCCAAACACTATCTCACAAGACTTTGACCCACTGAGCACATATATGAAGCATGGCTGCAGTCAAGTCTGCTGCAGGTCTGCTATATTTGCACAATGCAAACCATTCAGAACCACTGGCCTGGGTGCAAAGGATCCCTTACTGCAGCTGCAGTGTACTGAGTGTCCCAGGCTGTCTCTGAAAATCAGCTTAATTCATGTCAGTGAAAGCCTTGGACTTCATCTAGAAAGTGGTGCCTAGCTGTGGAGCAGCATTCCTGCAGCAGGATTGTTATTCCTCATGCCAGTGTCTAAAACTCAGAACTGAAAGAGCTCTTGCTGTCAGAGGGGGAGGATTAAAAAATAAAATGGAGCTTTAGGCCTTGGAGCACTTGGGAAACCTCTCAAAATAACTCAAGTAGCAATTAATTCCAAAGTAACAGCTAGAAAGACTGTTCATAAACTATGTAAATGAGTAGGGAACACGAGAAACTTTGACTAGCAGCTCACTGTGTGGCACTCTTAACATACCTTGCCAGCTCTATCATGAAAACATACAGTGCCCACAAGACATACCAAAATGGAGTCTGGACTTGCAAATTGGTTTCTTTGGTCTTCATAAAGAACTTAGCCACTTTAATCACAACAAATACCAAAATACTAGGGGAAGGATTCCCACAACTTAATGGCACACTTTGTGAAAAAAATTTGACATCTGCATACTTGCCCCACTATGTCCTGACAGTTCTTGGATCAAAGGGAGTGAACAGCTGATCCTTATTTGTTTATGAAACAAAGTCTGTAGGAAAACAGGATTTCACAAAGCTCAAACCATTCCATTCGAAACACCACAGAGTCTATTGCCAAATACAAGGCAGGATCTGGAAGGAACCCATGGGACTGGCAACTCTGGAAGCTGTGGTATCCTCAGCCACAGGACAGATGTTCCCAAAGGGCAGGAACACTGGAAACTGGGGAAAATTGCATAACTGAATTTCACAGAAAGAAATGAACTAGGAACTCTTCAGCAAGCTCCAGTGTGACCAAAAGCTACTGTTTTCTTAGAATCTGCAGGGCATGTTTTTTAAAAGGTACTGAAAGGTGTAGTTTGCTGTCCCAATGCTTTTCAAGGCTCATTCCATTGACTCGGTTTTGGACATATGGCTTTGGGTGGAAAAAAAGCATCATTTGAAGATGCATTTCTTGGTCTGACTACAGAGGAATTCTTGGTGACTAGCCTAGACTAGATGGCAAATTAACGTAAACTTTTAGGCAAACAAAATTAGATTACGTGAGTCCTGCAGCAAGTGATCCAGAAACTTAAACCTACAGTTAGTCTGAAATAGGAATCACAGGAGGATATCCAGATGCCATGTATTGGGAGAGGCCTCACGGGGGAGATAATTTTAGGAATGATTCAGAGTACTCACAGTACCCAATGCTCTTAGTGTTATGATGCTTTAACAACCTGGCAGGAAATAGTGGAAGATTACCATACCTTTTCAGTGTCGGAAATGTGAACAATTCTTTAGAGACTGGACACTTTCTCTCAAAATGCTTTCTCCCCTTTGTCACTTGAAAGCAGAGCAGCTTGCAAGGCTGGTCAGTAACTTGGAGACCCAGGTTACATCCCTCCTCATGCCAGGATTCACCTCTCAGGAGAGAGCTTGCAGCTCCAGTGTGCTGTGGAAGGAGGCACTGAGCTCCTCTCTCATCAAAACTTGGTCAGTGATAACACATGAGAATAATAACACTCTTGGACAAGTAACCCAGGATGCGTGGGAAATCATTGTGCTCTGGGCTTTTTAAGACTCACCTGACAAAGTCTTCAGCAATGTGGTCTGAATTCAGTACTGGCTCGACTTTGAACAGAAGCTTGCACCAGATTGTTGCCTGTGGTCCCCTCCATCCAATTGTGCAGTGAATGGGGAAACTATTGGTCCAAAGGAAAGCAGGGACAAGCTGTCCAGACCTGTAACCCAGCTAGAGCACTCAGCTAGGAGTTGGGATACTTGGGAAAGGTGATTTTTAATTTATGCTAATTGTAGACATAATCCTGAAAGTAGGAATTCAGCCTCAACCTGTTGTATAAGCAAGCAATACACCTAAAACTGGGTTGAAAATACATTGGTCTCATAATCATTTCTTACTATGTTGAAAAAAGATAATTTTTCCAAACTCAAACCTAAATCACAGCTTAGTGGTGGTCACCATGACTAAACAGATCAGCACAAATCTGGCAGCCAAACAAGACCAGTGAAGGTGTTAGGCCATGGGATTCACCAATTCACCACCCAGGTAAGCTGCCTCTGGATAGCAGACAGTTAACTGTATGGTATTTCTCATTTGAAGTGCAAAGCCACTCTGTATTAATTAGGAGTACAAATACTATTGGATTGCATTCTGTGCATTTCACAAGCCCCAAATCTGGATTAAATCACACACATGAGCTGTTTAATCACTTGTGTAACACAGATGCTCTATAATTAGAAGCTCTAAAAAATATGGGGAGTGGGACTTTGCTAAACACTACACAAAGCTTCAACACATACATCAAAACAGAACAAGAAAACATCCAAGGTAATAAAGATGCAACGATCATCATTATCACTACAACTGACAGTTTAGGGCTGAGATGCAGAAGCATTAAATGGTCTGCTGAAACTTCTAAAGCAAACCAAAAGCAAAATTCACTAGATTTTTTTATTTAAAAAAAACCAAACCAAAACCCACACTATTTTTTCTCCTGATAGCATAACTGAAATGCACATCTCTTTCAATTTAAACCATTACTCCTTGTTCTATCTCAACAGGCCTTGCTAAAAATTTGTCCCCCATCTCTCCTGTAGGTACTGAAAGACTGCTGTAAGGTTTCCCTCAAGCCTTCTCTTTTCCAAGCTGAGAGACTTTTCCAAGTCTCTCAGCTTTTCCTCACAGGAGAGGTGCTCCATCCCTCCAATCAGCTTGACAGCCCTCTTCTGGACTCACTCCAACAGGTCAATGCCCCTCCTCTGCAAGGGACCCCAGAGCTGGATGCAGCACTCCAGGTGGGGTCTCACCAGAGCACAGTAGAGGGGCAGAATCACCTCCCTTGACCCACTAGCCATGATGCTTTTGGTGCACAATTGGCTTTCCAGGCTGCAAGTGCACATTGCTGGGTTATGTCCAGCCTCTGACCCACCAGTAATCGCCAAGTCCTTCTCAGCAGGACTGCTCTCAACCCCTTCACCCCTCAGCCTGTACTGAATACTGGGGGCTGCCCCAACCCAGGTACAGAACTTTGCAGTTATTTCACTTTTTGAAAGCAAAAAGCAAATAAAGAACAATATATCTTCCCACATTATCAAGTTACTAATATTACAGGACTAACAAAGCCACAGGATCTCCTTGCATTACACACGTTTAGAAGAACTGAGGTAGGCAAGAATTGTTATTATCTTGCATTGAGCATATGTGTCAGGTTTAACATATATATACACAGTCCTAAAGAACTGTACTGCCTTCATGACATCCCACTGAAGTCCCACAGAGGTAAAAAGCCCAACAACACTTTACCCAAGACATTTTTCAGAAAATGGCAAGTGCACAAAATTTCAAGTTAATTATTATCATAGAACAGACATCTTCCTCGACTTACAAAATCATCAGTTTTCTTTGTAGAAAATTCTTATATCATGGTTTATGTGTCTTAAATGTCAAGATTCCAAATATAAATTCAACTGTAGAGAATGCAATTGGAAGGACACTTTCTTCTGCTGAGTTTTTAATAATGCCAACGATTTGCAAGGCAAGATTTTGTAGGACTAAAGTTAACTTTTTTACAACCCAAAAGCTGATAGGCTTATTTACTTTTTTGGGGGTAAGAGAAGGAGAGAATGACAGATAATGGCCTTTGCTATGCTTTATTTCTTGGGTACACCTCCTTGTCAATTTGATTCTTAACAGTATTGCTCTTGAAAGTTCCCCAAGTAATTTTCATGTTCACAGTTCAAAGATGCATGACCTTCTAAGAAAAACCAAATTAAGTAACTCAGCCTTTGAGAACTGTAACACACGATTTTCCTGACTACATCCTCCATTCACATTAAGTGTGAACATCAAAGTTAAAGGCAAGTACAAAAATCACTGCAATATAAAAAATTTAACATGGTACTTGAAATTTTTAATTCATTCAAAATCACATTATATTAGACGCTATTAATAAGAACTATTATTGTTCCGTTTACAATCCCACTACAGCTGTTGCTGTTATTGGATAGATAACTTTTCAAGTAAGCAGTAGTTTCTTTTTAAATAGTGCAAATGTTTTAAGTAAAATGGTAATTCCTAAGCAGCCAGTCACAAATCTTAATAACCCTTTTGCACAGGGTAGTTATAGATAGGTTCACTCAGGATTAGGAGCAAGTGCTAAGGAATGTATCCCATTCATCTATGAGATTTTAAAAAGCATGCGGGGAGGGAACACACCTTTTTCAAATCAAAACTTGTGTAGGTGTAGGTACTGCGCTAAGCAAAAGGGTATGAAAGGTACCCAGCAAAATGAGATTTGTGACAAAATACAAAGTTGACAACACTTATTACTTCATTAATTTAAATTTCAGTGTTGAAAGAGAAGGCAGTATGTGACACGCAGATTGTACAATCAAAGACAGGGCTGCAGACTGCATTCTTGCTGGCAAGGCAGAGAAACATAGGCATTTCATGTGAGGCCAGCTAGGCTAACAACTGCTGGCCAAGTGCTGTAGTGCACAGCCAAATGACACCTCCTTCTCCCTCTTCAAGGATGGAAAGTTTGCCATTTCAGTTGTCTCCAGGATGAAAACCTAAGGGCCCTTTTCACAGATTACAGAGGTACACAAAGTAGCTGGTCAACTGGGAGAGAAGGGGGTGAGGACTGCACTCAAGACATGTTCTTGTCGCCTTGCCAGAAATAATCTATGTCAGCTGTTGCAAACCCAGAGTTAAAGGTCCAAGCAATACTCCTCTCCTTGTTTCTCTTGCTCCCTTCACAGTGAATCTCAGCTTGAATCTATGACATACAGAGCACACTGCATAGCAGCACTTACCATCATCATGAAGGAGGACTTAGGCAGAGAATGGAGCCCAGTCAAATGTAAACTGCCAAGCCCAACATGTCGTATCAGCTTTCAGTAAGAGTTCAGAAACATATTAACTCTGAATGTGCAAACTTAAAAGTTTTATAACCACAGAATTATGCTGTCAGTGTTTCTTGCACTTAATGTGTGTCCACATTATGAGGAATACCAGCAGAACTGGAAAAAAGTGCTGCGAGTTTACTAGAAAAAAAAGAACAGCAAAAAAAACCAAGCAAAACACCAAACTCCCAAAACTCTGACTTCTCAGGGGAAAAACAGCAGCACTTGAGAATCCAAAGTACAGGAACACTACAGCTGACTGACGATAATTATTTGCAATAGAAATTCCTTTTCTTTGCTTAACCACAGTATCAGACTTTCCTCAAAGTAACAGCTTTTAAGTTAGGATCTGATTCACATTTCAGGTAGAAATGGCTTATTGATTTAATCTGCAGAAATTATTTCCATTGTTCTGTGTATACAAAGAAGAGAATTGATAATGCTGTCTTCAGAAGTTCCTTGTTTGGAGAGGTCCAGAGGTAAATTTATTCCATCAAAACCAACTTACCATCCTTTAAGATCAAAATCCCTATAAAGACTTTCTATGAAAATTGCAAGAGTTAGTGTCAAATTAGTTAATTAGAAGTCAGAGAATCAAAGAATTATAGAATCAATATATGGTTTTGATTGGAAGATACCTGAAAGACCAACTAGTTCCAATCCCCCTGCCATGGGCAGGGACATCTTCCACTAGACCAGGTTGTTCAAAGTCCCATCCAACCTGGCTTTCAACACTTTCAGGGATGGGGCATCCAAGCTTCTCTGGGCAATCTGTTCCAGTGCCTCACTACTATCACAGTAAAGAATTTCTTCCCAATATCTAATTGAAAACTCTCTCTCCCTGTTTGAAGATATTATCCCATCTTTATCACTACACGCTCTTGTAAAAAGTACCCATCCAGCTCTCCTGCAGGCCCACTTGAAGTAAGCAATAGTCCTGCAGGTGCTCATGCTATCAATTACATCATGATTAGCACTGACTTTATTCCAGTAGCACTTCCACCAGTAAGACCTGCAGACTTTGCCCAAACACCGAGACAAAATACAGCCAAGACTTCAGAATCCAGAAGAAAGCTCTCACCAGCTATGTACAACAGAAGCGGACTAACCAGCAATGCTACTACAATTATATTAAACTACAAGATTCATTTAATGAAAGCATCCAAGTGAAGCACACTTTATAGCTAGTTAACTCATAAACAATTTATAGCAGCAGGAGTGCATGTTCCATGTGTAACTCAGTGTTTAGAAGTCATAGAAATACACCAACCTAGAAAATTACGAAGGATCAGCACCTGTGCAGCTACATATAATGAAGAATCAATGAACAACTTCTCATATTACACCAAGGATACTCCCAAAAACACAGAGGTTTTTTGACCACAAGAAAAATTAAGCCTGAAGACCACAAGAACAGAAGTAAAAACATTAGGATAACTGTGATTATCCCTCAGTATGAAGGAACCAAATAATTTTTTTACTGTTTTGAATAGACACCATTTTGGTGGTGAACAATAGCTGGAGAGCCGATACTGTTTGCAATACTTTTAAAGCCTCACTGTATGCCAGTCTCCTCAAGCAGAAAATACACAACAGGTAAAAATTCAGGAAAGTTGACTTTATTTTATTTAAAAAGGGTTGTAGGGGTGAAGATAATTACATATCAGAGAAATGTTTTAAGACTGTCTTCAAAGGTCTTTTCCAACCTAAATGGTTCTATGATTCTATGCAGGCTCTTCAGGAGACAAAGGAAAAATATACCAAATTCTGCCACCGTTTTAATTCTTGCATACACAATGCTTACAACAGGTGGATGGCATAGTCATGTATATTAAGCATTTTCAGTTCTCTGAAAGCCAGTGATTCTAAAAGTTGGCTTATCCATAAAATATGTATATATGAGGATACAAACCATCACTCCAGAGAAAAAAAGAAAAACATTTGGAATTGCTAACTGCTTTATTTATTAACTGCAGCCAGCATGCAGTAGAGCAGCCTTCTGCCTGTCCTGGCTGGGTGCACAGCCAGTGCACAGAGAAAGGAGAAGGGATGTGGAACTGGAAAGCATATGCTGAGGAGAGAACATACAGATGGTAAAAGTATACTCAGAATTATAAAGAAAAAAAGACAAGGATCTTGGGATAGTGGAAAAGAATAATATACAAAGGATAAGCAATATACTGGACTCCACTGTTTCTGGGTAGCTGTGCACATATGCTAAACATGTTTTAGCATGATTAGGAATGTATTTTTCCCTTAAGAGATATTTGTTTCCATACCAAAAGTTATACACAGTCTCTTCAAAACAGTCCAGGATGCTATAGTCGTTTAATTAGATGAACTTTTGTGCTCAAGTGAACAATGCAAGGAACCACACAGGACGGACTAGTGCAGAGCATTATGGGAAAACATTCTCAAGAAGTGGAAAAGAGAAAAGGTTTCTGATATTATGGTAACACGTGAATAAAGCCACTTTTCTTCACCTGTTGTCATTGTTCAAAGGGAGAGAAGCAGATACAGAAAGAGCAGGGTGTTGAAATCAGGTTAAAAGGTGTTGCAGGATGAGGACTGTATCCATACCCTAAAAGAGAGACAGCAAAGTGGAAGTCTGGAGACAACCTGCTCTGTACAATGACTGAAAGTGTGAGTCATAGATCATTTCTGAACTATGTTAATAGAATCCCACAGGCTACCTGAATCATTGAAGATGTCAGTCTTGCTGTGGCATCTGCATCAATACAAGTCGATAACAAAAGTAGAAAAATTATGATAATGTCAGTTGCTCAAATAATGAAATTATCTCTCCCCACTTCCCCTCCTTCAGCTGTTTCTGCCTTGAGCCTAATAAGACTCTATTTGCATTCATACAAAATCTGTTTACAGTCAACTTCACTGCAATACTGGAGCTTCTCCCCTTGTCCCCCCAAGACACAAAGAAAAGCTGGCCAGGTGTCTCTAAATCACAGAGCCAGCTGCTCCAAACCAAGCTCACAGGAAATAGCAAGGAAAATATGCAGCATTTGACACATCTGGAATAGATTGCAGAGTCTTTGAAAACAGTGTCCTAGTTCCCTTCCTCTTGCTGATGAGATTTCAGGCTTCCAAACTGCTGCATCAACTATAAAGGATTAGATAACATGTACGTTTTTAACCCTACATATTCTTTCTGTTCAAATGACAATTTTTCCAATGTAGTACACAAAGTATCTGTATGAAACTTTCTGTAAAATGCAGTGGACCAAACAGAAATAATTGTATCAGAAGTCTGCGACTTAATACTGCAAAAATTATATACTTGGAAGACAGTAGTAGTAGAGATTGGTAAGCAAATGAGAAAAATGAGGCAATACTGCATACCTTGTGTGGTTCCATGAACTCCCTAAAAGAAATGTCCTAACAGTTTGTTGCCAAAAAATATGAGATTAGAAAGAGAAGACTGGTTAGTACCTCTTCTGCCAAGTAATTTGTCTATAAATACATGTTGATACCAATACTTCATGAGCATTTTTCAACATGAAGAACAAAAAAAAAATAAACCAAAAAGCATTAAGTCTTAATTAGCAAAACAAAGCAATGCTTTATTATCCACTTCTTTTTCAGCTGGACAGTGAATGCAAAAGAACAGAGAAACAAACAGGTAAGTTTAGAAGGAAATTCCAATAGGATAGTGAACATAATACTTAACTTTCTTGTCATAAAAAGCTGAGAAGTAGAGGTGCCCCTCAAGTTTTAGTCACTATCTGTATCTGTGAAAGATTAGGAAAATGAATAATGTGACCAGTCTACATATGTATATTTTAAACATTCATTATAGATACAAAACTCAATACAGCACTAGCTTAACACAATATAAACCTCACTGGTGTTAGTGTTAGTAATAAAAAGGTAGAATTCTAATATAAAAAGAGAAACAGAAGTATTTGTCTTTTTTTTCTCAAAGGTGCAACCAACAACAAATGTATTTTCGCAACTGAGATTCCAGTTGTACAAAGGACTGAGAGATGTATTCTCCCATTTTAAGGAGAAGCAAAAATTTCATAAACTTTAAAAGAAACCACACAGGCATGAACAGTAGACAGTACCCCTTAAAGAGATGATATTTATAAGAAAATAATGACATACCTTAAATGAATACCATGAGAGATGCAACACACATTTTCTACTTTCAGAGCTTTAAAAGAATTTTTTTCCCTTCATAGATTACTCCCAAATTACCTTGCATTTAAACTAGTTTATTCTTATGAAATGGCAAGGTATTTATTCTAAACAAGCACTGTATGATAGCGATATGATTTTTTTTGAGAAGTCCTCAGTGTGGATCTTGTATTTATACTGAACTCAAGAATGCAAACCTCCAAAACTACATCTAATAGTAACTATACCTTTAATAGCCAATTAACAAAAAATATGTATATAGCTCTAGGATTAAACAAAATTTAGAGATTATACTGTTACAAAATATATTTTGACATATTTCCTAAGAAGCAATTCCAACAGTCATTCACGTAGTTATTTACAGTGGACTCAAAGTATATCAGTTTTAAGTAAACCAGTATATTGGTTTGAATTTGAGAAAATATCGGTGAATAAAAGTTTGTAACAACAAGGAACTTTGGGGTTTAGTAAACTTAAAGATGTTCTATACAATCATTAGATGAATCTAAATTATATAAAAAGAAAATTGTCTGAAATGGTTAATCCGAATCATTTAATGCATTTCATTGTACTCAAAAGTTCAGATCACCAAGTCAGCGGTACACACAAGCTGTGAAACAAGTTAAACCTTTCAGGTACAACAAACACAGATTGAGGCTAACTGTACCTAATCTATAGTTACAGATAGTCTGTTCTTACTGCAATACTATCTTTTTAATAAGCACATATACAAATGTGCTAAAAAAAAAGGCAGCAATTATAAATATTTACTAGAACGAATACAACTGGTATTTGAGCATAAACCATACTGTCATTCATTCTTAAAGCCGTGTCTTCACTAATCTGTCTTCTTATTTTAGTAGTCTTTTATCTAATTAACTTGAAGGGGTACAGATCATCTGGAAGTTTCACACCAGCACTGGAAAGGAATGTCTGTTCGATGCAGTCTGGAGACAAAGAAAGAATTATACTTCAGTTCATCGCCATGATTCACTACCAGTAGTGTTGCTAGGTGACTAGCAAACCCGAACTTCATCAAAACAGCAGCCTCCCCACTCCCCTGTGCCAGGATAGGAGAAAAACCCCAAAAATTTACTGTTATTTTTTATGATTTCAAAAGAACACCTGAGAATATTTTTAACTGTAGAGGTTTTATTCTTGTTCCATTACTTTAGAGGCTTTAGCTTTAAAAACAGTATTTTGTGTCTTCAGCTCTCAGCACTCCACAGACTTTATTAGCCCACAACCCTTCACCTCAGTGGTGCTTACAGGTAAAGGGAAAATGCAAAGCCACTGAACTCAGATAGGACATCTCATTAACTTCAGTTAATGATGGATTAGACAAAGTAGAATTTTAACTGCAGAAGAGCAAAGAATCCCTGACCACATTATCCTACACTCTCATTAATTTCTTCAAGCTACTGTCCTAAAATACTAAAAACTCTTTTTAAAATAGTATTTTTAAACTTTATTGTACTGAAAACTAACAGATATTTTCAGTCTTGTCTCTACAAATTTCAGTATTCTGAAGAGATTACTACAGCACTGAGAAAAGAAGCCATATGTAACTATTGTAGGAAGCAAATGCTGCCATGTAGCTGCCAATTTAGATTGGTTACTAAAAGGCAATACACGTCTCAGTTAATTGACTGCATAATTTTGACCAAATGGCACATTAAAAAGAAATATTATGCTATAGTTATGTTGACAGATTTTTTTCCATGATCAAGTGTATATTGTATAGCACAAATATTCATTATTAGCTGTTTTTAAATTTACACCATTGTCTTATTTAAAAGGAATAGGTTTTCTTCTAGGCAAATATACCATCTTTTTTTTTTTACAAGTTTCAGTCATGTGTTGCTGATTAACTATTATTGATCCTCTGACCAATCTTAGAGAAAAGTCGTGAAAACCTTTTTTCTTTAATTTTTTTTTTAAACAGCAAACATAGCTTCTTAGGTAAGTTAAAACATAGTCTTTAAGCATTTTAAGTAAAGTGCAGAGCAATACAAATGCATTAATTTATCTCATCATGCAACTTAAATAAAAGAAGTTGAACACAAATAAAGATCCCTGGTTCAAGTTACACAGTCAAGTCTAGTAAATCCAATTAATGGATAACAAGTAAAAAAACAAAACAAAACAAAAACAAACAAAAAAAAACCCAAAAAAACACAAACCAAATGAAAAAACCCCAAGAGTGGATTTATGCCAGACTAATTAATCAGCTACCTGAAGGATACATAACGCACATTGTTGCATACACAACATACACAATAATCATACTTGTACATGACTGTCTTAATCCAGTCATGTAAAGAGAGACAATACTCATCTATTGTTTGCATGTTCAGATCCACGTCAATCAGATTTAGTATGCAGGCAGATTAGTGCTTCCTAACTTGCTGACAACAGGCTGACTACTAAAGCTAGTTTTCCAACACAAAAGACAGTATTCCGACAGGCAGCAGATTCTCTTTATAACTTATGAAACACATCATATTCCTCTTCATTTTTGCTACTGAACATTAGTTCAGGGGAGGCAACAAGGATGCATTAGTTACTTTCAAATAAGAGAGTTCACATAGCTGCAAGACCATGAAGAATACATGCACTATTCATGACAGATGTTCAAAAAACATATAACTTCTATTTTGTGACAGAAGTTCGGTTATTTAATAGTTCATTCTTCTCCATTTTCCTGGGAAAGATAAAAATTGCTTACCTTCAGTACAAGAAAAAAAATCTTGTTCTGTGAGAAGCTGCCATGCTTTCAGACATGTTTCTGACTTTAAGATAATTAACAAAGCCTCGAAAGAACAGGAGGAGTCCTGATAGTGTAGAAAATGCACAAAATAAAGTATATTAACATACATACACACTATCCTATGTTATTTTTATTAGCATATTTTTTAAAAACCTAGATTATACCAAGTAAAGTGAGGTCTTGAGATATCATGACCAAATTCAACAAAAAAAGTCAGATTTATCTGTGATATAAGGATTCAGTTTTATGGAAGGTTTTTCAGGAATTTTAGAGTAATTCTGGGTTTTAATATCATCTGCTAAAAAGAGTGTATGAAAATACGTAGCAAGAAGAAAAAAAAGCTCTGAAAAAAAATTTTGTTTTTCACATTCTTTTCAATTAGAATTCTTAAAATAAATTACTAGTGTGTTAGAAGACTACCTGAACGACAAAATGGACCTTTACAAATGTGTAAGACAAATGTCTTGCAAGTCAAAAAAGCTTAAAAAAAGAAGACACAAGGTAGGGATTGCTCTAGGAACAAGTAGATACTAAATTACAGTAAATTATGACCTGGGATTTAACCATTCAGGAAAAAGCACCTGTCTAAGGGAGGAAGAACAATTGTCAAAGTTACTTAACATGTTAAGATCCCATTTTTTGTCAACTCCACATTTCAAATTCTTTCAAAATACTTATATTTAACTGCATCTGAAAGAATATTTCAGCTAAGAGGAACAAGATGTACACAACAATCCAGAGAAGTTACAATTGCAACAGTGGTACCTTGAAGATATATGCTTATGTGTTCATATACACATATGTATTAAGATTCACGAGGTTCAAACAAAAATCTAAACTGAGATTTAACAAGTTTAAGTAAGGATGTAATTCTTTTCTCTTTCCTACATGATGCACTTTTTCTTCCTGCTGCCCTGGATGAGCCCCTGATTTTTTGATACTTTAATTTCTTCTGTGAGTGCTTTTTGCTGGCAGTATTTTTGACTTTCCTTTTGCTTTTTTTAAACCAAAGCTTCATGAGGACAAACAGAGAAACAAAAGAGCAATAACAGAGAATGATCTGCTAACCAGTGGAACTTTACCTAAGACAGACACATTTTTAAGGTGAATTGATTAAGGTGAATTCTGCACAGAGAAGAAAGCAGACAGATCTGGATCACAAGTCTACTAGAAAAGCTGCTACCCAGACATTACAAGAGGTAGTCTCACATTCAACTGAAAAGCAGCTGAAACAGAAACATGAGGGCAGGCAGCTCTTAAGGTTTCTGATAGCATATTTTCTGCATTACACGTTGGAAAACCAGTCCAAGTTCAGCCCATATTTTATATTTCTCTGTTTAGGGAAGAAAACAAAAAGTACCCCACTTTCCATTGTGCTCCTCAAAAAGAAACATTGCCTAACATATAAATTGAAAAATTTGAATTGTCTCTCCTCCTTGAAAGTAGACCACTTCGCTTTCCCATGACATATAAGCAGATTTTTCCAGATGTTGAAGGAAGGAAAGGGAGTAGAAACAGATAGGTTAACACCAGAAGAGAAGAGATAGCAGTAGGTGGGCTCAAGTATGCCAAAAGGCTGTAAAAAAGAAAGAGTCCAACTCATTCACTTCTGAAGAGATGTTGGATATGCTACTTCACGTGGTCTAATGGGAAAGTTATTCAAAACAACAAAACGCAGATCTGGTTGGCAGTGTTCCTGTGACGTAATACTCCATGTCCTGTTAAGTAGCTTTGTTAGGTCAAATCCTTCTATGGTGTTCCAGCAATCTCAGTATATCCACTTTATCTGTGTTAAAACATTGTTTTACATGAAATGCACCAACATTCATAGGACAGGGAATGCTGACTGCTGGATGCACACTGTATGCCTCACAGTGCCTTTTATTCCAAGGCTTATTCTAAACTTTGTGATTTAAGGAAAAAAAATCCTCAAACACTTTGGACTGAAAATAAGGCTTTCCTGAATTAAAGGGAACTACTTTCTGAACATGTGCAGCAAAAGACTAGGAAAATGAAGAACTACAGCTTTTTCCATAGATATGGTGGGGGAAAGTGTTACAGAAGAACACACTATTTTTACCCTAGTGAAAAGAAGTGTCAAACCTCAATCTCAGGCACCACAAGGCTTGGTTTTAATCAAAGACTTATCTGGAGATCTTTGTGCCTGCAAAGAGTCATTTCACTTCCTACTTCAATACAATCATCTCAAACAACATGAGTGTGTTCAAGGGACTGATGATGTGAGGTATTGAACATTTGCAGTTTCCACATATTTCAAGCAATCAAGTGCACAATAGCAGAGAAAGATTAGCATTAGGTTTGATGAATGCCCACAAACACTACTAAAAGGACATAAACAGTAATGCTGTTTAAGAATTTTGGCATTTCAAGATAAATAGTGAGTCACAAACATTTAAAATCTCAGTCCTGGTTTGTTTTTGTTTTTTTTTTTTTTAAATTTACTTAGCACTTCATTCTAACATTCACTGTTGGCCATTTAAATCTATTGACTCAAAGGAAAGAGTGCCACCTACTGAACCAACAACAGTTTGCTGTGCTTCCAGAGCTGGAAATAGAAAATAAAATAGATAGTAGCATTCAATCCTGTAGAAGAAAATCATTCCAGATTCCATATTCGAATTACAAGTCCACAAGTAGGAGAACAGGTATAGTGGTGGGGGTTTGGTATAGCCTCGTTAAAAAAAAAAAAAAAAGAAGAGTACAATTTGATGCAGCTAAGACTTCGAATATGGGAACACAGGACTCTTAAGAGAAAGCTGACATCATGGGAGCACTGTGATCAGCAAGCATGAAGCCAGTCTCTTGTCCTACTGAGAAGTTACTGATGCGGTATGCATTTCAAAGGACTTGAAAAGGACATTTTGTGAGCTGTGTACAAGACTTCCCGTTCCTGGGATCTGTCACATTTCTTAGAATTCAATACATGACATACAGGTTTATACATTTAAGTATATTCCACTCCCTCTTCTGTATGTTCCCTGCACAAAGCCAAAGTTTTGTTAAACAGTTCTACACCCACAGATCAGTAGAAACAGCTTAAAAAGCATAAATTACATGTCTTAGTTATACACACAATCACTTATGCAGAACCAAATTTTTTGAGCTGAAGGTTATTTGAACAGCCCGCAGTTCACGCAGTAACACCACTATGGTAACCAATAACTTTGTGAATACTGTGGAAATAAAAACAACACACAAAACTATCAGCAGCTAAAGAAAAACCCATAGCTAAACATTTTAGAGAACTCTTACTTGCAATGACATGATTTATCTTTGAATACTTCCACCTCAGAACAGAAATTAATTTATTTACCACTTACCAAGTACAAGAAATATCCACCAAAGCCAGTACTGTCCATTGAAATATCCAGTAAAATAATCTGAAAACTGAAAGTCATACATGAGGCTTAGCTGCAGTGAAACAGATGACTAAGACATTTAATACACTATGGAAATACAGAAAGCATGGAGGAAAAAGCAAATTTCAATAAAAGTAATGCATCCTACTAAAATGCAAAACTGGCATTTGTGCAGCAATTTAATATACAAATAACACTTCTGCTGCCAGTTGGTCTGTGGCAAAGTTATTTAATATTATATTGGTATATGTTATATTAATATCTAAAAAATGTTTGTGCATATATATAAAATAGATAGAGGATAGATAGATAGATAGATAGATAGATAGATAGATAGATAGATAGATAGATAGATAGATTAAAAAACCCTCATATTACTTGCCAGTTCATCTCACATTTTTTGTTATAATGAATTGCCACTGGTCAATTTTCCTTTTTCCCCCCAATGCCTGCCATCCCAAACACATTACAGCAGCCTGCTGTTTTAGATATTAACACGAAAAGCCACATTAGTTTAATCTTATCAGACAGGGATGTTCTGCTGACCCCTCAAAAGAGAAGCTTTTGACCTCCTGTATACCCCCTACTGTTAATTGCCGCGGAGAATGCCAGCCCCATAAAGACCCCCAGCTCATTAAAGTCTTTTCATTTTCAAACCAGCATTCAGTTCCCAGCAGTGAGCTGAACGCAACTAAATGAACCTTGAAGTGGCATTTCAACTGTTCCTGTTGGTGACCGTGGTAGACAGTTTTGTCGTCCCTGTGATGTGGGAGGCAGCTGGAGGGCAGGGTGTGATGGTATTGGAGACAGGTATCTCTGCCTTTACCAGACTCCAGACTTCATGCTTCACTGATAAAAAGGCTAATCAAATGTCTCCAAAACTCACATAAAGAGTAGAAATGGGAAGATGTGTGAAAAGTTACCAGAAGGAATAAAATAACCTACTTAGTAGCTCTGCACACTTTCCATATACTTCCATCCTGCTACCATTCAGTATGTTTACTGCATCCTGCCAGAGTGCTTCCCATTTGCCATTTTTAGGACACTTCAGTATATGTGCCAAGAAGGGGGGGGGGGGGGGGGGGGGGGGCGGGGAAGAAAGTGAAGGTACTGGGCCATAAATGAAACAAGACATAAACCCAAGATACTTAAACTCTAAATAAAGCTGTTTTTTTCTTCAATTAATACACATTTTCTCCAGAATAAAGCCAGATGATGTGACTTCTTAGAGGGTTTAATACCATATTGTATACATTTCTATTATCAATAAAAGAAAAAAATATGAGGAAACAGAGTTGCTAAGTTGAATTAAAGAATTGGTATTTACATGGTATTTACATTATCCCCATATAAATATGACATTCCCAGGATTTTGACAACCATATTGATTTCATCTTACTTGACAGTCAGTATTTTCAATTCTCTAAACATGATATGGGTATATATTCATAAATATATATATATATACACACCAATACACTTTGAAAAAAATTACAATTTCATTTAGTTGGAAAAAATATTTACTAAAGCAAACACCCAAATACTGGCATATGTGCATTACTCTCACACTCTCTATGGGCAGAATCAGCCATGGCCACAGAATTTCCCCAACAGCAAAACTGTGGGTCTTTCTCCCAGCTCCCCCCATCCGCTCCCAATCTCCCTGCCCCAGCCCCCACTAAAAACTGATACAGAGACACCATATGTGAACTCGGGCTGTTTAGATACTATAAAATTTTGTACTACTGAACCTGAGTGACAAAGGGCAACACAAGCCCTTGGAAGAGTATGAAACTAAAGGAACAGAACAATTTTGTGCACATTTACCTGCTTGTGTCTCATCATTAAAATGACTGTCAACACACACCTTATGAGCTTTCTGCTATTGTCTCTAGAAAGGAGACAACACAGGAACATAATAATCTTCACTATGAAAAAACTCCACCCCGGAGGCCTTGGAATTGGCCAGCTCTAATATTTTTGAATTAGTAACAGATTACACACAATAATTTAATTATGGTCTTGAACATGATAATTCTTCAGGAATTTTAACATATATTAATTTTTGTGTTTCTTATGAGCACATTTTCAAGCAGAGAGGAATAATAAAACTGACACAATGAGCAAGTTCTGCCCTCTGTTTAATATGCCTCAAGGGAGGCTGAAAACATCCCCAATGAATGCATAGCTGAAAAATTCATGTCTTCTCTTTCCGTTAAGATAATTCCATCTCAACCCCTGAATTCCAAAAAATACACCAGAATCACATCTGGTCCTGTAGCATTCCCCTGCTCCAAAGGAGCAAAAGGGAAATTAAAAAAAAGCTTTAAGAAGGATGCAGTACATGTGCAGGAAGGACCATGCAATCTCTCTATAATCTTAGTACTATCGTGCTAAGACCAAATCAAGTTAAGTTACTAACACACATGCAGGGAAAAAAAATTTTAAAATATCATCACTGGCAGAATATAAAAGATAAATAAGTTAAGCAAGATCTCTTTCTTAATTAAAAGGGATGGTATTTTAAATGTTGTGCCTCAGACACGTAGAATTCAAACTCAATTACTTATTACATTTCATTCTAGCAGTTACTTAGTCAGCTAAATAACTTCCATCTGACTAATGTACCTTTCAGAAAAGTATCTAGTCTTGCAGTGAAAATATCAAGAAAATAAGCATTTAAGATGGTAAAAACGTGACTAACTTCACATTCAATTTTGACTTGATTCAATAGGCATCTTACAAGGAATAAAAGAATCAAATATAAGGAAGAAATGTTTTCTGATATTTCTTCCCAACAGGCCAAGACATTTATAAATCTTTCATATAAGACACTATAATACCAGTGATATTTTAGGTACTTGTTCCACTTCTTCTGCAGACTTTTAAATATTTGTGCAAAGAATGAGTCATTCTGCAGTTATTTTAGTGGAAATGTGAACATCAAATGCTGTGTTAGGTAAAAATAGATTAACTTTCATCTTTAGTAAGCATATATTAACATACAGCAAGTAAATGCTCTATTAAAGATGAAGTTAGGAAACTTCTAGGCTCTCTGCTAAGCACTAAAATTTAATATACATTTCTTTAACTCCCTTATCATATAGCCTTCAATAAATAGTTATGGTCTTGTTCTACAGAGTCTGTACAGTGTGAATCAAGAAACATACCCGTACAATGAGAATCCATTTGATCAGGGAGAGACCAAATCCACAGATTGCACCATACCTTCCAGCTATGGTATTCGTTATACAGAAAGATAAACAAAATCCAATCCAGTTGAAAATAAACGCCACTATAAAACAAAAGGAACAGTAGCTTGTGTTAATCTGTATAGCTAAGTAAACAGACTCAACAGTAATTTCACTTTTAAACTACTAGGGACATGCTTACACAGTCAGTTAATTCCCTTCCGGTAATTCATGCTTTCAGAGATTGACTTTGAACCCAGACATTCCCCATGGTATAGTCACTTAATGACAAAGCCAATGGTAAACAGGCTGGAACTTAGTACTTTACACAAGAGAAAATGGCAACATAAAAGAAAGCATTGCATTGCAACAGACACCTAACCAGATTACACTAGACGTGAAGGGTAAATTAAAAAAAAGGACTGTAACATAAAAGATTTGGATTAAAACAAAAGAAAAACCTCACTACACTTTTATAACCAAAAAAATAGTTATATGCAGACATATGTGCATGTATCAAGGCTGCATATTCAGCTTCATCCAGTTTGGATCAAACAGCATAAAAGTATCCTCTCTTTCTCTGTAAACAGAGTAGAAATGAAGATAAGCTGAGAAGCTGCTGTTTTATGGGTGACCGTTTTCTCCTTTAGATCTATATTCAAGCATAAGATATAAGAAGCCTTGGATGTTTTCCACATGCTTAAGAAATCAAGGAACAAAAAGGACACTGAGCATAACTACCACTATTGCTTCAATTAACAATTTCACACAATTCCCAGCAGTTTAATGACCTAAAGTTTCACATATACTTGGCAACCAACATCATCATCTGTATTGCCTTCAGTTTGCATGCACTACATCAGGGTGCAGCTTTGGGAGTCAGTGAGGGCATCCAAAAAGAAAACGACCAAACAGAAGACCTGGAGGAACTTGTGTAAGAAGACAACTCAGGAGTTCTGGAGAGTTCAAGACACAAGAAAACTGAAAGCATTAGGGAACGCCACAATAAACACAAAAATCACAGAAGAGGCAAGCAGGAATGGAAGAGAGGCAGAGGGGAACAAAACTCCTGCACACAAATCCTTAACATTTTAAATTCCCAAACTTAGCCACATAATACTCAGACATTAAATCACCATAGGAAAAGTCTGTCTTTTCAGTTAAAGTTTGAATACAGAATACTAGGAACAGAAAACTGCTCAACAGTTTTCTTTAATTGAAGCAAATTTTAAAACATTATCTATAAATAACCTATACCCATAAAGCACTACTTTTCTAATTTAAACTCTTGTTACAACTTCTCCAGCAATCCACATGAAGATGCAAAGATTTGGCCATAAATGCAAAATTAGTCTGTAAAACAGCAGTGAGATTCCACCAGCTGTAAGAAAACTGAAGCTCCAGGAGAAGTTTTGGAAGACTTCACATCCACATGGTCATTTAGTACAAGTGAGAAAACATCTTGCTTTGGTCAAAGCCACGGGCAATAGATGGTGGCAATAAGAATTCTTACTTTTATACTAATTACTGATCTTAAAAAACAAACAAAAAAAACCCAAAACCAAACCAAAATCACAAAAGAAAAAAAACAAAAACAAACAAAAAATCTCAAGACACAAAAAACCCACCAAACCAAAATCCACAACAACTTTACTGATCCAAATTGATATATGCAGAGAACATAGGGGAAAAAAAAAAAAGAAAAAACAAAAAAACCCCAAACTCACAAAAAACCCTACAGAACAACATTTGGACCCTAACATTTACCTATCTTTCCAAAACACATATAAAGCATTTACATTTGAGAAAGCCTGGATATACTGTTTTGAAAACAGGATTTCCCTATTTTAAAAGCAAGCTCTCCAAACCCACCATCTTGTAACAGTAACAGAGTTTAGAAGCTGGTTACTCAACACATCCTCTGCTCCTCTTGGCATAAGAGCTCACTGCTCCTTCTCCCCACTATTCAAGCTTCAAAGGGTGACTCTGATTATGGCACCAAAGGACAGTACGTTAAAAAAAGACAGAAGAGAGACATTTCTCACTGGATTATGTGGACTAGAGACATTACCAGACTATGTACAATTATAACAGGTATATATTTAAAAAATATAGTACTTGAATTCATTTGTACATGCTTTATAAAAATTAGAGATTTTCCAATCACAAATAGAGGGAAGGGAAAAAAATTATTTCTTACAATCAAAGTTGAGCACAATGACAATTTTATCCCCTTTCAACTTAAGCTAAAGGAATATTCAAAATGGAATATTCAAAACAGAATCCATAGGCACTGGATGATCACTTGATGGATATTTGTTGTAGTTTGGGATTATTATGTAAATTCTCTCCCCTGCCACTAACTGCCCATGCAAGTAGTTAACAAAAGAAGTAGTTAACTGCTGATCACTTGGATGGGGGCAGGTTTGTCTCTTTTGTTTTGGGGGACATCTTTGCATTCTTAGCTCCGTGGAAGTCGGGAGCGGGGGCTGCCGAAGAGGGAAGCTGCTCTGCTGGCTACTGTTGGGGCTTCTGGCTGAGACGCTGTTTTTCTCCTCGCCGCAGCTGTTTCTCCTGGTTCCTGTATCTGGGATCCCAGGCCTCTGTTCCAGCCTCACCACCGCCTGCACCGTCACGGCCTGCCCGCCCCAGCTGGGGCAGTGACCCAGGAGAGAGAGGTGTGCAGCTGCTTTTGCAGGACACGTGGTGGTTTCCCACTTTCAGCTTTCTTTTTCCTTCATCTGGGACAAGAGACACAGAGTTCATCTGGGAGCTCACCACTCGTCTGTCTCACTGGAGAGGGACTGGGAACTACTGGGAACTCACTCCGCAGCCAGCCGGACTGTGACATTTGACACTGCTTAAGTATAACTTTCCTCCCGGAGGAAAACCTGCTGGGTTTTGTTGGTTTTTTTCTTGCGGTGTTGGGGAAGCGGTTTGCACTAGTCTGTTTATATATAGCAGTTAAGAACAGTTATCCTTCTTGTATTAAATTCCTTTTTCCCTTAAATCTGATAAAGAGTGGCGTGATTATTGTGGAGAAGGCCCCCTCCCCTGCTTGTGGGTAAACATTTTGGGTTTTTTCCCCTTAAACCAAGACAATATTTAACACCAAGCTATTTGCCCAGCTATTGAAAGAAAAGGCATCAGCCTGTTCCAGTGTAAGGTTTTTTTCCCTTTAATCAGTGTGCTGTTCCACCAAGTCATACAGCAGTCAATACAAGCAGAACAGACAAACTAGAAAAAAGTTGTAAAATGTGCAAGTTCACCCCCCGAATAAAACTGAGGCATAAACAAAAGAAAAATCTTATAATTTAAGTTTTAAGTGCTAACAATCTTCTAGAAAAGTTGTACAGTGAGGATCAAATCAAAATTCCCTGTCTGCAGCAGCTTAAGGAACATGTTACTTACAGCTCTGCAAAACTCGAGCAAGGTATTAGGGAGATTCTCCCAATACTGCCTTGATGTTGCATGACTTTAGCAAACTTAAGATGGGCAACAATAACGTCTACATGTTTTCAGTCTTTCCCATTACTTCTCTCTCACAATCCCAGTCCTATTGCTACTCTAAAAATCATCCTCCTTGTCTCATTCTAGTTGCAAAACACATTATTTGTTTTTAGAAATGCATCTCCCTCTTCTGAGCAGACTGCAATTCTTTTCAGCTACTTTTCTCTACCTCAAGATTAACCTCATTTGCCTATCTGTATATCTTTTTCCATCATGTGCATCCCTGTGTATCTTTTGTCAACCATGCAAGTTCTCTGAGCTTTATGGTTTACATATCATCTGGTAGGATTCACTACAATTAATTCCTGTCTCAATTAATTAATTAGTTATTGCAATGAAAGTTGTTCATAATTGTCATCCCCATGATGCCATAGAGAAGCTACAGCACAAGCTCCCCCCATCAAGCTGAGGGAGAAAATAGACTGGTGAGGAGAGTGACTAGTAAAAGGAATTACCTGCTAATTTCTTCAGACCTACCATCTTACCTCTCTATCTACTAGGGACGACGAAGCTGTACAAGTTCTTTGCTGTAACAAATGTATCCTCCGCTATTTGTCAGCATCCACTCACTTTGTGTAATGTAAATGACACTGCTCAGCTGTTAGAGGTGATCTAATCCTTGATATTCCTTCAGCTCCCATGCCATTCCCGCAAAATGTACCTCCTGTGACACTAATACATGCTATCCTAAGGAAAGCCATTTCTAAAGTCTAATGAGCTGCTACAACCACATCATGGTTTTAACCAAAAAAGCATTCTTTACTTCTGTTTGCCCATCATCTTCATACTGCCAGGTTCTGTGTGCATCTTCTAGACCCACTGCAAGAGAAGCCACTCTGCAACAAGAATGGTTTCCCATCCCAAGAGGGATTACATTCCTACTTTAGCCCAACTTTGAACTACTGTTGACTTTCCCTTAAAAATTTCAGAGTTTAGATGAAACTCAGGCTGACTGGCATCATGATTTCAGTATCTTCCTTTGATACTCCAGCACCATACAGACAGATGGCACTGACAGAAGTATAACTTTTGATTTTAAATGGTCCTGAAGTGACGAGAGTAAGTCTATATTAAGGTAATTCACATAAAAAGAATATAAATATTAGTATTACTTCCTCATGACAACAAAACTCCCAATGAAACACATGTAAGTTATTTTTATGGGAGGAGAGGTCTTTTTTAACAAAAAGTCTTGATATCCAACATAGCACCTACATTTATGCTGTATGTCTCTTTCAGGTTTTCAGTAAAATAATCCCAGTCAAAATACAAGCTTTGACTTCTACAAACTGAAACTGAGCAGGAGATGAAAACTATGTCAAAAATACTACAATAAATCTGGGGTTTTTTTGGTTTTGCTTGCACTTCACTTGCTGATCTTTTTTATTTAGCTTTCCATAGCTACACATGAATCACCTATCTTAAGTTTATATAAAATATCATAGAAAGAAGTCAGCAAAACTAGTCAGAAGATTTATTTTGGTTCCAAAACTACACATAGAAAAAGCAACCATGCTCAGTTATATTCTTTCTTCCACAATTTGTCCAATTATTATTTTAATATACAGGAAACACCAAAGAGCTTAATGCTTCATACCTGGCCTGGACTTACTAAGCATACTGCAATAATAAATAATACTCTCCAGATTTTCATAGCACTAGAAGCACTAGAAGTTATTCTTCCTATTCCTGCACAGAATTGATTCCATTCTTAAACTGGGATACATCTTTGGTTGATCCTGAGGACTCACCTACGTATCGATGATGATCACTAGAAATATTGGCTATCAGCTTCCACAGATCAACATTTATATTCTTCTACTTAGTGATTAACATTCAGAAACTTTATTAGGCAATTTATTCCTACTGCTTCATTACCTTTGTTGGTAAGTTTGCCTTAATAACCAACTAGAAGCTTCCTCATTCCAGTTATCTGGATTATAGTCAATGTGTACGGAGAAACTATGTAAGTCAAGTTCTTTCTACAGTAAGAAAGAAGTTAGGTAATTGTGTATGAAGGTCAGCCAAGCTTCCCTAATAACTCACAAAACTGTTTCTTTACCTCCTTACAACATTTAAAATTTTAGTCAAGTGACTTCCTCTCAGTTTCTCTTACATGACAAAGGGAAACGTGCAACATTCGTGATGTAGACATACAAAAGTCAGGTTTCCTAAATTCACACAGAGGAATCTTCCCACAGGAAATTTAACCACACTTCCAGCTCCTTGGGAAGCATACACCATGAGGCTGTGTTCACCCTGAGCTTGTGCTACAACTCTGCCTTCCAACTTGTGCCCACTTGAAACCCTCAAAGTAGGTATCCTGGTTTGTGTGCAGTTTATTGACTGTTTGAGGCATCTAAAAGATTTGAAAACTGTATGAATATTAATTTACAAAAGTCTGATGTGGTTATTATCTGTTCCAATATGGCATCTAGGAAAACAAGTACACTTATGTTTCCTCATTCAAAAGATATTTTATTGGTGTGAGTTATATACAGTGCTTAAATTGCCCAGATGTTCAAAGAGAACAAATGTCTCTGTATGAGAACTTTAACTTCAGTTGCATGACTGAAATTTCTTTTTTTTAATCGATTGGGTTGGAAAAGACCTCCAGGATCATCAAGTCCAACCCTTGGTCCAACTCCATTTCTTCCTCCTTATTAATCTATCTATGGAGTTCAAATTAATATTAATTTTTCCTACATTGTAGGGACAACCCAAAACTCCCTTACATGGCTTCTAAGAATCTGGATGACCTCTACAAATCCTTTTAGGGTCCACAGGAGAAAAGGCTGGTTGATATTTCTAAAGCATTCCTTAAATATAAAGGTGAACCATATAAGCCTTTTATTAACATCCAAAAGGACCTCCTTCAGACAACATACCAGGATGAACCTATCAGACATAATTCAAAAAACCTTCACTACAGGCAGATTAAGCATGAAAACCAAACTCTTTGGTCATGACAGATACTTGCACAACCTCAATTACATGTGTTCAAATTGGAAAGAACAGCTCAGAAATTTCTCTCTTTTGTTGTGCATACAAAAAAAATTACTCTGAGAAACGCTTCTATTAATGATTTCCTGTGATATCCTGGAAGGTTTCTATTATGCTGTATAAGGCACAGCCCACTTAAAAAATATCCACTAGAAAAAAATACATGAAGTGGTCTGATAGCAATTTCTTTTTCGTTCTGCATTCACAGCAAAATTAATATATTCCCTAGTATATTAATTTACCTCAAAACAAGAAACTGACAGACACCAGCCCTGACCATCAGAGAGCAGATTCTCAGCTCACCAGCATAATCACAGACTTCAAGAGCAACACCAATCTCTTGAAATATGACTTTTACAACATACTAGAAATAAAATAGGTGGTTGTTCAAATTTTCCCACCAAGTTTCTGAATCAAGCAAAAAAATGCACCTGTTCACACAAAGGTCTTTTATATCTTAGTGTATACTGCCTCATTCTGTTCAGTTTTGCTCAAGAGAACAGCACTTTAGAACTAAAATAGGAAACAGGTCTAACTCCCATGCAGCAGGCTTCTAAAACAAACCAACCCCCCAAACAAACAGACCTGGCCACTAGATGGCCTCTGGAGAGCCATTTTATGCAACTTGTGCAGCTACCACTAGATGGTGGCTACATACCACTACGTGATTGCAATACGCAGCTAAACTCAGTAAAAAGTTTATTTTACTACACTTCACTTGAATAAAATGAAATTAAATAACTCTAACTCACTGTTATATTTAAAACAAAGGCATCTCACCCCCCTCTCATCCCCAAGACCTTTCTACCAACACTGTACTTGACAGGAAACTGGGAGAGCACATCTGAAACAAGATATTTGTTCACGCTCCTCTCATTATAGAATAGCTCTTGATAAGAGTTCTCCTACATTATAACTGAGGGAACTTATTCGAGGCTCTCTGTGATCTGCCACTCTTACTTCCAGTGTTTAAACATACCATACCCTGAAAAAAACCCAAAAGATAGCCTTACTGTAAACTTAATTTTAATTCCTGCTCTCTTAAATCTACACAGATCAACTTTATGGAGACTTTTATCTCCCTACTGGAATACACCACCCACTATTTACAATACACCCTCATTATGTTGAGATAATTTTTCACCTAATTCTCCAACTTTCCTAAGAAAAACTACTGAAAATCTGTATTACAGGTGTATAACTGCCATGAGTTTTTGTGAACTGCTCATACTATGAGAACAAACAAAAAGCAAACTTCATCAATTTCCATATGGAACCAGTATCCATAATAGATCCCAACTAAGCATACATTTGTGTAAAGAACTTACAATGTGTAAGCACTCATTTTACGCATTTCCTTCAAGGACAAATAAGGTTTGCAGAATAATCAAGAAAAATTATGATCTACAGAGTATTTTTGTCAAATGTGTAAAAGTACTGTTCTGCGCAATGAGACTCAGCTAGACATTTATTTGAAAAGAAAGTTGACAGTTTATTTGCATTCTTGAAGATAGACACAAGGTTCTGGGCATGCAGTTTTGGGCAACTGTGACTTTAAGAACCTCAAACACATTAAAGCCAATAATCCCCTTGACCTCAAAGTACAGTGTTAATGAAGGCCTGAACCAGGATTTAAAAGCAAGAACAAGTTCACACAATACAGAACCTAAACAGGTTAAATAAAAAAAGTTATAGCACATAGGGAAGGGGTTGAGAGGGAATAAAGGGAAAAAGGAAAGTGAAGTCATACCTCCCTTTGCCCAAGAATATATCCCCTTTCTACGGTCCAACTACAGAAAGAGCTCAGACTACAAAACCCACTGTGTTACCCTATAAATGTATTTATAGATTTGCTAGGTGAAGCAGACACCTTTTTATCCCAAGATGCAAACACCACATTGTCCCAAAACATTCTACAACACCATGAAAAAAAGTTCTGTGAAAGCTTTGTAACCTGTATCTGTAACAGTTAAATAGAGAGACTGTGAAAAAATTACAGAAAAAAGAACTAATGAGATGGGTTGAAAGACATAAAGGAGATTTCAGTGGATAATCAATCAGTTTTCATCCTGATGAATTCTAAAAAGAACAGATACATCCCCAACACCAAGATTCCATCCAGACTGCTAAACGTATTTATTTCAGAAAGGGAAAATATCCTCATAAATAAGAAAGAAATAAGCAATTGTCAAAACAGATGGAGCTTCTTTCTAGAAATAACTTCTCGTTGCCAAATTTAACTTTGCTTAATGCATCACAAAAGTTACAAGACATGCACAGTGTGCACACACAGTATGTCACAAAGAGCTCCAATAGAGCTGGTTGCAACCAGAGGTTACCCAAGACAGCACATTGTCTAGAGGCATTGCTAGTGCTTAGTTCAACCTGAAAATTAGTATGGGTTGGATTTCTTCCAAAAATCCATCCACGGCCATTTAATTCACTGTGCTAACATCAGCAACTTTTATACAGCATGTCATCACTCTCTCAGTTTTTTCTAGTTAAAAATCAATTGCCTGATTTCTGTGATCTGGCCTTTAATACAAGTTGGTGGTCCAACTAAAAGATGACAGAATTTCACATTTCACAAGTAAAAGTGCATCCCTGCTAGTCCTCCAAGCATTTACTATGATTTTGTTTTATCTCCTTATCTGTGACAGATGCCACAAAAAAAAAGCAACATATTTGCCACATCTGGAAGTGCTTATATTTGTGTACAGGTGGAAAAATCTGTTCACTGAAGTACATTAAGGCAATTTATCACAGCTCTCTTTTATATTCCATAGAAAAAAGGTACAAATAAGATATACCTCAATAGGTTTGGGATACAAGATAACTTACTGAAAAATGCCAACATGAAGATGCCATCATTGCCCACTCTAAGCTGATCTGCATCACTGAAATCATCCCGTGGTGGATATTCTTCTTCCTGGATTTACAGGTTAGTGATAATTTAGTGAAAAGTTTAGAATAACTATCTATAGGATAAAGTATTAATCATATTTCTAAAGCTAGAAGAAAATTGACATTTATGTAACACGTCCACATGAAGAAATTTTAAAAGAAAAATAATTTATAACTACAAAACAAGTCGTATTTTGTTGCTTATATTGACAGAGCCCAAATTTTCTGTAAAAGTTTCTGTAGAAGATACGTACATACTGCCTATTTACATTTAACAAAGCTAAAAGTTATTTCAGATTAATACTTCAATAATCAAAAGCAACATAAATCTCTTTTTACTGTAATAGCCAAACTATTAAATATTTTTGGAAAAGTCATCACATAATATGCTCTATATTTTTCCTGCCAGAGAAGTTTTCCAATGTTTCCTAAATAAGGAATAGAAGTTTTAGAAATACAGCACTGCTTTAACTGTTTTATAAAGCACAGAAAAACATAAGCAACGCAAAGAAAACCTCTACAGTCACTAGAGGGCGCGAGTACACTAAAAGTCTCTGAAGTCTTCTAAACTCCAAAGGCACAGTGCTTAAGTCAAACAAAAGAGAACAGAGATGTTAGTCAAAAATGACCCAAAGATTTCTCCCGTTGTGTAAAAATACTGGACCTTAAAATACTGAAAGTAAGAGTTTGTTTTGTTTCTCATGACTCTATTTTCAACAAAACTTGGCATATACTGCATATGCAGTTCTATGCACAGGTAAAACATTCCTCCAAGTGTAGACTGGCAAATGTAAAAGTTTTCATGATGACAGAACTTACTAAAGAGGGCCTGATAAAAACTTAGACAAATTATACACCATTTTTATACTTCAACAAGTAACATCAAAACAATGCAGGACACAAGTTAAACAATGCTGTCAGCTGCAACAGTAATATGGTCTAAACAGAAGCATGAGTAATGCTCTTTTCCAATTTTTTGCTTAAATTAACATAATGTATTAGAACTGAGGCAAGAAGTTACCTCTAGAAACAAATTAAGTCAAGGGAAATCAATTCAAGTGAAATATACTTGTTTGTTCCACCCACAAGCACTTACTACTGAAATAACATTCATGACTAAAATTTAAGGCATTAAACAATCACAGCGATCTAAAGCTCTGTGATGTGATTCATATGTTCCCCTTTATCAACAGAACACCATAATTTACCATGGCCCAGAAATTAGGTTAAAAACCTGCTAGAATGACCTGTACCAACTTAAAGAAGTCAGCTTTACCCTTAGTAACATGGCTGTGAAATTCCAGTTGTGCTGTGCATTTCAAATTAATTAACGAAGACACTCTATCAGGTAACTTACTTTAAAAACACTGTTATTCACAGACAATTCCAAGGGAAGCATAAAAAGATGGTTAAACAACAATCTTAAGGGGCAATAATTCAACTCTACATAATTTCAGCTGTCCCTAAATGGTCATCTTAAGTGACTACAAAAGCATTAGTTTATTTAGCTCAACTTTTTTGCAGCTACAAGACTGATGTGGGAGAAGGGAAGGGGAGGATGGGCTGAAAAGGCATTTGAATGTGTTTATCTTTGAAACATATGCCACAAAAGTTCCTTTTACAAGTCATGACAACAGATATTTTCAGTTTTAATTTCACAGGTCTACAAAACCCTATCTATAATAATTTTGGACTCTTTTTATAATTGTCTGCCAACTACTGTACTTCATACTGGCATTTTCAAAGCAATTTGTAATTACTCCATGCATAAAGCTGCCTCAGAAGTAAGAAAAAGTCTTGCTCAGCTACAGTAACAAATTCAGCAGTTTCCTCTTTGCGCACAGACTTACATGTGTAAGCACACAGGCTTACATGTGTGAGCAACACAGGTCAATACACAGCCCAGGACATAAAAGCAGACATTTCATTTGCAAGTAGATACTGTTATTAAGTGTGAACACTTTGCAATTTATCATATTTCATGTGAAAAGGGAACATTAAAATGACTCCTATTTACTGTCTCCAAAAATTGGCGTATGAAAATTATGAGAATGCTTAAGAAATTAAATGATTCCCCATGCTTAAGTCACATTCAGCCTATACACACATCATTTAGGCTTATGAGGTTTCATGAACAGTCCTGCAGACAGAAAACACTGACCACTGCTCAAGTGCAGTAACACTGGCTGTCTTTCAGTGTTCTCATTTGATCTAGTTGGTGTCAACTGCCCTTCAACATAGAGCTGTTTGCCAGCAGACACTGAGTATGAAAATGGGCAATGAAGAATGACTGTCCTCTCTGCTGATGGCTGAAGTTAAACTTAATTTCATAAAATACTTATACTATAGTGATAATGACTTTTTATCAATGAGATTGCGTATTTTCTTCTTAATAAGAACTATGTAACACAACACACAAATCTGTAAGATATGTAACACTGTTTCAGTATCTCATAGTGATTTTTGACAAATTTAGTCAAGTTAAGGAATATGGACAGTATTTCTTGCTTTCTAAATAAACTGACACCTCTATGAACAGAAAACTCAATTGCTCCTATGACCAGAAAAACATCTAAATATCAAATTATATTACCAACACAAATGGCATGTCACACAGAGTAATTTCTCTAAGCAAAAGAACATCAAATGGTACACAGCATCTATTGAAGTTGAATCTATTAACTCCCCATAAACTACAGCCCTCTGTCATATTCTGCAAGAAGAGGACTGGGTTTTTTCTCCTCAATGCTTTTTAAACCTCTTTCAAATTGAACTCTAGCATGGCATACAGTAAGACAACCACCTTTAATCAAGTAGAGTCACTCAACTGATATAACTCTTCCCAATGCAGTTTTTACAGCAAATAACTTCTGAGAAAAGGGTGAAATGTATGTCATACCTTCAGCATACAAAGCAATATAGAGAAATTAATAGTGGGGGGGAAAATGTACAATGAATCCCAGAAGCATTTGTTTGCCAGCAGGAAAATTCATAGCAAAGTCTAAACTAGAGAGAACTATACCATACCTCTGGATGACTGAGGAATATTTCATCAAACAGACTCCTAGATTCCCTAAACTGGGCGTGCTAAGCATGTAAAAACAGAAAAACATAAGACAAATGCAACTGAAAAGCATTAAGTAAAAGCCATTCATTGCAACATACAAACAAGTCATTTAACTCATAGCAATATTTTTGTAAATTTAAACTGACCTTTCAGAACTGATCTTGATAATTTGAAAAGGAAAGGCCAGATTAACTACTGCTATCACTACTGATGACACAGGGCTGCTACAATTACTTTGATACAATTTGAGAGCATTTGAAAGGAATACATGCTTGTACACAACCTCTTTCTGTAAGACAAGCTACATGAACTGTAAAACCAAGTACTGAAAGTTTCAGTAAATATTAAGATTGTTCATAGTATGTGAATATATTACCCATGATATTATCTGTGAATGCAGGGTCTATGATAAACTATTTATTATGATCATATTAAATCCCTATATGATTTGGGGGAAAAAATAGAAAAGCTGTTTAGTAAATGTGCTGTCCTGTCATTTCATTTCTCTCTCTTTTGCTCCTGAGGACAGGACACTTTGGACTATACCATGAAAAATTATCAGCTTCATGTCCCTCAAGGTAACATAAGAACATTCGACTTTTTCCAGCTGTTCATATTATTGAAGTAAAGAAGAGGCACAAACCACTGTGACTTCGTATTTGTAAGAGCACTGATTTCATAAGGCTGAAAATAAAAACTGAAAAATCTACATGCTATACCATTTGTGTATGTTTTGCCAACTCTATAACATGCAAGTCAGACACTGTCTGCAGCTGTCACTTGTGAAAGTAAGAAAACAGTTGAACTCTGCACTACCATTACATAGTTCATTCACTTAGCTGCTCCTCTGCAGGTATTCAGAGCTTTGGGGGAAGGTATTAAGTCCTTCCTCCAAAGATGGCAAACTACCACTCTAACTGTAATAAGACCCTTCTTTCTTATTCCAACCATCTGTCAGATTAAGACAGTTTTATTACACAGTCTGAGCCCATCTCAGTGTAAGTCCAGAGGTATTAAATAAGGCAGGAATTTTATAGTAGTATCACATGGTAAGGTAATTAAAATGGCAGTAATGAAAACTACACTGGCACACAATTTTAATATCATCTACAAAACTGAAACTCAGCTTCAGCATTTCCTGTTTTTTCCCCAAATCTCAACTTTGCAACCGTAATACCCTTTAATATAGCTTGTGTGTGTGCACGCATTTGCTGTAAAAAAAAAAAAAAGAGAAAAAAGAAAGAGAGAAAAGGAGCTCTTCAGCAGTCAGCAAAAATGTGACTTTCAGGGAGACTTAATCTACTGATGCTAACTTAATACTGTCACGTCTAGAATGTTTCAGTCAATCTCTGTTTTGGGGGAATGATAGTGTGTCCCTACTCATTTTTCATAAGCAAGTGAAATTCTTGTGGTGTCAGCATGCAGTTCTTGAACTTCAAGTTCTACTGTATGTTCTAGCAAAGCAGACTATGTAGAAGTTTAATTTTCACTTTGTCTCCATATCTAACTCTCTTAGAGCCTCTCAATTTCAGATTCCTCTTCCCTCCCTACTCCTCTTCTCTCACACACCAGCTTCAGCTCATTTCCCAGTACCACATTTTATCTCCACTTGGGTCCCTTTCCCCACCAATTCCAGTTTATCCTTTTCCCTTCTGTTTCTCATTTAAATCTCTCTGTACTCTCTCCATACCACTGCTCTCCATTCATCCTTGCCTTTTCTTATTTTGACTTAGACCCATCCTCTCTGATCCCTCCATGTTCACTTTGAGCCAGTCACCTCCTTGTTCAATCAGAACTAGATTGCTCTTCCCACAACACACAAGCTTCAGAGGCTCAGCTATTGTCCGTTCATCTCCCCACCTACATGACAACTGAATCAAGCAGTCTACCCCTTCCCTTCTAACTGAAGGTTAAGAACAATAAAACTACTTCAGAGCACACCAGAAGTCGCTATTTTTTAGCTCCAATGTTTTCACCAAAAGCAGTCAAGAGCTGTAATCCCACTGATAAAGAACATTTGAGAAAGTTCACTGGGAATAGCACATCTGAAGTCCCATCCCCTTCAGAGCTATGAGCAGCTTCAACTTTTTCAAGCAAGACAAATCTCCATGCATTTACCAAAATTGAAGCTGTTTGTATCAACTGAGGAAACTCACTTTTCAAAAATTGTTGTTTGACTAAAACCAGGCAGACCGTCTGAAGAAAGGTGAAACATATTTCTGTCACAGGGACCTGAACTTTTAAGAGAGTTCTCCAAAGTAAAAAAAGCTTAAAATAACACGACAAAAACCACTTGCTTTTTTGTTTGCTCTTTTTGCTTAGCTTTATTTATGAAATTGGCTGAATCCCAAGGCTGAGTTGTCAAGGAAGACCACTTGTGTATCTGAAATTTTGCTTCATAACATTCTAGACATATGAAGTTAAAAGCAACAAGAATCTTGCGAGAGCTCCACGTCCTGTCTGCAGCATCACAGGTACTCTAAAAGTTAGGGTTTGGGTTGCTAATGTTCAAAGTTTGCAATTTCAGATTGAGGGATTCACTCAGACTCCTATTTCAGCAAATGTTTACAAGCAGTAATGACAGACTACATAACAGTTAAAATGTTACAAGTGGAGATCATCAGCTCATGGCTGAAACTTGGCAAGTAGCCATTCACATCTCCCTGGTTCCCTAGGGCATTTAGTAAACCAGTTGTGTGATACCTTCACTGACCATGTTACATAAATCCACTTTTAGCTTTAGCTGTGCACACCTTCAAGTGTGTGTGTTGTGCACTGTGAGTACTGTGCTGCAGTCAACAAAGAAACAGCCAACTGCTGGGTGAGCAGAGGGGTTTTTTTACAGCACAAGCACTCAGCAGCCAGTAACATTTTAAATATATATCAAATGTAATAATATTTTATCTCAAGAAGGAGATTTTAAGTGAAAGCTCTGGAAGCTTTATTTGCATATAGTATATTAAGGTCAATACTACCAAGCAGCAGAATTTCCACATTTCAAATCTTAATCACTCATTGTATATATGCCTATTATTTAATTTACTGTTAACCATAACTTGTGGTGTATGGAGTTTTGTGTGTTTTAAGTACTTTGAACTTCAGTATTTAAGTTACCATGCAGCAAATAACAGAGACGTTTCCTTTTAAAAAAGATCTACCTGATGTGAGGTCTTGCCTCTTCCACACTTGAATTCTCCCTTCATCTCTAAATGTCTTGGGTCATGGTTTGTTTTTTTTTACTATCCAAAACACTGAGTATCAGGAATAACTATACAAAGAAACATTGGTAGTGGATACCTAATTAAAAGTTGACAAAATACTGGATAAACTATTAAAACAGAGCAAAATTTGGCTTTTAAAGTTGTTTAGACAGCAGCTACATCTCCGAAAAGAGTAAATACGATATGCTTGTTAAAGTAGTTTACAACTAACTTACAGTATTTATACAAAATCTAAGCATTCAAGATATTTAAAATATCAGCCCACTGTTTTTTAATAAGTCATAATATGGGTCCAATTGTTATTAATTAATTAGCCTAACGTGTCATAAAACTGAAATAAAGCAAAACTATATCACTTACTCGTTGGGCAACTTCTGCTGCAGCCGCTGCCATTGCTGCAGCTTTGGCCTTCTCTGCTTCATCGTAAGTAGGAAGAGAGGTAGCTACACTGTATGGAGGTGGTACGGGATAAAATTCATTGTGTGTTTCTGTTCAAAATAAAGAAGTTATGTGTTTACGTATTTTTAAACCAGAAAGATGCCAAGAATATTAACTTTTACATGCATATAATTATTTACCTTTAAAGTACTGGGTTTTTTACAGAGGCTGAAATTCATTATATTTGTTTTTCAAGTAAGCAGAGTTTTTTTTAAAACATATTTTTGTAAAAAGCAGTGAACAGCTTGGTGATACTTTCAGCTGCTACCCAAGGCAGAAAGTTTAACACAGATACTGGCAACAAGTCAAAAAATTTATGAACAAAAATCCTATTTGCTTAATTATCTCTCTAGGCATTCCAACAAAGGGCTTTTCATCAAATCATACAAAAGACATGCACACAAACATCCTAAAAATAAAAAAAAGGCTTTAAATATCAGTATGAGCCTGTTACTTCAGTCTGGTAATAATTATGCTATATTCTTATTAGTGTGGTCTTGTTGCTATCTCCAGCTGCTCTGTGAAAATCAGTTTTTCTAAGATTTCGATTTCAACACATTCTTTTAAAAATGTCCCTTCCATCAAAATGGACCAGACTTCATTCTTCTACGTTGCAACCTATCATCATCATGTAAGAACATGCAACATATGCTATCATGATGAAAAACATCATCATATAGAATTATTAACAACATTAATTAATAACTACTTAAAATGTCCCTTGAACTTCCTCCTACAGCCAGCAGAAGGTTGTAACAAGATTGCTTGAGTGGTAAAGATTTGTCAGAACAGATCACATGGTCAACAGATTTGCAAGCACACCAACATAAGGATGTTATATATAGGGATATATAGAGATAATTCTGCACAGCTATTTATTATACCTGTAATACTGCCTCAAAGGACAGGGACAGGACACTGCTCTTTTAAGCAACATTAAAAAATGAGGTTGGCACTTCCTCCTAAAATATTTATTTGGCATATGGGAGACACAAATCCATGCAACTTTACATAAAGGAACTTCAGTGTTGCCAGCTGTTGTCTCCTCTATCCCAAGAAAGGGGAGCAACGAATAAATGGATAAAGAGACTCCTGTTACTCATTTTTCATGAGAAGTTTTATCAAGAGCCTTTAAAGCAAAATTAACCTTTCATGGCAGTATTTTCACCAGTGTTATACACTTAAGAAGTCTGAGGGTTTATTTTACAAAAAGACAATTAAAATTGCTAATTAGGTCTAATAACAGAGCACTATTCAAAGACATAGATTCAATGTGGAACTGAACTACACATAGACTTAAATAAAACCTATTATACTAATTAATGAATATCCATTTAGTCTAGCAATTTGGAAAATCAGCATAATTTAGAAATGTGCTTCTTCTGAACAAACCAAAGGGCTGTATATGAAAGGATAGCTTTTTATTGAAATTGTCTGCATAGAAAAAAAAACCCAGACCACACCACAGTATTGTACCACTTTGAACTAAGTGCTGATTCATACACACTCCTCCCTGACAAGCTGTTCTGTCAGAAATACCTGAGGTTGCAGCTGCTTCCACAGCTATGCTACAGTAAGGTGGAGGGGAAGTATCTGCTTCAGATAAGGCTGCTGTCTGAGGAGTCTGTGTAGTCTCTGCAGATGTTAAGGCCTGCTCAGCTGCTGAAGATTCTTGGGGGTCATCCTCATTGTGAAGCTTAGAAGAAAAACACAAACTTCAGAGGCAGTCAGAGAATACTTTCCACAACTTAATACTTGCAGAACCATGTTCAAAGAGAGAGATTACTCTCATCAACTAAACAAAAAATATTTGCAAAACAGCATGTGACTACTTCAAGTAGTCCAGTTAAATTCTTTTAAGCAAACAGCTAAAGATAATCTTAACTGCTTTGCTTCTTTTTCAGAAATGGATTTCTTCGCATCAGTGATGTTCAGAGTCTTAAAAAACTGGAGCTGTCAATGTTTACTATATGGGAAAATACTATTACAGAATATTTTAACACCATTACGCTTTTGTTCATAAATACATTCATAAAATGTCTTAACACATTTTTAAACACAACAGGTGAGAAATACTATCAATTATTGTATTGATCTAGGAGAAAAAATTAAAACTTATTACTACTTCTGTAACTGGGTTTTTCATTCTCTTACAACTTGTCAAAGAGCTTCTCTGTGAAAATTCTAAGACTTTTCAAAACATTCCGCTTTTCTTTACACTCTAGAAACAATCCTTTCCCTATGAAACTAAGCTGCTGGTTGGTTTCTTTGTTGTATTAAGATGCAGTTTTAAAAGGACATGTCCAATTAAACATATTAAGAAATAAGAATTTGGATAAACAAGAATGTTGATTTAAATTGTGGAATTCAGATACAAAAACTTTTCTTAGAGAAGGCATTTTTAATTATTTTAGCTAACTTTATAGTGTTTAGAATATGAATCAAACTTTTAAGAAAGAGTATTAGAATTAAACAAAAACATGCTAGTTCCTGGTATTGTAAACTACAACGTAAGATGCCTAGACAGCAACAACTGAAGGACATGTAAATCCCAGACCAGCAAATAAGTTGAACAAATCTAAAAGAATAATTCTGTAGCTTAAAATTGGTAGTTTCTATGAACCCTCTACACAAAAATATTAAGAATACAACTACATTAATTTCCTATTAGAAAAAGTACAATCACATTATTGGAAAAAACACATTCGGAGAAGAAATGCTGAATTTCTTGTTAAGTTGTGTATAACACCAAAATCATTTTAACATGAAGATTATATCTAAGTTCACAGAATGACTGAAGTTGAAAGGGATCTCTGAGGCTACCTAGGTCAATGAGGCCTCTGAGGCTCCCTCTCAATGAGAGACACCTACAGCTGGTTATGCAAGACCACCTCCAAATGGCTTTTGAGTACCTTCAAGGACACAGAGTCCACAAGCTCTCTGAAAAGCCTATTCCAGCGCTTGGCTACCTTTACAATATTAAAAACAAAGGGGAAGACAAAAAAAAAAAGAAGAAAAATGTTTCCTGACATTTGGAGGTCATCTTCAATGGAACTGATAGGGGGTTTTGAGGGGTTTTGGGTAGTGAGCAATCAGGTCATTTAATGGCTAATCAGAGATCCAGAAGCAGCAGTAATCTGAGAAACAGGAATAGTCATTTAGAGTAGTTAAACCCAAAGAAAACAAAAGCACTTCAAAATAACTAAAATATATTTAGTGATAGAGAAAGCAAATAAAAATACAAATCACTCTACTCCAAAAAGGTCAATCAGGTCATAAAAACAACCTGAGAACTATGAATGTTATGGTTCTAAATTAAATACAATCACAAGGAATATCTAGTATTGCTAGCCAAAATAAACCCATTCTTAAATAAAACTCATTTGATTAGCAAAGACACAAATAGCAAAACATTACTGGCATAGTTTTTACACTGATGGCTGGTACACTGACACTTATTTGGGATGTGTGTGCAGTTCTGACTACCCCACCACAACAACCTAGTCTACAAGCAGGGGAAGAACCAAAGCCAAGTCTATTATCACCATTCTTCCTCTCCTGTCACCTTCCAGTTCAATCACTGTAACCCTTTTTACCTACCAAGCCACAGTATGTGCTGACACTATTCTGAAGACATGTAGAGATCCTCAAGCAGCTCATTGGTCAAAAAGCATACTACTGCTTAAAAAAACCCCACTTTGTCATTATAAGAAATTTACTTTTGTGTCTTCTGTATGCTTTATTGAAAGTTACTATATTACAGATAAGAAGAAAAGTAACAGTGGAGTAATCTAGTAAAGGATGAATCAATATGAGGACCAGACAAGAACATGCACATGAGACTTACAGTCTTCAAAGTTAACAAGTCATTCAATTGCTATAGCAACTGCAATTAGAAAATGTAAAAACTCCATCCTAAGGGCTCCATACAAAAGAGTCCCACTATGTCCTTTAGTGCATTTGAAATGTCTTTAGTTTTTAGGACTAATATTCAGAAACCAAGGATTTCTATTTATCCTCTTTTCTATTATAGTGGCCTCTCAGAAATTCTGAAAGGCATCAAGGTTATCCTAATCCAGCAACTTAAAGAAAATATCCTGACTCCTTTAATTAAAAAAAAAAAATCACAACCAAGGAAAAAAAAATCACAAGAATTGGATTAAGTAGCTTAAGCATTTATAGATACAATAAGAAACCCAAGTTGTTCCATGAGCAAAAACCAGCTTTTGTTACTTCTTGTTCAAGTGTCCTGCCTCCTAATGTCTCCTCAAGGCAGTAACTTCAGCTTCATTCATGGGACTAGACCACTGAGGTGAAAAAACCCCAAAATACTGACAGAGTTCAAGAAGTCTTCAGATGGTACTGGTAGGCACATGGTGTGACTCTTGTGGATGGCCCTGTGCAGGGCTAAGTGTTCAACTCGATCATTCTCGTGGGTCTCTTCGTGCAGGGCTAAGTGTTCAACTCGATCATTCTCGTGGGTCTCTTCCAACTCGGATATTCTGTGATTCTGTAATAAAACCGCACAACTGCAGCAGAACGTGCCCCAGTAAACTGGAAATTTTGCTCACACCAGCAGCGTAGACAGTGGTGGTTTGTATCATTTCGTCTTGTAGCAACTCTGCCTTGTCTTCACAGGGCACTGATTCTCCTATGTGGAGTCACCAGTTGCCTTGAAACCAGTAGGAATCTGTCTACCTTTGAGCCTTCTCCTTCATGTTTAATTTTGGTTTATACTCGCTGGTAAATTTAGAAGTTCTTTTTGGAGACAAGGGAAGAAGAGGACTGACACTCCACACAGGTTTCATTGCCATAGAAACCAAGATAAAAACACCCGATATGGAAAAGAAAATGTCTCTTTCAAGGATTTACTTATGCTATGTATTTAAATGTCACCTGAAGCAGCATTTAACATTAAAAGTATATAAATAGTATCCAAGATTTTATTCTTCCAATAGTAAGAATATTTTGCTTATTTTTAAAAGACTAAAGAGAACTGACAGTTTGTCATCCCAGTGCCACCCAAGGCCCCAGTGAACCATTATTAGGTAGGAAGCAACACAGCTGCTTTGGTCAAGATTATGGTCAAAACAATTGTCAAGAACTATTAAACCACAGAAAACTGTAAATTAGTATGTTCCCCTGATCTCCTCCCTCACATTTTAAAAGCAGGTCACACAGAAATGTTTTTTCCTTCACATCTTAGTCTGTACTTACACTATTTCGCTGACTATATGGAGTTTCATTACTAAAAAAAACCCGCGAGTACTTTGTTATTAGACATATTACTCTTGAACAGTTCATGCCAGCATTTCAATCCCTGCTTTTGGAGCTCTCAAACTACAGTATATTACAGGCTCATATCTCAAGCTGTATCTACGTTAGGCCATGTAAAATTCAAAGTTCAATTGAGCAGCATTGGCTATTCTGCCACCCATGACTCAATCTCACAGTAACTACTGAAGGGCATACAGTAAAGGACAATATAATAGTTGCCTATATATCATTTTACCATACACCATCTTCAGTTTCCTTCCCAGAAAAGCTCTACAAAACAGTGATTCACTATCTCATTTCAGAACAAGCTAAAATCAATGCCAGACCTTTCAGCACCAAAATATTGTGTCAAATACAGCTACTTTTATTTTCTGACATCAATGATTTCTTTAAATTAATCATTTATTTAAAGAAGAAATTATTCTACAATTTACACAATCATTCCTTCCACAATCGATTTCCTTAAGTCTGTTATTTTGTTTGTGTAATTATTTCCAAAGTAATCAGATGCAACCTCTGAAATCAGCTGACAGCCTACAAAGAAACATGACCCACAAGACAGTGCTTAGTACAGAAGCCTTTACTGAGCAGACTGATCCAGATACTTTAACCATTTAGACTTATCAAAATAAAAACTTAAGCTGGGAGAAAGATCTCATTCGCTACTTAACACTTTTTCTTTACCTGCAGGTAGTAACTCTGTCTGACAGAATGTGATAGTTTTGACCCAGGCCTCCCTTAGTAACCAGTTGTAACTAGGGAAGTGGTCATTTCCCAGGTATTCCACACTTGTTTCTTTCCACATAACAAGGGAGTATACATAAGAGAGAGAGAGAGGAAATTTCTCCCTCTCCTTCTGGCGAGGCTTAGGAGCAGGCAGTCCAGGCATCAGTCTCCCTTATCAGAGCCTGAGGCCCTGTTGCAGTGATTGCTGTCGCCTACCCCACAGCAGATCAGGAAGAGGTTGTTTTTCCTCTTGAGGGAAATTTAATGAGGTTGTATTTTGCCAGTTTTTAGGGGGTTTGATTGTATTTGTCTGTTTTGTTTCTGTTTTGTCCCTCCTTTGTCCCTGTTTCTCCCTCCCCTTTTCCCTTTTCCCCCTCAGGAGCTCCCTGCTGTATGTACAAATTGTATATATAATAGCAAATGTTTGAAAAAATATATATATATTCTGTTTTAATTCAATTTCTTTCAAGTTCTCAGTTTTGGTTTTCGTTTTTTTTTTTTTCATTGCTTGGAGGAGCAGGGGAGGGGAAGGGAGGGCAGCTTGGGCTGGGAGGCCAAGTCAAACTGAGACACATTTTCATTGGTGCCCCGTACGGGGTTTGGCTGGGTGTGGGCTTTGGACTTCAGGGTAGGTCTGGGACTGTCAGCTGACTTGAGCTGGGCTGAGCTAGCTGACAGCTGACTTCTTCTAGCCAATGGTATTCCATACCATATTCCGACATCATCTCAAAGTGTAGGAGTTGGTGTGGGAGTGGCTTGGTCAGTTTCTTCAAGCTCTGGTCCCAGAAGGACGGGAGGACCAGGCCCAGAGCACTGGCTCACCACCAAGTTACCTTAGGGAAGCAAAATGTTTGTTCTCAGTGTTTCTCTCTGCTTGGGTCTGTCTCTGGGGAATTGAGTTCTCTAGAGTGATTTGTAGTTAGAATGGTGAGGTTTGTTTTTGATGGGCAGTGGGGAGTTATTTTTTGTTATATCTAACTTATGTAAGTGTGTGTTATAGTGTAGTTCCTTTTAATTTTCTCTTTTCCGTATAAATATACACAGTTTAACCTGTTTTGAAGGGTTTTTTTTCCTTTCTCCCTTTTCTTGCCAGAGGGAGGGAAGCTCTAACACATTGTGTTGGGCAGTTGGCCTTTTGCCAGCTCAATCCAAGACACCCACAAAGGTTTCTTTTCCTGGATAAACAGTTTGCTTAATTTCTGATGAACTGACTGACTATGCAAGCATGGCAATACAGGCCAATTATTAAATTATGCCATTAAAAATAGATCAGGGGGAAAAGATAAAATAAGCAATGCTTTCTGATAAAGTCCGTTGAAGTAGCCACTCATAATTTGTTACCTGATTTTACGCATATTTCAAAAGCTGCTCTTTTATCCTTTCATAAAATATGATTTATGGAAATCAGGACATTATAAAATTATTGCAAACTAATTAACTTCAATAGCTGATTGTACATATTTTAAATTTTTTTCCCTGAACATGTTTTTTTCATGCTCTTAATATATTTTTAGTGTAGTACAAAATCATGCATACAGATTTAAAAAACAAACAAACAAACACCAAAACACCCAAACAACCAGCCAGCTTTCTCGTTTCCTTTATTACCAGTCCATCTTGTCAAAACATAACTTTTAGATAAACTTCTACATAAATTTCGGCAGTGATGGTTCTGTCTGGGGAACCACAGAACTACACTCTTAGAACTCTCATTAGAAATCATAAATTACAAAGCACTTTCAACATATCCTTCTTTCTACCTTTCAAATAGTATTACATTTCTGAAGAAGCTTTGACTCTTCCAGTTTTGACTTCATGTTGACCAATTCATGGGTTCTTCCAAACTGCATTAAAACTAATACAATGCACAGAAACTCCAAAATGCTGGACCTTGTATTCTGCTTTAAGCGAAACTGTGGAGACAACCAAGTAGACCGTGCAAGTTCAATCTTTGTATGCTAAACAGTCCATTGATACACTTCCTTCACAAAAAGCAACACTCTCAGCAACAGAGGTTCATCATCTTCAGTTTACAGAAGTTGCTTTGGTCTTCGGTTATCTATTGTTCAGATTATGACAAAAGACCAACCAAAAATATCCACTTACTGCAGTTCCTAGTGCTGAAGGGAAAGGCATGGCAGACTCCAGTCTATCATTTCTGCATTAGATTTATGACATCTTCCATACTGGTACACAGGTATTTTTTCCACAGAAATAATATCATTGTAAATATGAGAGATATAACCAGCAGTAGGTTAAAAAAAACAACCTGCTATCAACTTCATATAGCTTAGAGGGAGCTTCTCACCTCTCTGTGTTACACCTGATGCTTTCATTTGACAAAAAAATCAAGGTCCTTTACACCTGCCTACTGGTAGTGATTTTTAAGTCTGTATTAAATTGCTCTCTTCAAATGAGGCATGAAAGCAGAGATATCTTGCTACATAAAAATAATTTCATTTGAACAAATACAGGCTGCAAATTAAATGCCTGTTTTGTAACCACATACTGCATTTTTCAACTTGAGTAGTGTAAAAATAGATTTATTCACCTATAAATAGCAAAATCCTAATCTTGGGATTTCCAAAACAAAAAATCTTAAAATTTAATTCTGAATTTATCATAAAAATACTTCATGTTGAAAATGCCTTTGACCTCTGACTACCCATCTCTTGTTTCTGAATGCCACCTAAGTGTCCACAGCTTGTGCTATTGACTATTACTTTTTTATTTTTTAGAAAAAAAACCGTAAACCCTGTATCATTAAACCATAAACACCACTCACCAATCACAGAACGGGGTGGGTTGGAAGGCAGCTTAAAGATTGTCTAGTTCCAAGCCCCTTGCCATGGGCAGCAACACCTTCCACTAGATCAGGTTGCTCAAAGCCCCATCCAACCTGGTCTTGAACACTCCCAAGGATGGGGCATCCAGAATTTCTCTGCGCAACCTGTTCCAGTGCCTCACACCCCTCAGAGTGAAGGATACCTAATTGAAACCTACTCCCCCTCAGTTTGAAGCCATTCCACCTGATCTATCACAACATGCTCTTGTAAAACATCTGTCTCCAACTTTCTTATTGTAGAGTCCCTTCACGCACTGGAATACTGCTGTAAGGTCCCCTCGGTGCCTTCTCTTCTCCAGGCTGAAGAATCCCAATTCTCCCAGCTTTTCCTCACAGGAGTCACACTCTATCCCTCTAATCATCTTGGTGGCCCAAGATGACTTACTCCAAAAGGTCAATGTCCCTCCTGTGCTGGGGAACCCAGACCTGGATGCAGCACTCCAGATGAGGTCTCACCAGAGTGGAATGGAAGGGCAGAATCACCATCCCCCAACCATGCTGCCCAGATCCCACGCTGCTCTGGATGCAACCCAGGACACAACTGGCTTTCTGGGCTGCAAGTGCACATTACTGGGTCATGTCTAGTTCCTTGTTCCCAGCACTCCCCAGTCCTTCTCAGCAAGGCTGCTCTCTGTCCACTCTCTGTCCTTGAGATTGCCCCAGCCCAGGTACAGGACCTTACACACTTGGCCTTGTTGAAATCCATTTGCACACACCCACCTCTCAAGCCTGTCAAGGTCCTTCTGGATGGCATCCCTTCCCCCCACGCTGCCAACCGCACCACAGAGCTTGGTGTCATCAGCAAACTTGCTGAGGGCAAGTGCTAAGATCAATCAGCTCTAATTTAGGTCAGTAGTAGCCACTGAAAAATCAAAACTAAAACCAGTAATCTGTAATTGCACTTAGCGAATAATTTGAAGAACAGAAGAAATAAATAAATCCTTCTGAAAAATAAATGTTTTCATTTTCTTGTTTATTTGGAAAAAAAAGTAATCACATCAGCCTTCGAAAAAATATTTCAGTTTCCTAGAATACAAGAATTCTTGAGAAAATAAGCTCAACAAACCACACTGTATTTTAACTTACTAGCTTTCTCTTCACTATCAGGTTTTTATTCTTTACCAATAAGGTAGTTTACAACATCATGCCTTTTTTTCAAATGCCTGTTTTAACACCAACTTACCACAAACCCACGCAGAACAGCCAGCAGAACAGCAGCTATCTGCAGTTCAATACCAAATGCATGCCCTGCTGAAATATAATCCTGGCCACATCTATAACACTCCAGAGAAACACCATCCTCTAAAGACTGGTGAGCCCTCAGATTAACAAATACCAAAGTACTAAGCAATTAAGGTCATAAGGCACTTCAATATATTCCAGCAAAACACCAGAGTACAACTTTCAGATCCTTTTTGCTTTTATGTATTTAAAACTAAGTGATCAAATTTGATTAGAATCTCTGACTGCCCAGAAAAGATGCACACCATATTGTTTTTTCCTCAGCATTCCATAACTTAGCAAGCATCAACTATTACATACCCAGATCTAGCAATGTCCCTTCATAATAATGGAGTGGGTTGCGTTGGTTTTTGGTGTTTTGTTTCTTTTTCATGAGGCATCTCTGCAGAAAGTTTTCAACAGTAGTTAGTATGTCAGAAGGTCGAAGGTGTAAAATCTGCACTAGAAGAAAAGCCACTGCTGCCCTTCCACAGTTGTGTAGAAATGCAAAGTGTCTGATAAACAAGGGTTAGGTATCATGGAAACCCACAACCTCTGGAGGCAAACTTTGACCAAAAAGAATATAGAGAGATTTATACCGAACATTGTTGAAAGATAAGTTGCAAAAGAATGGCTTTTCTACAAGAATGAATCTCCTTGTATAAAAGTCAAGTATTCTGTAGCAAGTGAAAATGTTTTACACGCACAAGTGATACTTAAATTATTTTAGTCAGTTCTCTTTAAGAATCTTTAGCCTATTGTTTTTTTCAATGTTTTTTAAAAGAAGCTTATAAGCCCTAAGAAGTTTTAAAAAATCCCAAACAAACAAAAATGGTTATCAGGACTTTGTGAAGGGAAAAAAAATAAAAAAACATTACAATTTGTGTAGATAGATACATCTGTCTGTCCATTCCAATGGCTAGCTTACATATAGTATTTTACTTGTTCTTTCACTTTTTTGTGGATTATAACCCAAATTGAAATGATAACTTACACATTTAGCAGCACAACATGCACTTTTGCATTCATTTCCTATGTCTTCTGTTGAGAGATATTCCTTCCAATCCCCCACACTAACAGTAAAAGTAGAGCTATTCGTAAAGTGAATATGAGAACATACCTTGTGTAAATATATGAACTCTTTCACAAAAGTAAAAATTCTAAGACTAATGCTACTAGAACTGTGGCTTATTCTTTAAAATCTATCAATTTCTCTCAATTTTTATGTTTGTTCTCTACTGAAGAATTATTCAGCAATACTTCTGAGTACTGGAATTTTGTTATGATCCAAACAGATACATACTTCATATTTACTGTAAAATTATAAATTGGGCACAGTTTCCTAGTTTTTCCTATTGCATAGTTATAGGAATTAATAGTTTTTGCCAACAAAAACCTGGTATCGCTAAACACTAATAAAGACTATGGCTAGGACCAACATTTTCAAATCTTCATGCATGACTATAAAAAAATCCAGGAAAAAAGCTGTTAAATCCTTACTCTAGAGCCTGTACACAATGAGGTATTGCAACTCTGATCTACTCTAAAATTTAGAAGTTACTAAAAACATTACCACCTATCATGTAGCCTTCTGTTTGTCAAATAATAACTCAAGAACAGCTTGAGGATGGTCTTTAAATTCTACAAAGTATAAAATGAGCCTCTCTTCCTTGAATGCTTTCTAGACAGAAGTAAGAAAGACACTAAAAAAAACAGTTTAAGGAAGTGTTCTGTCTCCAACACAATCATCAAGAGACAGAGGGACTGCACATGAGCCTTAGTCACTTATTTGCCATCCATTTTCCTCAGACTCCCCACCATTCACAGAAGTTATATTACAGCTGGTAAAGTGTACATCTCTGCCTATGCCATTTGCATCTCATATGGATTTGACACGTGAATTTGTTTTCCTGAATCTCATAGTGTTATCTGCCCCTAAAATCTTGTGTATTAATGAACTGCATATGTTCGCTTCTTCCTGTGTAGTTTCTTTTCTAAACCAAACCTCAGTGAGTGCTTTCCAGTTTAATATCCCACACTTAGGTGTATAACAGCTCCATAATTGCTCCATCCACTGCCTTGGTGACTCTATAAGCATTGATCACTTCCAACTCTCACCACCCATTTCAGACACCACTTTTATAATGTCTGCTTCCCTTTACCTTCTGTAGCTCCTCTGGGCTCCTCTTGTGAGAGGCCAAAACTGTGTACAGTACCCAATATACAGGCAGGTCCCACGTTGCATACAGAGCTTCCTGTTCATTCTCACTACCTTCCCTGGTGATGCACAATGTTTCGTCAGGATGTGTTGGCAGCTGCCACTAATCAACAGCTTCAGCAAACCACTAGTGACAGGACTGCAAGTTAAAAGGTTGTCTTTACTTTATCAGCAGCTTTATAGAATCAGTATAGAAAGTAGATTCCAGTCACTCTAAAGCCACAAAGAACATACCCAACATGTAAACTGTAAAAACAGAGGTGAAGGAAAGCCTGTAAAATTAGAAGATGGATCAGGGCTGTCACCAATAGCAAACTCAATATTCAGTGGTTGGTTCCAGCTTCCATTTTAGCCTACATTCGCATCAGCTACAGAATTCTACATTGATTGGAAAATATAAATATTACTCTAAATATGCATATTTTACTTAAAGTACAATGGGAAAACTCAAGCACAACAACAGACAATGCAGGAGGATGCTTAAAGCAATAAACTGTTTTACAAGGGAGTAACAAAGATAAAGAGTTTCTTCCTGAAGAAGTATTATGGAAACTGAACTGCAGAAGCAGCACACAGCTTCACCTTAAGGCCCTGATTTGATAGAATTATGAAAAAAGGACTCTAATTTGTGTCTCCTGTACCATGCATAAGTGTCTTTAAAAATTCTTCATAAAAATTCAAAAGTCTCAAGTTTATCAACAGCCCAAGGATTTATCACATATATACTTAAATAAAGCTAGTCAAGCAAAATAGTTTCCTACTCTACAGTACCTAGTAGGTCAAAGTGAAATCAATAACTAAATAAAATATAAATGAGAGGCTATTATTAATCAGCAAGAGCAAGCTCTCTTCTTATTAGTGGGTCAATCGTGCTTGACGTTTTCAGCATAACTCATTTTCTTACTAACTGCAAATAGAGTATTCAAGCTTCTCAATTTATAGAAATAATACAGACAAATTTCAACAGCTTAAAAAAACCACGCACATGCATAACACCAGCTGAATACACTGCGCATTACAAGAACGGGCTCTTCTGCAAATATCATCATTTTGATCTGTGATCTTCTTTTCCTTCCATCCACTATAGGACTCACAGCTTCAATAAAGTTAAGTAGCAGTGACAAACACAACTCGCACAACACCAATAAAAAGTGAAGGTTCTTCATCTAAAGAAAGCATTTTTATGTTTCAACAGGTAGTATGGAATTTTTCCAACCCTACTATTAAAGGGTGCTGACTGAGCATTTTAAAGCAATCCTACAAATATGTGGCCCGAAGGACAATTATATGGACCTCCCAATTGCCAAACAGATGAAACACACATCTGAAAGCAGGCACTTTCCAGCAGGTTGTTTGATTTCAAAGCAGCTAAAAAACCCCAGAATAACAAAATAAAAAAGCAGCAGTCCAGGAAGTTCACCTTTTCAAAAGACAGGAGAACACAACCTAATCAGTGCTATCACTAAATCAAAGGAAGTATTTAATTAAAAAAAAAGGTACTAGAGATTGAGGCACTTGAGAAAGGAACATAAGCCACACTGTTCAACAACTGTTCAACATCAGTTGTGGCCAGCTTGTTTGCTCAAATTATGCATATAGACTTTGGAACAAGTTTTTAAAGAGTAAACAGCTTGTGCAAATCTTTTTCCTAACCATTTATTCCATGCACTTGATGCAAGTCAATTTTGTAACCACCACTCTCGATATTTCAATTAAGACTCTTAATGCTTAAAATATACCTTGACTGTGTCCCAGTTACAGCAGCTGGGACAAGTTTATCACTATTTGGGTATAATGAAAACTGTGTAATCTACACCCTCCACATCATTTCTCATGAATGCAATTCTCAATAAGGGATCATTTGCAGCATCTGCCCAGGGCACATCTGACACCCCAGGTTACAAGCTGGCTGTTAAGGAACTCTGCAAGGCATGGAAATGTTTCTGTCTTCACACCAGTAACTCAACTGTGATAACTCCCCTCCAGAGACAACAGCACCTTCACACCAAGCCTGAGGGGTCATGTCTGCTAATGGGCCATTAGGGACAGATACAAGAGGCAGTTGCAATGACCTAAACCATCAAAGGCTCCAAAATATTCCATGACCCACAGAGTAAATTGTGAAATTCCTCACCCTGGGGGAGGTACTGGGCATTCCCACCTGGACATATATAATCCTCAGGTTTTGGGAATTCTGGTACCACTTGTTGGATCAAGGAGGACCAGAATCTCAACAGGACTGCCACTGCCACTCTTGACCAGACTGCAACCATCATCCTCAGCAGCACGTTTTCTTTTCCATTTACTTTATACTCGGGGGGACCATGTGGCATTCAGCACAGGGACTAATGAACACCATTCTGTTTGTGTCCCAGGGTGCTGGGTTATACATCTGTCTTTGTGGGTTAAAACTGTTTTTTTTTCTCTTTATCATTATATTTATTGTAATGTTTCTAGTAAATTGTAACTCTGACATGTAATCTCTCTTGAGTGGGGTTCATTTCTCCAACCAGTTTACCTTTAAACCAGCACAGACTGTTTCTGTAAAATTTCAAAATATGGTAGTTGATTCAAAGTACCACGATCAATATGGACAACTGGCCTCAGTATCACCCAAGACTCTTACCCAATTGTTGCATGCTTTATCAAATCCACCATCCATTCCTCAAAGATGGCAAGAGTTCATTATACTAACCATCACCAGAGTAATGTTTAACTACAAGCTCGTGCCCCTTTAAAAGAACCCTCAACTTATTTGTGCAATAAGGAGATAACTGCTACTGTAAGCATCCTCTTCTCAATAACCTTTCCTCAAGGCTGCTTTATAGAACCTTTTCAGATTAATACAGGAAAAGCAAAAGCACATTCAATAGTTCTAGCTACATATACATCTTTGCCAAGGACACGATTCCGACCTCTCCTACACCAACAATCAGTGAGCATTAAGAGGATTAATGTGATAAGCTAAAATATGTTCAAAGCTAAAATGGACAAACTGTGTTAGTGAATATGTTAAGTTACTACACAACAGTAGCGAGACCAAATTTTTTCTTTTTTTTTTTCTGCTAGAAATCCACTTTTTACAAGAAGGAATAGAACAAATCTCTTCCAAGCACCTAGTAACTCTAAGAAAAACAGGTTTACAAACAGAAATAGTAATATACAGCTTATTGACCAGATTTTATTGTGTCTACATCACTCAAAGTCTGCAGGACTTTTTTCTAAATTGTTCCATCCATTCCAAACCCAGCTGGGGGCACAGCCAGGGATGAGACTGGTGGGGGGGGATGGCTCAGTATCTCATGTTTTGGCTGTAGAATTATTGAGGAGTAAGTTAGACTACTTTGGTTTTAGGCTAATCTTAGCCTGCAATAATGGAAACAATACATAAGTGCAATAAAAAGTTAAATATTAAAATGAAAATATATTTTCCACTTTCACTGTAAATCTCAGAGCTTGACACATGCTCTGAGTGCAGGCTGTGGAAGCCTGACATTACTTCAGCACAAACAGAAAAAGTTAGTCATTTCCATTCAACGCCCAGCTGGTGAAGGGGGTACCCATTTTACTAAAATCAGCTAGTTGTGACAGTACTTGTCGAGGAAGTGGGAGACCTAAGCCTGAGGCAGCTCAAACCCACAGGCTTGGCTGTACAGTAGCTCAGTTTCAGTAGGAAAAGTTGGTAGTGTCTCTCCAACCTAAAAAGCTGTCAATTTTTTCCATTCTTCTTTTACTCGTGATCTCTTAGGATTACTTTTCCTCTTCATTTGAAAATGGCTTCCCTAATTTGAGTGAATTGGTATACATCCATTTGTTCAGTTCCCTTTCCAAAGTAGCTGACGCACTTGAATTCTAGGAAGAGGTTTGAGTCTACAAAACCTAACACAATACTCAAATCTATGACTGTAAATTGAGCACTGACATCTCAGAAAGTTTGGTGTGGTGACATTACCAGTTGCCACATCTTCCTTGTTTTTTCAACCGTGGCATGGGGAAGAAACTTCAAAATAAGCCTAGAATTAGCTATTTGTCAAAAGTAGCTCATCTTCCCCATCTAGAAGACTGCTACTAACATTTTGTATGAATGTAGCACTTGACTTCTGAGATTATCCTGATACGGTTCCTATCACATTTTTAAAACACAAACAAGCTGAGAGAGTGCTTACAGTTTCTCCTTTTTAAACTAGCATGAAAAGAACATCTATGATGTTCAGCTTGGCCACAACACAGCTGAGAGGTTCTTCTGCTAAGAACCCTGCTATTTGAAGGCATTTTATTGAGTTTACTGAACTTTCCCAATAGGATTAGAGGAATCATTAGATGTGGCATGCATGCCACAGCCTGAAGCTGCCCTTCTACATTACCTGAATTTGTGTCACTGTGCAGATCAGGTACCTCTTTCTTTGGGCTTTATGCATCTTTCAAGAACCCAAAAATCCCAGTTTCACAAGACAGGTTTAGCCACACCAACAGCTTGCTGTCACCAGAAAGGCCACTGTGTCCAGCCTCTCCTCCTGCAATACCCTTGCACAGATTCAACCTTAAGACTGTGGCCCATCAACAACTCTGCAGAAAAACTTGAGTGGAGCAACCCAGGCACAATTTGCTGGTTATGCATACTTTTTTGTTGTTGTTTGTTCAGTATGGTAAAACTGGTGCCCTCTATAACTAAACCAATTGGCGTGCAACATAAGTTATATCCTTGTGCGCTCATGCCAAAAAGAAAGGCAATTGCCCACAATGCCACAACCTCTGCCCTCGTGAAAAAACAGAAAACTATTGTAACTGCTGATATTCCTCATGTACTAGTAAGGCAGTGTTTATTCCTACACATCAGCTGCAAAGCTGGATGTTTCATGTGCGGCCTTCCAAAGAAAGATTCAAAAATCAGTGATTGCAATACACCAAATTAAACCACCATGCTTTAAATTTACAAACAGGAAGAGAAAGAAAGAATTGTATCTGGCCAGCACAGAGACATTTGAGGTTTGCTTTCTTGTTTGTATAAAATGTGAAAGTATTGAGAACCTTACCTAAAAAGTGAAAAAATGTCAAATGTGTTCTATTAACTGCATTACTACTGTACCTGCAAACGTGTCTCAACATTTATAATTTTTCTTCTTTGCAGCAGGATTCTTCATAAAAAAACAGGGCAAAATATTTATGAAAACATTAAAGGTATTCCTTCAAGAAAAAACCTACTGCTTAATAGACAAATTTTTCACAGGCAAAAGTGCTACAAAAATAAATTAAAAATTTAAAATGTCTATTATTGCATTTAAAAAAACAACAAAAACCAACTAAAAAGTAAGGACAAACCATTGTCTTGAAGGCATTATTTATTTACCTCATTTCAGGAGATCCTCATTTCCTTTTCTGAACTATTAAAAGTCTATGATAGGTGTTTTATGTCAAAAATCAGTGCCACAAAAAATTGAACCTTCAGTGATTGAGATTAAGAATATCAGTGCAACCACCACAAGCAAGCAACAGTAACACACCACTTAATGCATCTTTACTCAGTATTTTTCAGTATTATAAACTTAGCCCTCTAGATTCAATATTTTATCTTCCAATTATGACATCTCATATCTGTGTAAAGCAACAGAATTTCCCTAACTTAAGCTAACCTGATCTGTTCAGTAACACCAATTACATAAGAGTTTTCCTAAGACAATAAATACTGTAGAAAATTTACTAGATATAATGTAGCAGTTTTACATCAAAGGTGTAGAATAAACCATATTTGTGACTTTATTTGCCAATCACTGTAAGGCTCAGTCCCCTGAAACAAAAGGAAAGAAGAGATTTTTCTTTGTTCACATTTCCTGTGTAGGTTGACTTTCATGAGATGTATAAAGACAACTTGACTTTAAGGTTTTTAACCAGGTAACATTGTGAGAGTAAAGAGTCAGCAACAATGACGTTAACAAATAGAGAAAATAAAGCTTATTGAGTTTGTGTTCTAGGATTAAGTGTTTACAGTACAATTTTTTATCTCCTAACCTGGTTTCTGAAAAGCACACACAACTTACATTCACACAAGATTTATACACCTCTCAAAAGAACCCCCCCTCGAATTTCTTTATCCCTGTATAGCACTGTATAACAGCAGGCTGCCATCTCAGGTCTTGTCTCACACGTCAGATACAAACCCCACCAAGCCCAAGTGCTACAGCAGAATGGCACGTTCAGTAAAAGCTAAACTGACATCCCTGTGAATTGCTGCCTTTGGCTCCATCCAACCTTGTGTGTTACCTACCCATTTTATCACTTACCTACCTAGCTCTGACAAAACTCATCACTACCTGACCTCAAATCGGTTGCCCAAAACTTTAATCAAGAAAGACTAGAGGGAGCAATGAATTTATTCTAATTCTTGAGCAGTACAGCATCTAAGTCCTGCAGCCTTTAATATGATTTCCATGCCTAAATCATTCGTATGTACATGAAGTCTTCCCTCATGACTCAGTTATCCGGAAAACCACATTTCACAGTAAAAAAAGCAATCTTGAGCTTTAATGCTCAGTTGCTCACTCAGCTTTATGCACTGCAGAAAATAGCTGCATTTCTTTTTCTTTGTTTCAGTACAGATTCGCAAAGCACCATTCCAATCACTTTTTCTGCAAACAGGCTGGACTGGGAGCAGACATTTCAAACAAGGTAGTAATGCACAAATTGAGGTCAGATGACCAAGAGCTAGAAGGCAAAACAATTATAAGAAAGATCTCTGAAGAATTTTTATTATAATTTTCCTAAAGTTGATGCCTTATCCAACAAAAAGATGAAGAGGGGAAGGAATAGAAAAATACGGTAAGGAAATGACACAGATGAACTGACTATACCTACAAGGAATGTCGAACGTACAATTTAAGACACGTTTACCAACAGGATTGCAGTGATGCAAGTGTCTAAGGACAAAAAAAAAAGGGAAAAAGAAAAGGGAAGTAAAGCAAGACAACAAAGGTTGGTTAATTTTCTTCTAATGTCACATTCCTGAAGGGAAGCATGACAAATTCTTACCCATCAATTAGACGTCTTTTTGTCCTATGAAGAGAGGACAAAAAAGGAGGGGCACAAAGCAATACAAATCACACACGCCCGCGGCAGATAGTTACGTAATGCTGACGTACTGCCTGCTCTGTGCTCACAACACTTACTTTGCTGCAATTCCAAGTACCAGCTTTTACCAGCTGCCTGGTTTGAACATTTTTAAACTGCTTTGTAAATAAAAGGCAGACACATAAGGAAAAACAAGACACAGAACTAAGCTTTAGCGCTATTTTCGATACAGAGGATAAAAATAAAACAGAAAAGCTGAGGGTTAGCTTTATGCTCACACATTTTGTGTTTCATAAGAAGTCATAAAACTGGCTTTTTGTGCTAGAGCTCAAAACTACATTGCCTGCCAATCTTAACCATCTTGCCGTTTAATTTACATGGAAAACTCACAAATAAAAGAGAAAGAACTCCTTCAACTTCACTGAAGTGCTACTGTCACTGCCAGGTACAGAAACGTAAGTCAGTAATTCTTTCAATAATATACACCTATAATTTTTTTCTATTTAGATGAGAACTTGCCCTGAATAGAATCAAACAGATCGATTAGAAGTAAAGGCAGAATGGGTACAAGTGTTTATTATTATTATTGACGGGAGGAAGGGGGAGGAAAAAAACAAGAGACATAGAATGAGCAAGTGAGCACAGCTGAACTGAACAGATTTCATAAGCTTAGCACTAAGGAGTTGGATATTCATAAAACTAAATGCATAAAATGTAATATTAGCCACATTAAGCCCTCTTTCTTCTATATTTTATCCTTAACAACTAGGACACAACCATGAAATCTGAAGTGATCTTTTGCTTAGTACCTATCACAGCCATTATGAAAGCAAATACATCACAATGCTTAAGATCACATGTTTAAATAATCAAGTTATAATTAAGTATATCTGCAATTTCCTTGCTCCTTCCATTCTCTGACCCAAACCAGTAAATTAATAACATAACAAAAAATTTAATCTCTACCAGTCAGATATAACCAAGAAAATAAAACAACATTCTCTTTCCTATGGGACAATAAACAGTAAGGTCATATTTTAAGCTCTGGAGTACATCAGACTGATTCACAAAAAATTCAACATTTTATTTGATGTAATTCTGAAGGCTTCAGAGAACACTTCTGTAACAAAATTCAGTGAGACAAATTGACAAGTGCTACAAATTGGGCACCAGCACCAGCACTGAAAGCTACTAACAAACATACCACAGAAACAGTCAAACCATTTCTTCATTTCATCTTAATGTTTTGGTTTTTTAACTCTTCTGAGGAACTGAATTAAAGTTTTCCTTCTATCTGTCTGAAGTTTAACAGCATATACTTTTAGGGCCTTTTAAAATATACCCAGGTTACTTCAGGCCTCAGGGAAGATAATATTTGTAGGCTCTTGAGAAAATGGTCTGCCAGCATTTTCATTATCCATTGCAGTGAAGGAATGACTTTAGGACTCCTACTGATTTCAAGTTATGGAAGATTTGTGCAGGAAAGAAGTGTGCTGGAAAGAACTGACCCGTAAAGCAGTTGGCAACCAACTGGCAACCTTAAGGCACATGTTGTCACTCGTGAGAAGTCACAGGGTGCTTGGTGTGTTCATCAGCTACATGACAATCCCTGTATATAAGGGCCCAAAAGCACACAGAACTTTCCAGTGCTGTAAGACTATCCAAATAAATATTCCAAATGCAATAAAGGGTCTTGCCATTACTTTTTCTTAAATCATAACCTAGGAAGAATCTGAATATGAGTATTTACTTATGCACAGAAATATGGACATTCTTTTCACTGCTCAAGCCTTAAAACACAAAGATAAATAAATCAGGATTTAGCCAGCAGATTGCAATAGACGTTTTAATTACAGACAGTTGCAAAAATTTCAGACTTCCATACCTTCAGATTCACAACAAAGCCATCAAGTACAAGGAACTGAACAATAAAATTTGAGCTTTTGAGGTCACTAAGTGCATCTAAGTTGTTTTTGCACCCAATAATTTGGACAGCTTATACATTTTGAGTATAATTGACATTAAACTAATGACTGTGAAAAACAAGCAGGACAGTCAATTTAGGCAGGAAGAAAATCTTTACATCCTAAATGGAGTGAAATTCAGGAACGAAAGAATGGGCATTTAAACTGGTTTCAGTGAACTGCAAAGCACTGAAGACTGTTCCTAAGACAGTGTGCATACTCACACACACACAGAGACTAGCTGAAGGTCAGTTTCCTGCATTTTACAGCTCGCTCCACCCAGGCCTTACACTGCATTCCGTGCCAGACAGTTACGGGCTATTAGAAATCACAGGGTGTCAGAGCCTCACTGCCCGGCACGTACTAACCAGACACAACTAACTCTGCCCCTTCCCCAGCTGCCCCGCACCGGCTCTCCCGCTCTGCCCGCGCTCTGCCCGCGCCGCCACCGCGTCCTGGGCGGTGGCGGCGCTGGGGAAAACCCGCTGGGCCCGGCCCGGGCCCGCCCGCCGCGGGGAGCGGCGAAGGTTGTTGCCCGAGCGGGCCGGGCAGCCGCCCCTCCGAGGCCGTGAGTGCGAGAGCGGGCAGCCCTCGCCGTCCGGGAAGGGCCCGGCTATCGGAGGCGCTCCGTGGGACACGGGGCAGTGCTTAGCGCTGGAGAATCGTCGGCGGTCCCCGCCAGGGCCCCGGGGGGGTGAGGGGGTGGGTTGCCGAGGAGCGGGGCCGGGGGAAGGGCGCCCCGGCCGCACAGTGCCCGAGAGGTGGCGGCAGCCGAGGGGGGCCTCGCCGGGGGCACCGCACTCACCACTTGGTAGCGGCTGGCGGGCTGATGGTGATCCATCCTGGCCGCCCGCGAACACACAAGAGCGCGGCCGCAGCTCCTCCGACCCGGCCCCGTCCAACTCGTCCCTTCTTTATTTCTTGCCTTCCTTCCTTCCTTCCCCCGCCCGTTCGCCCGGCGCCGCCGCCCCGGCCCTGCCTCGCTGCGGCCGCCCCCGCCCGCCCCAGCGGCGGCGGAGCCGCCACAGGCACCGCCCCCCGCCCGGCTCGGCCCGGCCCGCCGGAACAGAAGCGCTCTCCCTCCGCAGGGCTGGGAATGTTTGGCTTCCTCGTCCTCGTCCTCCTCTGCCTCGTGGTCCTGGCGTTGCTCCGCTCCCTGCGTTTCATTCAGAGCTGCCAGGAAGGGTCTTCTTGCCGCGTTCCTGGCGTTGCAGCTCTGCCCTGTGAGGCTCTGAAGTGCCAAGGCCAGGACCTTGCCTCGGTACTTAACATGGGCCGAGGAGTACGATATGACCCAGAAGGCATCTTAGGGACACAGAGAGAGATTTTGAATAGTGATCTACCTAAAGTAATTAAGGGTCATGAGCCAGCTTACCTGCTGTTCTTGTGAATGCAAAGCACTATTCTATGACAAGGGAGTTTCTTCTCTCTTCCTCTAAAACTGTAAATCTTTAGATGCTTATGACCTCCTGGAGTAAAACCAGTGAAAAATGCCTTCACCCACAGAGGTGTATCAGATGAGGCTGACTCATTTCTAGGTTCTCAAGCTGCCAGATGTGTAGCTGCAGCACGCAACAATCTCAGGACAGCCATAAATGCCCCTCTTGGCTGCAGTGGAGAGGAGTGTTTGCATGGGGTGCAGCACAACTGATCTGCAAAGCAAATGCTCTCATGAAAGCAGCTTCCTGCTATCGCTAATGGGCAGCACACAGAACCTCACCCTGCAGCCCAGGTCATTACCTTTATGTAGGCTGCTTGCTAGTGTGGAGGCTGACCTGAGCAACAGGGTGAGTGTTTTTGTGCAGGCACTCATCACTGATGAGCTGGCTGAGGACTTGAGGGAGTGAAGTCCCACTATGTGTGGGTAGGAGGGCAGAGAAGCGGAGAGTGAGCTCGCAGTTATGCTTCTAAATGGGGATGGGAGGGAACATAGGATTATAAGAGAGGAGGAGCTGGAAGCGTGAGACTCTGTGTGTGCCTGGGACCTTGCTTGCAGCCCCTATCTTGCTAATGCAGCAGTTAGTAAAGCTATCCAAACAAACAAAAAACCCAAACCAAACAAAAAAAAAACAACAAAGAAAAACCCAAACAAACAAAAAACGCAACAAGCAAACAAACAAAAAGTTTGGAAAGTTCAAGCCTATTCTGTTTGTTGCATTTCTTACGTTCCCTATGCAACAACTCCATTGCACATCAAAAGCCCTAGCCGTTCAAACACAAAGTTTGCATAGAAATACAGGTTAGAAATGTATTAATGTTATTGTTTTCCTAACAAGATTTTCTCCTTTTTCCTCTTTACCTCTATACATAACAGATGTTTCTGTTTAATTATTCTCTTAAAAGGAACAGTTATTAGTAAAGGTCATCTTGAGTTTAAGAAAGTTTGTACAGAATATTGCAGTGTGCTTCAGCTACCAAATACAAGGAAAATCTCTTCATTATATTGCCAGAATGTATGGGGTTTGGAAACTGGACCATTCATGTAATCAGTTTAACTTCTAGCATCTTGTATATTGTTAGCAACAAGTATCTCTAGAGTAAACTGTTTCTAATGTGTTGCATGTGGCATCTCATCAACAAATTGTCATCTGATCTCCACAGTTTTTTAAGTGTTGCATCGCAGTTCTGTGCACTACACTGTCCTACAAGCTCTGACTTGGGCTCTAGTTAATAGCTGCCAAATGGAATTTGAGACCATAAGTGTTGGAATACAATTGAGTAAGCATTTATTAAGATGGAAGCTTCAGTTCTGAACTTGTGCAATTCATGTCTTTTAAGGGACAAAAGGACAGTAAGCAAGAACTAAAGTGTATTTAATAGGGAAATTAGAAAATATTCCATAGTGCTTGGTAAAAGGGTCAGTAGAGGCACAGATAGATTCAGTAGAGATACTACAGTGGTGTGTGGTGTGGGAGTTTCATACCTAGGGACAGATTTTGGATGGGTGATACAACTTATGTACAAAGACCCAACTTCTTTTTCTTCGGGATTATTATCAGTGTACTTATGGTACTTACATCAAACAGGACATGTGATTAATTTAGGCTTTAAATATGTTCTTCTTTTGCTTCTTATTGTTTCTGGAGCATCTCACCTTTTTTAAGCTATGTAACTGGATAAGAAGTTATGTCATTGTACTGGTAAAAGGCTAAAAGAGGAAGGTCACGCATTTCTTTCAGATCTTTGTATTTTCAAAATAGTGTTATCTGTATGTTTTAATTTAACTGGTTCCAGAGGTTTTGACTATGGCATAATATTAATCTATAATGCAAAGTAATTGGCAAGCGCTAAGGCTTCTTTGAATCAAAGAACCACAGAATCACAGAATTGTTGAGGTTGAAAGGCAGTTCTGGAGGCTATCTCTTCCAACCCTCCTGCTCAAGCAGGGATTCCTAGAGCAGTCTTCCCAGGACTGCAGGGGTTTTGAGTATCTCCAAGGATAGAGAATCCACAGGCTCCCTTTGCAACTTAGGTCAGTGCTCACTCACCCTCACAGAAAAAAATAAAGAGTGTTTCCTGATGTTCAGAAGGAGCCTCCCATGTTTCTGTGTGGACCCATTGTCCTAGTACTGTCCCTGGGCACTGCTGAGAAGAGCCTGGCTCCATCCTCTCTGCACCTTCCCTTCAGGTATTTATATACCTCTCTGAGACTTCTCTTCTCCAGGCTGAAGCACCCTAGATCTTGGAGGCTTTCCTCATAAGAGATAAGCTCCAGACCCTTCATCACCTTGCTGGCCCTTTGTTGGACTCTCTCCAGTGAGTCCGTGTCTGTCTTCTACTCCCTTGTACAGAATATATAGTGAATGTAAGAAATATGTCTTTCAGAATTGTTAGGACTTTATTACTTAGATGAACAAGTCATGTTGACTGTCATGTTGACTAAAACACTTCAATGCTAGTTTTAAGGTTTACTTTTTTAGTTTGACCTTCTTAAACTTAAGGGCCTACAATGACAGTAATGGTTAGCTCTGTTTTCTGAATCCTGAAAATTGTTTTTTGTCAAAGAACAAACAGAAATAGTGCTCTAAATAGCATGTAGTCAAAATGGTTTCAAATCGACATTTAAAAGAAAGTATTGCTTCAGATTGGGTTTAGGAAAAAAGAAACTTAATTGCTGTTAGTCAACAGGTTTACAATGGTTTAAACTTTGTTCCACCATGCAAATGAGCCAAGAAAAGAATCTTCTTGGTAATAACAGCTCTTGCAAGCCCAGTTCTGTGAAAAGGTGACTTGAAGGATGGGATCTGAATTCAGACAAGTCTGAACGTATGAAGGCAAGAAGTGCAGGACTGTTAGCAGTTTTAATCTTGTTTTTCATTCATTATTGAATCAGTGGTTAGTAAATAAGAAAGCGTGCTATTCATCTTTACATTTCTTCACCTGTGTAAGCCTATTCAAACTTCTAAGGTTTCTTCTGGAACTTATAGAGTAGGTAGATTTCAGACCTAGGTTCATTTTATATTAATATACATAAAATCAATACTGCATATTTATATTATTTTACAATTTTGTACTATTTTAAGTAAATATTATGCATACTGTCATATTTTGCTTGCTGTCACTGCCAGCTCTCTTGGCCGTGGCAGATGAACCTCTGGAGTTAAAGGGTGGGGCCAGTTCTGCCCACGCTGTGCCTCACCTAAAAAATCCACTGTGCAGGCTCAAAGGACGCACCCACGTGGGGAGAGCCCTTCTCAAATCTTCTTTCATGAAGCCTAGCCATCATCATGACCATACAAAGAATTTAAATGAAAAGCTGTACATTCCTATCAAAAAAACTGAAAAAAGGGCATAATGTCAGTTTTTGTAGCTTTGTTTTACATATTTAGAATGTGTTTTTAAACCTCTAATACAGATTATTTCAGTGGGAAATAAATAGTTTTTTTCTAGGTGTAAATCTAAAGACATTAATGTACCTAATTTATTCATGGACTGATCTGAAAGCAGACTGTGATTTTATAGACTGTATTTGTTTTCCTCAGTGTTTTCAAACTCATTTTATAAACTATTTGGTTTTAATTCCATGCTCTTGCTTATGTAAACCGCATAAAATTTGTGATCTCTGTACGGACTTAGATAGTTACTTTAAGTAGAAAGTTTGCTTAAATAAACCACTGGGACTGAATTTCTTAGAAAGAAATAGCAGGAGTTTGGCTTGGTTTTCTTCATATTTTCTTCTCCTTTTTTAGACAACATAGGCAATGCCAGAGCCATCAGTAACAGCAACACTGGGCTACTTTTAAGATTTTGTAGCTGAATAGAGTTTTTCAATTACTTTGTTGTCATCTTTGTGCAGTGTGTATATACACATGTATAATCTTGCAAATCTGGTCTTTGGGTATGTCCGAACACTGTGCAGATGTATTTGAAACTGCTTTAAATGTCATTACTGAAACACAGAGCTCAGGTTGGGAAACATCTCCAATATTTGCCTTAGTCTAGGGCAGATTTTGTAACCTACATGGACCTCTATACTGCCACAGCTCTTTCCTGTTAAGTCACAGAGACAGTTCAGGTATATTCTAAAAAGCTCCTCATAGCTGTGCATAGCACAGCTGTACTTTGTCTAAGCTGGTAGTTTGTTCAGATACCTTCATCTCTGTTGTCTCTCTTACAACTTAGACTAATTACTTTTGCTGCACACAAGCTTAAATAAAACAGGAGACCATAGAAGTGAAGGACAATCATCTGCCAGAAAGGCATAGCTGTACTTCATATGAATTCAGGGAGCCACTGCTCACATTAGCAGCAATACAGCTTCTTCAGTATAGCTTCGCGGTTTTGCAGGAGAAAAACAAGAAGAGAATAATGAGCTGCCACTTCAAGAGGATTGCTTAGCCAATTTTGTGTAGTAAGCTATGAATCTAGAGGAAGTGGTACAGAGTCCATAAATAAAGGCTGAGGCAGTGTGTGCTTGTCTCTCAGAGTGGATTCTTCTTAAAAAGTCATATTTCCAAATAATGTGACACAAACTGGATGTTACTACGAAGAATGAAGGCAAAGGCTGCTGATGTTTCACACAAGTGACAGAGGAGGATCTAACAGAGAGTAAGAAGGATCTGTGAAGTCCCACCTTTTCAGAGAGGCACATGTACTTTGAGAGAAGTCTGTTCAAAGCAGAAGAATCACAGAAGTAAACATGTGAGTGTGTGCCAGTTTGAACTTGTTCTCTTTAAAACTAGTTTGTCTTTTAAAAGTCTATGAGTTCATAATTGGTTTTTTGAAAATCCCTTGTAAAAAAGTATAATAATTTAAATATTTGTGTATAATGAACACTTACGATGGACACTACCTAAAAAAGTCTCAAATGTCAAAGCCAAGAAGTAACTACAGCTTTTTAAACTTTATTTGGCCTAGTTTTTCAGCATGTTTGCAGCTACAGATCTGACGATAAAAACGTGATCTTGACAGTTGCCAACATGTGTTGTTATGTAAATATAAAATGTTTAACAAACAAAAAAATTCCCATATGCCTTGCAAGTTTCCATTCGACAAGTGAGGTTGAATGGAATGTGCAGAAGTCAATCAAAATCCATACAACTGATGACAGTAAAGTTGAAATACAGAATAAAGAATGTAAATATATATCAAAGTATGAAGAAATGTGGGAAATATGTGAGAAAATACCTCCAGTTAGAAAACAAAGAACAAGAAAACAATCCCCAAACCCTTGAGATATGTTGGGGGAAAAAGAAATAGAGGAAATGGTAGAAAATACAGACTTCTGTAGGCTTAGTGCACTGAAAGTCAATAAAGAGGGATGCTGCAAAAAGAAATCCAATGCTGTTATGAAGTTTTATTTGGACAAGACATTTCCATTCTGATCTTGGTAATACTTGTAATTTTTGTAGTATCAGTAATGTGTGATTAAGTAGAAAACAGTTTTAGAATGTATTCCTTAGGAAAAAGATTTTTCAAACATTTGTTAATCCATTTATCTGAAAGCTACTTTGTTTTTAAACTGGTTGTACACCAAAAAACCCCTAAACAGTTAAAGCCTTAATGGTCTCTGAAAATTATTTTGTTATAGAATTAGAAGAGGAAAGACAAAGTAATAGATATACAAGTAACTCCATGCTCTTGTACTGCCAATATTCCTTTAAAGTATTAACTGCAGTGTATGGTCTCTATCCTACAGGAAGAGGAAGAAGCTGAATATATATTCATGGTAAGTTCAGTAAATCTAATTTTTTTGCATATCTCCTAATGCTTATAACACAATATAAAAATCTATTGGAAAAAGCTATAAAATAAAAATAATCTTTTCAGCATTCAAATGATGCTGATAATTCAAGTTAGATATGCTGTGGCACTGACCTGCACAGCACTGACAGTGATTTTGTTCAAAATAATTTTCAGTCTATCATTGTATATGTTCCCTATATAGACAGCTTTTGAACAGGCTTTATGCCACATCGATTTTCTTCTATATAAAATAAAGCTCTATATAAATTATAAACCTCTTTTATTAGGAACCACCCTTTTATTCTGTGTTTGTAATGCAACTGCATTAAAAACCACACAGTGGTTACAGTGTGTTGCAGCGGTTCCTTGTAATGCTAGCTTGGTCTCCTTTGAACATGTCAGAATATAAACAGAAATAAAGCAGAATATAACAGAAATGTCGTTAACCACCACATCATCCACCAGGCCTAGCCAGCTGCAATGCTAACTCAGCCTAAATTCTGTCCAAGGCCCCATGCCTCCAGTTTCCTGTTGAGTAAGCACTCCATATCTTGGTTCAAATGACTATTCAAATGACTTTTAGGGGATTTACGATGTACGTAGTTTTTACCTATTAGCCAGCCACAAAAGCTTAGCTGGCATGTGAATATGACCACTTACCTCAACAGATAATTTGTTAAATGTGGGAAAAAAATTTTTTTACTGGTCCAGCATGCTAACAGTTCAATAACATTGTGTCCCACTGTCAGAATACAGTGTACTCTTTGAGCTAGAGGCAGTTGCCTAAATTTTACCCAGACACAACTCAGGAACTAGTAATGTCCAAACACATAGTCAAAACTGTAATTAAAATTGCTCAAGTCTTTTCCATACTCTCATTTCCAAAAGCAGGTAACTCTCTGAAAAAAATACCTAGTTCAGTGAACCTGAGTGGAAGCGTCCATCAAAATCTGAGCTGACGCAGGGCTGCAATGGTAGAAAGGAAAAATAAATTTTGAGAAATAAACTCCAGTGGTGATTTCCACTAAATCCAACTTTTGTTCATTTGTGTGTTGTGTGTAGGTAGCTTCAGGCATGATGTTTCAACATTCCTGCCAGTTTTGTGGCAAAAGAGGCAGTGCTATGCTTGAGTGTCTTAAATGCTTCTGGAAATGTACAGAAGTGCTCTAAACTAAAGGTTTACTAAGGGTTTGATCCTCCATGTGGTGATGTAAGTTCAACTAAATGAAAAGCGGAATGCTTATCTTGAAATATTTGTCAGTGGTGTTGCCCAGATTTATTCTACTACAGAGCAGTTAGGTCACATAAATTTAGATGTTTCTGTCACAGATGTCTGCTTGAGATCTAGATATCCAGATGTGTTTTATAGTAAGTAGAGAAAAACAGACACTTTCATGATGCAATTCATCTCATTCTATGATAAATGCTCCTGGTCCTGTCTCTGGGTACCACTGAAAAGTGTCTGGCCACCTTTTCTTCATTCCCTCCCTTGAGGTATTTATACACATGGATGGGATCTCCCTCAGCCTCTCTTCTCTATGCCCAGCTATCTCAGCCTGAAGGAGTCAATAAGGAAACGTGCTTTCCTGGACTTGATATTTACAACCAAAGAACTGGTCAGGGATATGAAAGTTGGAGCAGCCTTGGCTGCATGGCAATCTGACCACTGGAGTCACATGATCCAAGAGAATACAGGAGGAGCAATATCCAAAGAGGAGGAGGCAGGGCAAAAATCGAGACTACAAGACTGCATTTCATGAGCTCAGACTCCAGCTTCTTTAGAGAGATTCTTGGAATAATCCCATAGGATGTGTCCCTGGATAGAAGAAGGGTCCAGAAGAGCTGGTTGATATTCAAATATATCCTCCTTCAAGCTCAAGAAAGCTCCATTCCAGCAAGTAAGAGATCAAACAAAGGCAGCAGGAGTCCTGCATGGATGAGCAAGGCATTCCTAAATTAATTCAGACATAAAAAAGAAGTGCACAAGATGAGGAAGATGTTAAGTGACCCACAGGGTGTGCAGAATGTATCTTTAATAAGGGTGTATTTCTCAGAAAAATAGCAGAAGGTACTTCATCTCGGTGCTGGAGCTCATTTTATTTTATTAGGATTTCTCATTTGATTAGTCCCTTTTCTCTGGAGAGTTGAGAAAAAAAACACTTAAGGGCTAATTTTTATCACCACATAATAAGGGGGGAAATATGAAAGAGGGGAGGGGTATTCAAGAGTTCAATTCTAGGCATAGGAGACAAATTTTCTGTACTTCTGGAACTGTGTTCACATGCCAAGCATATTCTCTTGGAGGTGAAAACATATTCTCTTGTGGGCATCAACCACTGTGCTAGTTCTGCAGTGTAGCAGAAATAAAAAATAAAAAAAAAATCACAAACCACATCCATATCTCAGAAAAAAGAACGAGTGTCTGAGGGTCAGGACCATGACCTAAGTCTATAAGTACATTGAGAAAGAATTAAGTGAGCTTATTTCTGTGTTATTTGTAATACTCTGCAGTGGGAGCTTCCAGAAGTGCTGGATCATGCACTGACAGTACTGTTATTAAGCTGTTTGCACTGACAAATATAATAAGAAACAAGATAGTGGGAACTGAAAATGGAAGCCTCTGTAAAATCTGAAGGCAGGGGTAAGTCTCAGTAAGGAGAGAAGCCACCAGACAAGGAGAAATGGCTGGAAAATAATTTGCAAGAACCTTTGGAAACTTAGAAATCAACTGATATGAGAAACCATTTTGTCTAAGATGCTGGCTGGTAGTTTGAGAGAGTTTGACTAGAACTAAGAAATGGAGCCAAAGCCAGATTCCTGATATATGTAAAACTGTACATAGTAGATTTTGATGTAATATGGAATTGCGAACCAAGGAACAAGGAGTGAGCAAACTGTGTTAGCAAGTACCTTATAATGACACTATGCAGACCCAAGAGTGAGGAGGAGGAAACCATCAACACTAACATCATATTTTCAGTAAACAGAAGTAAGAAGCCCCCCACAACACACCTCTTCCATGGATGACTTGCCATGACAACCTTCACTCCTAGACAGAAGCCATCAACCTCAGAACATGATGTGTCACTAGAGTGACAGTGAAAGGGTGGACATAATAACAGAGAAAGGGACATTTACTATGAAGTTGGAGTATTTTGATTTTCACTGTATCATTACAGGAATGATCTATAATGTTTGGATAATTGATAGTATCATTGTGTCTAAACTAATATTAATTCTTTGATTAGACTATCAAGACTTTAATTAGACTGACAGTAAATTCCCAGTTCTTCATAAAATGTACATGACCCACATAACCTGCACAACTTGTATTGCACCAAATTGGCAAGGGTGACTTAAGTTGTAATTTAAATGTAACAAATTAGTAATAAGTTTATGGAGAACCAAGTTTGTGGGCAACCTAGATTCTTAAGCCTTGGTGCAACTACAGACTCTACTGATTTGATTTCCATGGGCTGTATTGGTAGCTGGGGCTTCGAGCTCATATATAGGCACCTAGCTATACCTTGTGTGCCTTCTAAAAGGTACCAAATGTGTGTTTGGACACTCATTGTATAGCTGAAAAGATCACAGGTACTAGCAGTCAGTTCATGGATGCTAAACACAACTTTAAGAGTCAAAGAAATAATGTAGCTTGTAAGAGACATGCAGAGGTCAACTAGTACAACTCTCTGCTCAAAGCAGGCCCAGTAAGGTCAGGTTACTCAGGCCTTGCCCAGTCAAATTTTGCATCTCCCCAGGGATGGAGAGTCTCTTTCAAATGGAGTCCACATTAAGTATGTTCTCTCTGTTGGCTGTAAGAAGGACTTCTCTGCTAACTTTCGACAAGGGTTAATGAAACACTGAGCAACTCAATGTATAATCACTGAATGTGTCATCATTTGTGGATTAGTGTCAGAGAGAGGATGCTGGTCTAAATGTTTGTGGGGTTTTTTTGTCTGATTCAGTCTATTTATATTGCTTTTATACAACCTCAACTCACTTCCTTCTTCAGCAGTTTTTGGAGATACAGTCATAAGTCTCAGCAAGTGCTTAGATGGAGTAAAGCTCCTCTCATATAAACTCCTCACATATATATTTTTAGCAAAAGAAGTCAATGGACACACATGAAAAAATGAAGTCATACCAAGGCATGAATATTTATAGCACCAGATGTTTGAATGAACAGCAACACTCTTAACTCCATCTGAACCAGATGCTCATAAGAACAGACCTAAGAAAGGAAAAAAAGACAGCCTTTCAAGCTTTTCTTTTTTTTCCTCTCTCTCAAAGAAAGGTACTGCTTAAAGAGGAGATATTTTTGTCATGTGAGTTTAGGGATGTGTCACAGAATTAACCTCTACTAATTCTGACAAGGCTGCTTATCACTGGGATACAGAGTTCAGATTTAAAGAGCAAAGCACTATGGATCTTTGCTGTAACTTGTTACTCTGCTGTTTCTAAACATCATACCTGACTGGTGTGGTGATTCATATGTTAGAGAGAATAATAGTGAAGCAGACAGTATTCAGGAAATCAGTGCTGGTATCCTCTGTTTTAAGATGAAGAAGCTAATACCACACTGTCTTATCCTACTTTTGTCCAAATCTGGCTGATAAATTAATATATCCAATAGATCAAGTTGCTAATTCATTTCACTATTAGTACTGTTGCCACTAAAGGTGAGTAATTATATTTAGTGCCCATTAGACTTGGTTTGTGTGATCATCATCTCACAACCAGGCTATAAGAGCTCTTAAATCTGAATGAGTTAGATTAAATACCTATTTTAAGGAAAAAAAAACTTTCTATGCAAAACCAAATTACTAAGGCAAAAATGACACTAAGTCAGTCTATTGATGGCCCCAATACTAAATGACTCACTTTCCTGCAGCATGAGTAGGAAAAACCCAAGCCACTGTGTGGTGTGACTAGGCTTCTTTAATTCTTCATATCTTCAGTAAAGAAGTCTGGCAATATTAAGGACATAGGCACAATTCAAACAGACACTGCTAACCAGAATATGTCTTCAATATGTGCATTATGTACACCACAGCTGGAATATTCATAGACAAGTGTTCCAACTTCGTTCTTCATAAAAATAAACAACTGTATGTTGACTTTTTATTGAATGTCATGCATAGTTCAAGATTTAGAGTATCTGCCTCCAAATTTGTAACTTCTTTTATCTTCTTTTTACTTCTAGGTGAAATCTAATTTTCTTTCATAGTAACACACAGGCAATGACAAAAACTGACCAATTTCCTGTTATGAGAGCAAAACAGAAAAAGCATCTGAGGTGCAGCCCCTCAGCAAGAGTTCTCTTGTCAGGAGGGTGGCAGTGGATGCAAAAAGACATAAATAGAAGTTGTTTGGTGTTTTATGAAAACACACAGAGTTGATTTACTAAGCCCATAGGAGGATCTTAAATGTCTGTCTTAATTTTAAGATAACTAAACCAACATACTTGGCATCAATGAGAGATTAAGGTTGTTTCTGAATTTCAGGTAAGTGTAGTGAAATTGCTGTTGCTGTGATCCTTGCTATAGAAAATACATAAATGCACACAAATGTATTCTTCTTGAAGGACCATTCCCTTCCTGTAAATTTCAAAAAGCATATTTCCTGCAAAAGCTCTAATTCACCTGAATGAGAGCAGAACTGGATACTTAAAAAGGAAAGAGGATAAAAACAAGGTTATCTGGCAGCTAAGTGTAAGGGAAAGTATGTTTTCCCTGGCTACCTCAGAAGAGCTACTACATTGTCTGACATTCCCCTGAAGCAGTGTCCTTGTCTGTACAGAAGCTGGATGAAAGCTCTTGCGTCACATTTTATCAGAGGGAGGTACAAATGCTGAAGATGTGCCAAAGTACACATTAGTATTTGATTTTTTAAAAATGCCATTGTGTTCAAAGCTGAAGAACAAATATATTTTATATTTTCCTCTATCTTGGTACAATAATGTTGTCACGTCAGCAAAGTATGAATAATTGATACAGTGAGTCATTATAATTTCTTTTTAAATGAGTCTCGAATAAAATAATAGTGCCTTTTGCAATAGCAGTACCACAATAGTAGAACTTCCTATGTTTAAAATAAGCAGGTCTAAACTAAACATCTTTGAGCTATAAGGGCCAAATACTTTGCATGTCCTTAACTGTTTTGATATGCTCAAAATCATGAAGCAACTTTAAAAACAGGATTCGTAAATCTCAATTAAATAAGTTCCCAGGTGTCATCAAGCTCCTATATTGCTCCAAACCTTTTTTTTTAATTATTGTTTTTGAGAATAGAGTTACTATCCGATGAATCAGAACACAGACTACTGCAGTTTAAAGAAACATAGCCATAAAATAACTTGTGGCAATTATTAGACTTACCCGAGATCCTGGGAAAGCAAGGCTGGACGACCTCAATTACTTCTTTCATTGTCTCCTTTCACCTAGTTGTGCTACACAATTTACCAAATCAACTGGAAGTGCTAGATTAAAAACAGACAAACAAACAAACAAAACAACACCCTTAGCACCCTTTTCCCATCTCTAGACTCTAGGTGAGAGTCATTTGAGATTCCCTGGGAGGGGGATATGTCTTGTAATAGAGGGCTGGCTGAACATAGGGTGTACTTCAGCTTTTTGAGGTGTCTGAGGGCATCTATCTGAGAAACCTGAGGGCCTTTGAAATGGCAACTGAAAGTTAAAGCAAATGAACCAACCATTTGTATCTATGCTGACTAATTCTCTTCCTTCCCTCAGCCCAGCTCCAGAAGCCCATACTGGCCTCATAAGAGATGAAGGAGATAACAGTAGCAACTCATTTTTTAATTGATAAAATTATGTTTTTGCAATCATTTTTTTTTGAGTTCTGAAAGGTTAAAAATGAACTGACTGGCTTAAATTTACACAGAAACAAATCATTAATAAGTGAAAGAGAAACATGCTGGCAACAAAGGCACAAGAGATGAGTAAAATGCTGTATAGATCCATAACTGTATAGATCCATTAACAATGTGCTATTACAAGAAAAATGCCCAGACAAGTAATGGATGATTTTAAATTATGCAGTTAAAAGAAGAAAGGTGTGTATGGGAAAAGAATATCCTGGGTAAAAAAGCTGTTATACTTGTCTTTTTCCCAGATCTGGCAGTTATCTAGCAAATTCAAGTGTCTCTCCCACAGATGTTGCCTCATTTCTCTTCTTGGGTGGACTGTCACAAAAGTCATAACACTGTTTCCACACTACTTACAAAAATCAATCAAACAGTAATCTGTCATGACTATGTTCCCCAACAGTAATCTCTAGAGGAGATAAACAAGAGATCAAGAATACTGAGAACAGCCAGGACTTGAGCTGTCAGAAACTCTTTCCTAGCCATTTTCTGACTCTGTTGGAAAATAGCTTTTTTGCCTGGAATTTATTTTGATAATATAGTATTATAGAAACTTAGAATGGTTTTGGTTGGAAGGGACCTTAAAGCTCATGTAGTTCCAAGCCACTTGTCATGGGCAAGGACACCTTCCACTAGATCATGTTGCTCAAAGCCCCATCCAACCTGTCCTTGAACACTTTCAGGGGTGGGGCATCCACAACTTACCTGGGCTATCTGTTCCAGTGTCTTTCCACCAGTCATAGTGAAGAATTTCTTCTTAATACCTAATCTAAACCTTTCCTCTTCCAATTTAAAACCATTCCACCTTGGCCTGTCACTACATGTCCTTCTGAAAAGACCCTCTCTGGCTTTCTTGTAGGCCCCTTTCAGGTTCTGGAAGGCTACAATATAGGGTTCCCAGAGCCTTCCCTTCTACAGACTGAACAATTCCAATTCTCCCAACCTTTCCGCATAGGAGAGGTTCTCTATCCCTCTGATCAACTTCGTGGCCCTCTTCTGGACTCACTCAAACATATCAGTGTCCTTCCTGTGCTGGGAACCCCAGAGCTGATGCAGTGCTCCAGGTGAGGTCTCACCAGAGTGGAGAAGAGGGGTGGAATCACCTCCCCCTTCACCTGTTGCCACACTGCTTTGAATGCAGCCCAGGATATGGTTGTCTTTCTGGGCAACAATTGTTTGGTAATGTCCAGTGTCTCACCTACGAGCACCCCCAAGTCCTTCTCAGCAGAGCTGCTCTCAATGTGTTCATCATCCCCTAGCCTGTGCTGATACCAATGGTTTCCCCTACCCAGGTGCAGCATCTTGCCTTTGGCATATAATAACCTTGGATTTGGTCCTATAATATTCCTTTCTGGAACCTGACTGGGTTGCAATCAAGTATTAATAAAAAGTAAGTAGCCTCTATCTCCCAATATTTAATATTTAAGGAATATCTGTAGTTGGCATTACTCATATTGACTTCTATATGTAGAACATATGTAGAATTTATAGATGCTCTTTACATATTCAGAATTATAAGTTCAGAAGATGCTTTGAAAAACTATGATGCCAGCTGGTGGCCATGTAACTTCTGTCTGACAGAATACTAGTACGGGAAGCTGACTGTAAATTTGTAAAGCACTAAAGTGGAAAAAAAACCCTCAACAAACAACCTTTGGCATCGTAAAGAATGGGAAAAATAGCTGAGTCGCTTGTAAAATACAATTTTTTGGAGGAATTCAAATAAAGATAGGGATATAATATAATATTATTAAAACAGGCTTGTGGATTTTAAAACCATGGGAACATTATGGCTGTGATTGACACAAACAAGGAGGCTATCAGATGTTATGGCAACTGAAATGATAATGAACAGGATTTCCATAAAGGCTGGAAAGAACAACGGAGAACTGATATGCCTCATAGATCATTTGTCTTTGGGAATAGAATCTCTGGCAGATGAGAGGGCAAGCACAGCCTTGGCCTCTAGGTCACACAAAAAGTCCCACTTCCTCTGGATCTTGCCCCCAGAATCTGCCAATAGCAGATGCTCTGAGAGGTGGGTAAGAACAAGGTAAGCATGTAGGACATATCACAGATTAACTGCCCATGTCCAAGTACCCTGTAGCTTGCAAATCATATACACCATCTTTGTGTCTAACAGTCCCCATAGTATTTCATTCTATACATTTGTTCATTTGCTTTTGAACTCCTGTGACATTTTAATATTCCTGTGCCATGTGGCCAGGACTTCTACACTGTGTGGAGAAGTATTTCCTTTTTGTCTTTTTGTTGGGTTTTTTTTGTAAATCTGTTCCTCCCCCTCTCTCCCCCCCCCCCCCCCCTTTATTTGATACCCTTATTATTTTCTTTTTTTCAAATAGACAATCAGCAGTTGATGTCTACTTAGCCTCTCCACCCTACTTATGTAGACTGCTGTTTATCTTTCTTTTGAGTCTTCTGTTCTTCAGATCTCCAAACCAGTGAACAGCTGGTAATAGAAGCACTGTTGGCTCTAAAGAGCATGGAATGGGGCAAATGGAATACGGGAAGATATTATCACTGAAGTGGAGAAGATCTGATGGAGAATGAAAATTGGCATATTTTAATTTCAAAGAATACAGTTACAGGAAAATTGAGAAAATAATTGAGTAAGTTTCTTAATTAGAAGCAAAGAACTTCTTCTGGAAGCTAATATGGCAAAAATACTTTTTAAAATAAACAAGAGGAAATCAGATTGCTTGGGAATGGCAAAATAACATGCTGGTAAATCACTTGATTAATTATGGAATGAAAAAATAACAAAAAGACTTAACAAGCTAGGTTTAGTAGTCTAAAGATATCTCAGTAGAACAGATGAAGAGTTACACATACCAGCATGATGAGATTAAATGGAAAGATTATCATGGCATCTCTACCAATAATGCCATGTTTATTACATCATCCCAAAATCAAAGGAAATGAGAAGGGAACATCAATATGAGATTTAGAATAAAGGTACTCCTGAGGAATCAAAAATTTTATATTTGTCAGCTACTCAAGAAAAACATGGAAAACACTGTTAAATATAGTTATTTTATAAAATCTGGAGAGGAAAAAGCACATCATGACCGTCTGTAAAATAGCCTTGTGTTTTGATGGAAGGCTAGGAATCTCAAAGTATTTCAATGATAAAATTAAATGCCTGAAGCTGAAAAATATACTATATAGGTAAAGAGGGAAATCAGTGTGTCAGTGTAGGGGTACTCTGGGATATACTGTATCTACTCTAAAATGATTAATGAAAAATGGTTTCATAGAAGATAAAATTTTCAGACTATCACAACTACAAAAGAGTTCCACCATATGGTTATTGTAAAAGATGTAAAAGACGTGGAAACAATTATTGGATTTGGAGGAGAAAGAAGAAGACAAAGAAGAAGAAGAAGAAAAAGAAGAAGAAGAAAAAGAAGAAGAAGAAGAAGAAGAAGAAGAAGAAGAAGAAGAAGAAGAAGAAGAAGAAGAAGAAGAAGAAAGAAGAAGAAGAAACTTTTTGTATATATTAGTCACCAGCCTGTAAACATAAATATCAGTAAGTTAGAGCAATTTTAATGACTACAAGCATTTACTGAGAATTATTTGGGGCCTGAGTGCAAAGATGGAATGCTTATAATTATTCTTCAGGTAATTTCAGCACCAAAAATTAATTGCAAAATACTTCCTCATATAAAAGATACTTAAAAGTTTTGGGGTTTACAGATGGATTGTTTGAGTAAGAAAAAACACCCAATATATTATAAAATTAAGTACCAATTTATGCTTGGGTTATTGAATTTTGTTTCTCATTAAATTTATAGGAACATAATTGTCATTTGAATTTTCTATTTCTTCTTTGAGAATACCTTGAAATAGTAAATAGATTCAAAAGGCAGGATACACTTATGTGTCATTTTTATAGAAAATAGGCTGATTTTTTCACTTTCCCTGAACATTTTGCCACTTTGAGTTTTTAAAGGATCAACACCTCACAAGGACTGTTGGTACAGGGAAATGAAGTGTGAGCAATTCAGATCTATATAGACTCTGTGAGACTGAAGCAGCTACCAGCCAAGAATAAACAAGGCCACAGCTGCTGTTGACTGGTAAAGGAGAAATCACTCCCCTTCTCACAGATTTCCGGAGATTCAGCTGGGAACAGCTAGGATGTTTTACCAAAACACTGGACTTGTGAGATATGGATTATAACCAATTATAATTTGCAGTTTGGTGGTGTGATGTTCAATTTAGCCAAAGAAACGTAATCGTAACCCTATATAAACCATGTGCAGTGTGTAATAAAGGGCTTTCACCTTAAACCTTAAAGCCTTGTTGAGCGAAGTCCTTTCCCTCCATGTTAGGATTGTTTACTTTAAAGGACCACTGAAGATTCTGTGTTGTTTAACAGAACTAAAAATTTGACAGTCATACCAACTAAAAAAATAAAGTAGCAGCATGTAATGCAATGCTGTTCAAAGCTGATGCAGCTGTTTTTATCACTAAAGCAATCTGAGGACTGATGAACACCAGAATACTGACTTTCAAGGTATCTCTTTGATATTTTCATGGTTCATTGAAGCTGAAAGAAGCTGTGCACTTCTAGGATTGAAGTCTGTGCAGTGTCTTTTTATTCCCTCTTTGAGCATCTAACATGAGGATATCTGCAGCCTGAAAGTTGTTAGTTTATCAACTAGGTTTTAGACATGACCTGCATGAAAATACAGTGCCGTAACAAAGAGGATAAAGGTTTTATAAATCAACCAAGCCAAGTCATTTGTGTTATTGTTTTTCTCACAACTGTTTGCTGATGATGAGCTATGTCTTTTTGTGTGTATAAATTATATAAATTTGGGCAGAGGAAGGAGCATTTCTGGGCATTTACTGAGCAGCCAGAGGACGGTAGAGCCAATACAGTGCTCAGGAGTAATCCAGCTGGCAGCTGGCATCTGGCATGTCTCCTAGCCATCAAGATTCCCCCTGTATTAAGGAAGAACTCTTTGCCCTGTACTTACTCAGTTGTACAGGCCAATGTGTTTTGAAAAATAGGTCTATAATTAGGCCCTTAATCCATACTTTCTAAATTATTAGGCATCTGGAAATTTCCATACCAGCTGCTGGACTATATTAAGAAATCAAATGCATAAGGCTGTTCCCTGGCACTCAAGGCAATTGGCATGGAGCAGCCCCCACTCCCATAGCTGTGAGACTGCGCTGTCCAGAACAGTGTGGCCTGACCTAAACTGCCTGTTGGGAATGGTCCCTTACCCATGGCATTACCCAAACTATGCCTTGGAACTGTTAGAAAGCTGGGCAAAGCCCAGGCTTCTCCAAGGGATTGTACTTGCAGTTTAATAATGTAAAGCATTAAATTAAAGTGCCAGAGTATTCTCTCCAGTATTTTTAAACAGCTAGCACAGATATAGCTAGTATGCATTCCTAGATGCTCATTATTTCTAAAACCAGAGCCTCTTCCTTGCTTGTTGGTTTTTTTGTTGGTTTGTTTTTTTGGGTTTTTTTTGTTGTTATTATTGCAATGTTCCTTTGTTTGGTAAAGATTAGCCTAAGCTATGTTGTTCATTTTCTAATATCAGTGGGAAAAGACCTTCCATCATATCTTTCCCACTAGACTAGGATGTTCTTCCCAGCTTTTCACCACCTCAGTTTCTCAGATGTGGAGTCACACATTAGCCTGTGAAAGTTAAACTTTGACTGTTTAGTCCTTTGTAGATTAAGTCTTGTTCCATGCACTGTACTTTTTGGGCAGGCAGGCTACAAGCCTCTTGCTTGTACTAAACAATATCTTACTCTGAGTAATCTATTGACATCAGTGCGGTTGCTTCTGGTGAAAATAAATAACAATGGTGAAAAAGACTGGTATATGCAGTTCCTTCGAGTCACTACCCACCTTATTTCCCATGGGTTTGTGATTCTTTCTGGTCTCTGTTACACAGCAGTTGTGTGCTTTGGAGCTTTCACAACATAGAAAAGCAAGAAAGAAAAGGAAAAATGGATCAAAATGCTGATTTAAAAGTCAAAATTCAAAGATGTTAATGGTTAGACTGAAGCTATGTAAAAAGGAAGAAAGATCAGACAGACAAGTATTTGCATCTCTCTATGCTTGTTTAAGCTTCCAAGCAAAAATGTATATGTAGTTATTTGGTTTGAAAGACAAAACGTCATAAACTTTGCAAAGACATCTCTTAAAAATTACCTTTGTGAATTGCTCGGTTTCAGTGTCAGGCAGAAATATGTCCTAAATTCCTTAACTATCTCCAGGTAATGACCATCATGAATGGGTGGCATGAAATGTACTGGTGTGGGCTGTGTCATGTAAGGACAGAAGAACTAATGCGAAGGGAACTGCCATCAGGATTATATGAAAGTAAACTTAGGGCAGGAAAATTCTGTGATCTAATGGTCATTACAGAGTTGCATCAAACTAACCATGCTTTAAGAAAACAATATTCTTTCAGACCTCAGATTGTTTTGAGATTCCTTCTTTTTTTCAGTGTTTAGAAAGCCTGAGAAACAGAACAGTGGTTTACCTACATATAAGTCTACTCTGGTATAGTATGCTATAGTAAGTGACAATGAGGACATCTCTATTTATCCTGTGGCTGACAATTATAGTCTGAAAGTTGACTCAAATTAGTTAAATCATTTTAAAACACTATTTAATTAAAAAGCTTTCTTATCTTCTATTTGAATGAAAACTGCAAATATTTGTAAAAGGAACTCCTATTCTTCCTGGTTTGCTATTAAAAAAATTATTTTGTCAGAGGTGTCTACTTCTTCTGGTATCACTTTAAGGAGGGAATTATCCACATATGACACCTTGAAACTATGTTTTTGGATTCTACTGTAAAAGAGAACAGCCATATAGCAACAAAAGCTAAGATTAAGGCATACGTTTCCTCAGTAAGTAAATAAAAAGACACTGCTCCCTATTGAGAGTACAACAAACCTTGGGATCCCTCAGAGAAAATAAAAAAAAATCTTAACAATACTTCTAGGAGAAGCTTTTAAGCATCTGGGACAATTATTAGAGTGACTTCCTATTGCACTTACATCCCCAGTTGGGTTGCCTCTATACCTCAGCTGTGCAAACACAGACAGAAAAGGAGGTGGAAAATGTTTAGCATATTTTTCTCCGTTCTTCAGAGAGGCTTTTGGTCTTTTTTTTTTCTCTTTCCTGAGATGGCATGCAGGGTATAATTCATCCTTTCATAATGCCAGTGAAATAAGAAGAGCTGAACCAGAGATTACTTTTCCCAAAGCATACAAATGTTTATTGTTTATGCTGAAAAAATCCTTACAGGATATACAATGGTCAATCAGACTAATGAACGTATTTCACTCAATAAGAACAGAAATCTCAAATATCATTTTTTCATCTTCATATTTAGGCTGGGCAAAGGACTATAATTTTGAGACTCCAAACCCCATTTGAAATACTATGCAATACTCAGAATGCATGTGTGGCATCAGTAGCATAATTACAAAAAGAGTAACACATAGCAAAGTAGAAAGGCACTACAAATAGGGCATAATCCTGTGCCAGTAGCTGGACTCAATGATCCTTGTGGGTCCCTTCCAACTTGGCATATTCTATAATTTTGTAAAATGGTTACATGTTCTCATATAACCACAACATTTTTTTTTTCATTTAGCCATCATCAAAACACAAAATGAAATATTTTATTAGGAACTCTTAATGAGAATTATAAATGACAATTACAGTCATTATCTTTTTTTCCTAAAAAATGAAACAAGCAAGAATCTAGTATTATTTTTTATTCATAGCCACATAGAGAAAAAAATCTGGCTAGTTGCTCCAGATTCCTGTTTAGTGAGTTTTTACATATAACTCAGGACTGAAATGCGTGTTTCTAAACATCTTTCCACTCTCAAGTAGTCACAGACCATCAAGTGATAGTGTCATGAACAAGGATCACTTTCTATTTTATCATAGCATACTTTTTGCATGAGAGGTATAGTCATAATTGCTTGCATATTTGAACAATGTTTTCTTTAATTACTAAGGGCAAGAATATCAATTTTAACAATCAGGCCTTTAATAAAAAATATAGAAGGTTTGTAGGAGAGGACATTTTAATAGTACTTATTTTCATTTTTGCCATTCAAGTAGGTGATTGTTCCCCATTTATCCACAAAAAGTACTGACTAGTTCAATTCAATGGAAAGAGAAGCTGCAGAGTTCCATATCTAAAGACAGGTCAAAATTAATCATTGGAGTGAGTTCAGTAAAAATCATGAATAAAGATTGATCTGTAAATCTTGACAGATTTTTCTGTCAGAAAAAAAAATAGTAAGACAAATGTAAAGGAGGAAGAGAAGTCTTTTAATCCTAAATGGATAATTATAACAATACCAGAATGAAAAAGTAAACCTAGGCTAACAAGATCTGTCCTAGGCCACTCATGGTCAAAAGCCAGTATTTGAAAGAAAAATTCAGGTGGCATAATGTTAATTATTTTTGCTGAGTGATAAATATGGTTCCTACACAGAAAATGTGACTCTCCTATAGCAACCTTCAGGCAAGTAACTGAAGTGTGCCAGTACAGAAAGATGCCTGTGTATGGCAGATGTTCCAGTGAAGACCTAGCAACAGTGATAGCATTAATGTTGCCAAATAACAATAATAAAAAAGATAATTTTGAACAGTGTTTGCTTTCTATGACAGATCTATTACATAATATAGAAGCATATCTTATGACATATAAGAAACTGTGGGTATTGAATGAGCAGGTAGGAGGGAAATTTGTAAAATATAGCTCAATTACTCTTTCCGGTAATTTTTCATCAAGACTTATCCTGCATATATTTTCCCAAGGATAAAATATGCATGAGAACATTGAGATGTCTGAAATGCAAGAACATATGTAAGTGTTTTCAGGACTGAAGACCAAAAAATAGAATGATTTGACTTTTGAAGGAAAGCATTTTCACAAAGTGAAAATGAAAGTAACATTATTTGTAGGGGTATTTGAGATGTAATTTTATCTACTCAGTTGTTAAAGGCTTGGGACAGGTGTTTATGTTTAAACTCAGTTTAAAACCAGGTTTTTGCTAGCTTTATCTTTCTGCTTCTTTCTCTAATCATAAAAAATGGGTGCAAGCAAATAATTCCTATGCCTTTCAACCTAATCCAGGATAAAATACCCCCTCATTCTAGAGACATACATGTGTGTCCAAGTAACACCCTAACCCTAAGGAAAGTTGAACACATCTTAAAGGTGCTAAGGGTTCTGTTCTATGTTCTATGTAACTAGTATTTAAAGTGATGTCAAAATGGCATGGAACCAAAAGAACTGCTTAGAGACAATTTATCTTTAAGCAGCAAGGTATTTATTTTTCAGTGTGGGGAGGCTAGGCAGTTAGCACTGGACAACTAGCTTTCCCATTTCAGTGAAAAATGGGGTATTTTATACAGTCCTCATACAAAGTTACAACATCTTAACATACATATTCATATAATTTTGACACCTAATTATCATATTCCTAATAGGCAGGGTTTAGGTGGAGCTTGAGGTGGAGTCTTGGACATTCTTTTGGCAGGGTTTTCAGAGGGTTGTTCTGGCCTTCACCCTCACTTTTGGGGTCTTCTGCTTCTCTTCCTCACTTTGAACTTTTCAACTTTCTTTGTTAGCTTGACTCTAGTGCTGATGCTTCTAGATCTTCTTGATTCATGCCCTCCCTATCTTCTCTGAGTGTCCACTTAATCTTTATTTATGATTACTAGGGTACATTCCTAACATCATCTATTTAGTCAGAAGGACAGAACAAGTTATCAAAGGTTCACACAGTACTTTGCAGAGCAAGGCACTAACATAACTTTTTAAGGCCTTGTTCTTGTTTCAAAAGCAATGCAAGTAGTCAAGCTAGCTAAATCTGAGACATGTGGTAGGACTACTTGTATTCTTGAATTTAAACACTCATTTAATTTCTGGGAAGTCTCAGGAGTCACATCTCTTCACAAAATCACAGAATATTCTGAGTTGGAAGGGACCCACAAAAATCATTGAGTCCAACTCATAAGTGAATGGCTCCTGTGGGGATCAAACCAACAACTCTGGCATTATTAGCACTGTGCTCTAAAAAACTGAGCTAATTGTCTGAAATACTTTTCATTTAATCTACCTTGTATATACCAACAAGCATGTTACTTCAATGGACATATTTTTTTTTACCAGCTTTGTTATTTAGGTATTTCCCTCATCATACATTAGCAAAATAGGAGCAAATCAGTCTTTAAGTTAGAGTTTTCTATAACAGTCTAGTTAGTACAAAATTATTCTGTCAATATGTATGAAGTCTACAGTTTGCAATAATTATGGAAACAAAATGTACGTGTCTGTGGATAAGATACCAAAATAAAAGAATGGTAATTGATCCTTATTTCTGTGCTCAGGGATCCTGGCTTTGCACCCTGTTATGAATTAGCAAGGCAAACAAACTTCAAAAGGAAATACACATTCCCAAAGTTCAGTCACATATGTGCCTTGGGGTGCTAATGTTTGAAGAAAAAATACATCACATAGAAAGATGGGCTGTGTCAGAAAGACCTACATTTTCAAATGCAGTATCACACTCTTGCTTTTAAATAGTATGAGCAAAGATGATGTTGCTTGAATCACAAAAGAAAATGGTACTAACATGCAAAGTGATAGAAGAAAAGCAACATAAAGATATATAATGAATATACATGAAAAAGAAGTCTAAACTCATGAAGCACAGAACACTAAAAAGGCATGAAAAACCATGGTCATAATTAAGCTAAAGACATGGTTTTGAAAAGTCTAGAAATCAGACTGGTATTGACACTCAATGGGATTTGTGGACTCTCTGCAATAAAACTGGTCAAAACCAGCAAGGTTAACTGTGGGATATCTGTCTCCTCTGTAGGAGATCCACACATTGAAATGGATAGAAAACTACTGACCTTTTTGATACACATAACCTGAATGGAGCATTCAAGGCAAAAATCAACTGTATTATCCCTATGATAATTTATTGACGCACTTATTTGTTTTGTTTGCTGCCAACATATTATTAGTAACATAAATAAATATGCCAGTGTTTTTTATGTCTATATATACAGCTACAAAATGTATATATAAACAGGCTACGTTGAGTTACTGTTACACTGGCAAAAAGGGCGAGATGACATAGTAGCATGAATGTTATTTCTATAGCCTATTTACAAATTACGTGAAGAAAGGTATTTTTAAAAAAATCAATTTAAAAATCAGACTGTGTCGTTTTGCCAGAAATCAATGTCCTAGCAGAAGCACATAAATGAGCTTTTCATAATTTTGCTGTTGTTAAGAAAAGCTAGTAATAGTAGCAGCCATACTATATCCTGAAGAACAGGAAGAGCTGGACGAGTGGTTTGTTCAGGAAGAAGCCATGGCTCCACGGAAGAGAGGACAGATGGCACAGCCTATTGCAAGGCATAAAGGGCCAGAGAAAAAAAATAGTCAAGAACACAGACAGAATTAACAGAGAGATGGAGAATTCCATGCTCTACCCATTTATTAGTTTTGTATCAATTAGGTTTTGGGTCAAAATATAAGAATTTGGGGAACACAGTCCAGATTTCAGGTATCTTTCATTTGGAGCAAGTGTCATAACTGCTATAACACTACAGAAATTACTTCTTCCTTCCTGCCCTGAGCCCTTCACGGAGTGCGTACATGCAGATAGGCTCCATCTGACCTAATTTTGGCCACTTGACCTGTTGATAATTAGATCTGAGTTAGCTATCTGGACTGTCTTCATAATGAATAAACAGTTGTATTGCACCATTCCTCTCAGTTAAAATAAATAGGTCAAATTAATAACTAGAAATGTTATTAATCATAAGGAGAGACCAAAGTGACTAACAGAGGCAGAGATCATAAACACACAGGATAATTCAGGCTGCAAAGGATCTTTTATCCTGTCTGTTTCAGTTTGTGCCTCTTGTCGCTTCTCATCTCTCCAGCAACAAGACTGTATCTTCTTGCTCACCTCCCCACAGGAACCAGGGCCTGTTGTTAGGTGTCCCTGAATCCATCACTTCTGCAGGCTGGAGAAGCTCTGGTCCTCAGCATCTTCTCACAGACCAAGTGGTTCTGCCCCAACCACTCTGGTGGCTTTCCACTGAACTCACCCCAGGTTCCAGTACTTGGGAGTCCAAAACTGGATACAGTATTTCTAGAATTGTAGAATGTTTTGGGTCAGAAGGGACCATTAAGCACCATCTGGACCAACCCCCCTGCCATGGGAAGGGACACCTTTCACTAGCTCATGTTGCTCAAAGCCCTATAAAGCCTGGCTTTGAACACTTCTAGGGATGGGACATCAGAAATTCTCTGTTGCCCAGCAATCACTGTGTGCAGCAGGAAGAGACTCAATAGCAGTGGGAAAACCAAGGGACTTGAGGATTAAATTATGTCAGGAAAAGCCTCAATTCAAAAAGTGTTTCTGGTTAGGATAAGGCTTCAACAATGATGTAGGTCTCTGTGTCCACATCTAGCCTGATCTGCAGGCGTCATGCTGTGGGAGAACTCATACGGAGGTGACTGTGTCTCTCTGGTTTCTGTCTAGTTTCAGTGCCTCTTTCTTTCCCTCAGAAATGAGTAAGATATGAATGCCACCATCTGTCTGTGCCTTGTAGCTGGCTGTGCATCTTCCCTGAGAAATATGGAAATATTCCTAGGTCTGATAATGTAAACATTACCATTGCAATCACATGCTGCTCAAGTAGTGAAAATGCTTCACTCAGTGTGCTCAGAGAAGAGAAATCTCCTAGTACTGACACCAGTGTGGCATGGTCACTTCCAGCTAGGAATATGCAACTGCTATTCACTACCAGGGAACCTGGACCACTCAACAGTCAAGAGATGGACAGAAAGCTCATCTTGCACAAAAAATGTGAAACTGAGTTCAGGTCTCCTTGTATAACTTTGACCAACTGCTGCTCCTCACTTGGAAATTGTGGCTATTATTGGTATTTTCTGTTTAAATTTTAAACTTTTCTGCTATAACCTTTTGCTAAGGATTGACATCCTGACTGACAAAGTTCTCAGCATCAGCTGTAATTTGTAGGTATTTTAAAAATGGAAACAGTCAAGTGGAAAAACAGCAATTTAGCATTTGCTGCTGGCAACAAGTGTTTCAATACTTGAGATGAAATCCTGGCCAAAATAACAGAAAACCCCACTCTGCTGTATATCATTATTTTGAATGGCTACAAGAATACTTTTCTGATCCATTCGTCCATCATGCCAGGACCATGACCTTGGCTTTGCCTTACTGTTATAGGCTTGCCTGGAGATCATTGGGTGGTGGCTGAGCTTGATCGCTGTCACCAAGCATGATCCTCACCCACTGATCTGACTTCCCTTGCCCCCATATCTGCCTCATCCTTATGGACATGTTCAGCAGCCCAGATTACTGGCTGACCTGGTTACCATCACCACCTCTCTTTTATTCTTGTTTGGGTAATGGGAATTGTTGCCCTGACAGCCCCGCAGGCCTTGAGGAGTATCCCACAGTTGCTGCTTCCTGACAGAGCAGGCAACAAATACAGCTGTATATTGAACACCAGAAGATGCACAAAGGTAATTTTATTATAGGTTGTGCTATAGATATTTAGGAAAGTGCCTGTCACATTATGAACCAAATAACCCTCCTTTCTCAACCAACACTCCTCTTACAATACATTTTGTCTCTGTCTTTTCCCCAAGTATGACCTTGTACTTTAGTGCTTTGTGTATGCCTCAAAGTATCAGTAGATACTATTTTGGATAATATTTAGGCATGAACATAGCTACTTTCTATGTATTTGCACAAAAACAAAAATGCATTTGAGGATCAATAAATGAGAGAAATATAACCTCTACCAACTAGAAAATGCCAGAACTACAGTGAAAAATGGTCAAGTATAGATGATAAATCTAGCCAATAACTGTGTTATTGTCTAACTATATGAAAGTCCTTTATCCTCTCTTCCTGCTCATTATCCGTTAGTACAACAATTATTGAAAGTATACTGGATTATTTTGGTTACATAGATATTGGGCTATACATAGCTCAAATAATCTTGGGCTACACCCTTGAGAAAATCAATAGAAAATGTTTGCAGATTTTAGTTAAATGCTAATATGTCACTTCTTTAATTTCACTTATTAAAAAGATTTGTGTGTTTGTGTCTGTGTGTGTGTGTAGATTAACTGTTCTCCACTTAAATTATAGTTTATTAGCTTTATAACTTTTTCCAGAGAAAAATTAGATTAACTCTTCCAAAGTCATTTCATGACCTTAACTAAAACTGACTCCATTTACAAATTGACTTTAATGGGGCCTTACATGAATTAATTTAACCCACATAAATCTGGCTGGACTTCAAAGCCAGCTGGTATTTTCCTCGCCTGGCTTAGCTGAGACCTCCTCAGTCAGCAGAGCTGGGTCTTCCTCTTGCTTCCTCATAATTTGGCATGCTATCTATCCACAGGCTTTCAAAGCACTCTTGAATAAATAGTGAGGAGTGCTGTTTTTAAAACCAAAAAGATTTTAATAAATGTTGACAGGATTCAGATTCTGCAGCTGAAAGAAATTCTCTTCTTGCTCCTGTGTCTGCTTTCATGGCAAATAAATTTAAAAGAAATTATTTCTGTAGAAGTTCTATTATAATCTGTGACTGTAACCTGCATTATCATCAACACTTTTATACATACTGTTATCCTCATCAATATTTCTAAAACCTCTGGTGTAATTTTACGTGTGAGTTTTGCCAAAGCTATCTCAATGTTAAGGAAACTTCCCAGTTTGACCATCCAGGCGTCACTCTGGCAGTCACACTCCCACCACCAGGCTGTCAATGCTGGGACTGAAGCCCCTTCGCAGGGGCCAGCTCCTGTGAACAATCAAGTGCCCTGCTTGATTCCTTACACACTCCTCTCATACAGTGAGACACAGTTTCCTTATTGGTCCAACCTCACGTTTCCCATAGCTATCCCAGACACCTGGATCCTTAAAATAATTTTATCATGGTGCAACAACCGAATAACAGCTCAAGCTGGTGCCTCTGAGGAGGAACCCTAAATGAAGGGCTCCCTAGTCTTTTATACCCTCACAGTCTGTGCTGGTAAAGTCTGGGGTCTTCCAGCTGAACTCCGATCTCCTGCTGTGTCTCTTGGTGTCCAGTCTCCTGGCTGGGCCACAGGTGCCTGTGCCTTCTGTTGCACAAAGGGTCAGCAGTTCATGGCCTCTTGCCTGGGGTTCTCAACACCCAGAGCTCAACCTGCAGCTGGCACTGCAGCTGCACACCAAGCTACTGGCACTGAGTGTACTCCTCAATATCAAAATCAAAATAATTTCTAACCATGATTTTATGATCACAAATCAGTGTGGAAACATATAAAGGATTACAACAAACAAATAAATTATTCTTTATAAAACATTCTTGCATCTCTAACTCCATCATCTAAATCTTAAAATTTCATCAGTTATTTTGAATGAGTTTTAGGGAACCTCACTTGAATTATAAATGTGCCTGATTTTGAGAAAATGCTACAATCACAAAATACTGAGCAATCGCCCTCTGAAAAATCTAACTCTTTTCAAGTATGAGACAGAAAACTGAACTTTAGATATTTGAAACCACAGGCTGATATTTATAAGTGTAGAAGAAATACCGTTCCTGTTCAAATTTTTCCTAAAATTGATTGAGTTACATAGGGATGGTATTGTACAAGTTCTTCATGTAATACTTGCTCAACAAACAAGAAACTTTGTTATTGGGTTTTCTATTTTTACTCAAGGCAAAATATTAGGGACTTTAACTAGCAGAGAAGTTTCTCTTTTACTTCCTTTTCTATTCATCCTTTCTCCATTCAAAGCTCTGTCCTTTGGTTTGTTTACATATACTTAATTAGATCAAACTAATCCACATGTATCTTAGTATATTTATAGGAAATATCATTCCATCATGGGTACCCTTTGCTGATGACAGTAGTTTCTATTTTAAGTTGCACAACCTATTTACTGAGCACTGGCACAAGTGTTTGCCTTCAGAATTGTAACATAGTCATGGTTTTTTGAGCCAACAGTTTTGTGGACATATTACTATAGGTTGTAAGGAAGATACAAATACTTGTGTACTAATTGTGTTTATTCTTACATTTCCAAGAATTATATATATAAAATTTTGCCAGCTTCACTTCTCAGAGTGTGCATGAGGTGTTTTTTTTTAATAAACTCCCCAGCAAATATGTAAAAAAAGAAAAGAAAAAAAAGAGTAAATACCAATATCTAATTCTTTTTTTTTCATGACTTGACAGAGATTTCATTTGTATAATTTATTTTATTTCACTTCATTGCAGGCTAGCCTTTACCATTTAGCCCTAAACATTCCTATAAAAGCCTGTCTACAGTTAGAAGAGTCTCTGTCAGTGAAACTGTCTCCCATGAGCATTTTGGGACAGCCCTTCCTCTAGTGGGAAAACAGAAGAGTTATTGGAAGAAGTGTTTTTCTGTCACACGATGGGCCTAAGCTGCAATATAGGAAGAGGAAAGAAAAAATTTTAATGAGAAGTTTGATGAAAAAAAATCATTGTTGACCAGGTCAGAGAGCTTTATGGAACTGTATAAAAAGTGATTGTCATCTTCAGCTTTTCCTAGATGAAAAAAATAAAACAACAGAAAACCAAACAAAATCAAGTTTATTGTATCAGATGTGCTGCATCTTTTTTCTTTCAGAAATCCTGCAGAACTTTGCATAAACAGCAGGTAGAAAATTCTTGCACAGTTATTGATTATTCCAGGAAGTAGTCCAGTTTCAGATTAGCCTCTGAGAGAATTCTGTGTTCTTGTTCTATCAGCATTTAACATATGAGCCTTACTAAAATGCAGAAAAACTACATCCACTGCCTTCCCTTTGTCGACCATGATTCATCCATTCTGATAAGCTGCAGCTTCCTCAGAGACTGCAGAAGAAAAGGTAAACATACTCTGGAAAAGGTGTTAAAAATGGGAAACCTTCATTTACTTCGTATTACTGTAACAAGCATTCACTACAACCCTTTGAACTCTACCATTCAGCCAGTTCTTTATCCTGCACACCATGTATTTGCTCATCTCACAACTGGACACCTTGTCCAGAAGGATGCTATGAGGGACAGTATTAAAAGCCTTCCTAAAATCCAGAAAAATTACGTCCACTGCATTCTCTTCATCCATGAGGCAGGTGACCTTGTCAAAGAAGGATATCAAATTACAGTTACACAGGACTTTATCTTCTTGAGCCCATGTTGATTGTGCCTGATGATTGTATTATTCTTTAATGACTTTCAGTAGTACCCAGTAAAATCTTCTACAAAATTTTGCCAGAAACTGAGATTAGACTAAAAGGTCTCTAATTCTCTGGATCTTCCCACACTCTCTTCTTTTTTTGATGGGAACAACACTGGCCAGTTTCCAGCAGGGACCACCCCAGATTCCCAAGACCTCTGATAGATGAACAAAAAGGGTCCTGCCGTAACATCCACCAGTGCCTTCAGACCTCTAGAATGAACCAGGCCCCATGGACTTGTGAAAATTCATCTCATACAGCTGGTCCCTTACAGTTTTGGTGTTCACAAATGGAGAGTCACTGTTCCTGCAATCCTCTGACTCAGGTGACTGGGCACTTGAAGGTTTACCATTAATATTAAAGACCAACTGAGAAAAAACCCAAAACCCTACAACATTAAATACTTCTGCCTTTTCTTCATCACCATTTGTCAGGTGACCAGCTTCATCAAGTGTCAGTCTGGTATTTTTCTTAGACCTCCTCTTGCGAACAACGTATTTTAAAAAGCCCTTGTATTATTTCAGAACAAGACTGCTTTCCTCTGGACCTCAGAGCATGGTAGCCAGTAGCTCTGAAACATATAAAACTGAAACAGTCATGGCACTTAAATATGGCTACAGAGGGTAACACTTTTTTTTGCAAGCACAAAGCATACTTTTTAATTTTTCATTAATCTAGAAAAATAATTGTTAGTCCAATAAGATTACATGCTGATTTTTAAAGGTAAATTAACATAGATACAGAATGCACAGAAAGGATATAAATACATTTTATACTGGTATATTAAGAGGAGATCTTTCCCCCATCATAAACAATGCTAAAACAATGAGCAACTCTGAAAAGAAAGGCAAATAAGATCTTAATACTCAAAAACTGAAGCTTCAAAAGAGAAAGGTGGAAGTGCTGTACATCCTTATGCTGCAGGGCAACCTGTGGTTGACCCAACTTACAGAGACTGTCACATCATATGAACTCATGGCCAGTTCAGATCAACTGCCTTCTAGATCAGCCTTCTTGATGACCTGATTGTTTCAACTCCTACAAAGCTATGGAATTAACTAGAATCAATACTCAAATTACTGTATTAGCTACAGAATGACTAAAATAAACATGGAAGTGTAAAATATATCCAGGTCTTAATCAGTCCTGCAGTAGGCTCTTTCCTGTTGTGGGGTGGGATTCTGGGTACCATTTACCCTGGTTTTTCCAACTCCTCCTTCCCATCAGTCCCTTGGCACGTATTGTGCTTCAAAGCAATGTGTCACCACTTTATGCTGCAAAAGCAAGGCAACAACATGGTCAGGAGCTAAACACAAGCCTAGACATTTTTGTTACTCTACAGCTGAACACAGGGCCAATAGGAAGGTGGAGGAGATCAAAGGATGATTGGGCTCTGACTCTGTGCAGAATGTCTGTTTCCTCATTGGCTGAATATCCTGATAGTGACAGCTCCCCTTCTGAGAAAGATAAGACATTGAAAGAACTGGAAATGTATAAGTTCCTAGGTGCCATTTGAATTTTGGTAACACCTACAATAATTTGATGTATGTATATGTCAGAGGATGCATTGTTTAAAAATGACCACATTTTTTGCAAGTGATCCAGAGTTGCTACTCACCGTGAAAAAGCAGGTGAGCCCTATTGTTCATTACCTCAGAGAGAGTTAAACTCCATTCTTTACACACGAGATACTTTATAGGGCGGTGGAAAACTGTTCAAGTGATTTTTGGCTTTCAGAAGTTCTGCTGCTCTCTTGGCACTGCAGACAAACAAAAGCACTCACCAAAAAGTTGTCACTGGTATTTCTAGCTTCTCAGCAGACCTTCTGGCTCAGGTAGGAAGGGCTGCTCTTCACCCTTTTAAGAGCTTCACAAGCCAAAATGTATGCTGGCATTCACCCTGCCTCCAGCTACAGAAGCAACCAACAGTCCTGCATCTTGAGCGGCTCTCCGTGACATTAGTGATTATGGTGGCCTGAGACAGAGAAGTGTTATTTAACAACAATTAAAGCAATCTTGTAAAAATTGTTTCTCACAGAATCATAGAATCGATTGGGTTGGAAAAGACCTCCAAGATCATCAAGTCCAACCTTTGGTCCGACTCCAGTCCGTTTACCAGATCATAGCACTCAGTGCCACGTCCAATCTCAGTTGAAAAACCTTCAGGGATGGTAAATCCACCACCTCTCTGGACAGGCCATTCCAAAAACATGCTGCAAGACACATTCTAATCCTAGACTGAAGTGAATCAAGTTTTCCTAGTATATTTGGATTTTGGTAAACTTCACATTCCTCAGGGGCTGCACAAGAAAATGCAAAAGTACTCCTTAAAAATTTTAAAAGTCTTAAAATACTCTACCAGCTATTCACAAAATTGCATACAGTTTTTTTTTTTTGCTTGATAGGACTTGATAAAAATATCAAGTTAATAATTTCATGTAATTAAACATTATTCAAAAACTTGGGGAGGTCTGGGGGGAAGGGAAGGAAAAAAGCATTCCACAAAGCCTTCTTTAAAAACAGATATAGTGATTTTCCTCTGCGAAATAATCCAAGTTGCCTCTACAGCATGAGCAAAAAGTGGTAATGTCTGTGCTCCCTCTCCTGGCTCTGCAGCAACATTGACCTTAGCAAATCCTAACCAGGGTGACATCACGGCTGAGGTCTGTGCAGAACAGGAAGAACAAGTATGTAAAGAATCTTACTGTTTCAGCCTTCTGAAAGAGAAAAATTAAAAGTTACTTGAAATGAAAATTAAAATAGTTTAAAAATATTTTATTTCCAAGCATCATGAAAGTTATTCCAAGATCTGACAGTTAAAAAATATAAAAATGCTTTGCACAATGGACAACAGCACTTTTTTTCAACATTTGTAATACAGCAGTAATTTTTAAGAATCCGTTCAGTTACAGAAATCCTTATCTCCCGGGTGGGAACTCTGAAAAGTTTAAAATAATATTTTATCTAATAAACTGTTCACAAGGAAGATCTAAATAAACTTTTAAATGATAAAATTATATCTTTTCTAACTGTGTAATTGTGAAGCCAGTAATTCCCCCAAACCAAACAGTAACAAATAAAAAATAGATAGCCTCACCCTCTCAGGACCAACTTATTTGTATATTTCTGTAGGAAGAACTTGTAGAACCAAGACTTTGTCACTTCACCGTAGGTGATTCTGTATAGTCTGCTGCGAAGAAGACTAGGTAGTGTGAACAATACAGCTTCCACCTAAAACATGATAGAAGGCATCCTTTAAAATTCTTTGCAGTGTTTCTACTACATTTAACATGGAGCTTTCACATCTGTAGTATGAAGCCATCCTTGCTGAGTTAGTCACATGGCTTCTCAGAACAGTCTTTAACAATGGCTGGCATTCAGTTTTAACTGAAAAAATATTCACAATTAAAACCAAATTAGTTGTTTCAAAATAAATGGATAAAGTATGTCCTTGCACTTGTGATTGTTTTATTCATTTACTACAATTTTGATTATGATCTTAGGTGAGCCATCTCAAAGGCAAAGGAGGTTCATACTGTGGCTCAGAAGTCCCTTATCTCCAGTGTGGTATACCCTGCACAAAAACTCAGAAATATAATTTTCCTCTGCTCTTGTTCAACAGGAAGGAGGACTGGGCATAAGGAATATCAGGAAGGGTAAAATGAAGACCCTGCTTGCTTCCTCCCATGGTTTTTGTATTATTAACATTTAAAATGGAAAAGGATACCATGTCTTCTATTTGTGCCTAGGATTTGCAAAGCAAAATACACTAGGGAGCACCAACACAAAATCGCCCACTCCAGGGACCAAATCTCCACAGGCTGTGCAATGTGACTCTAAACTGTACGCTTATGGCCAAAGATGGGACAGAGCATTAGGTGGTGTGCAAGACACACAGCTGACAGGACTTTGAAAATAACATTGGGGGTGGACTGACTTAATTACTAGGGAGCCAGCCTCTCTTCCCTAGCAGCAAATCCAACACACAGCACATGTGCTTCATGACATGAAAGCTGAGACTGCAGCACCATCAGCAGCTTCACAGTTGCTTCCAGCCTCACCAAGCTGCCAGCAGTTTGCGCAATGGAATTGGGGAATGTGGGCAGCAACTTAACCCACATGTAGGCACAAATTCAGGTGTGGCTCTACCCCATAATCATTTGCTGTGCAAGCCACAGTGACACAGCTGGTAGCTGCTGACTGCATTAAGATTTCTGGAAGATGAAGTTCTGCTGGTTGGTGTCACAGGGGCAGAGTTATGAGCTATGTCTTTCCTGTCCTGCTCCACCACAATTTGGGATGAAGATGAGGTATTAATTACACTCTGTGCCCTATTCCAGTCATCCTTCCCATAGGCTAAGCTCAATTTTGCTGCCACTGGCAAAGTGGAGCAATCCTGCTCCCGCGTTAGTACAAGTTAATGAGCAAGTACACAAGCTATCCCCGTGCTAGTACAAACTAATGAGGTTCTACAGCATCAGCATCTTGGCATCTTGAATTACAAAGTTGATCCTTTCTAATTTTTAAAGCACAAGACCATTTAGAGATACATGATACAGATTTAGCATAGTGTGACTTCAGAAGTGTGAAGTATTCTGTTACATATCCACTAAATATCCACTACTGGTATTTCTATTTAAACAAAAATTAAAACCACAGAATTTGTAGGTTTGACTTTTGACTGTAGCAACTTGTTATGACCTTGGCTTTCAAGAAAACCTGTTAAACAACTATTAAGTAATTTCAAAACAACAGTGCTCAATTCTGTGACTTGCAATCTCAGGCTAAATGCTACATGCACCAGCTCCAAATACTTCAAACACTTGTGGCTTTGTGACACTTTGCCCAAAGCATTTCATGGAATTTTGGGGTGGTTGAGGTTGGAGGGGACCACTGGAGGTCATCTGATCCAACCCCCCTACTAAAGCAGGTCCACATAGAGCCCTTTTCTCCAGCTATATCACCCACCTGCTTCCTGCAGCAACAGAAAGCAGGAGAGACACATAATCCCAAAGTTTAGGTCTGTCATATAGAAAGACTATGGACAAGGAAAGTTGTCAAATGTCCACAGCTTATTTAACAATTCAATGTTTGTGGTATTAAAATTAGAGAAAGACATTGACATCTTACAGACTATCTGCTCTGAGAGCTTTTACAGGCCCTGTTTTTTTAAATGGTAGTGGCTCTGTTTGATTCAATTCACTATATAGGAGTCAACAGTAAAAACCTCAAAGGATTAAACATGCATATAAACATTGATCTTTTGGGGCAGAGTCAAGTAACAGTAATACAAAGCTGACCTACTGTTCTGTGGAAGCACTAGTAGGTGTATTTTTTGGGAAAGGCAAAAGTGCCTCAGCTTTCAGATGCTGAAGAATTGATAGACATTTGCTACTTGTGAAGGATGGAAGGGGAACCTTCAGGTCTGGATCAATTCTGTGACATGATCCTCAAAACTCATATTGATGCTTCCCGAGATGAAACTCACTATAGACTAATCAAGGAGTATCAGGAAGAATATTATTCGACCATTTTACACAGAGCAAAGGCAGTACATCTACAGATGTAGGTCTATACATGTCTAAATAGCAACTAATAGCAAACCCCCAACCTCAATAAAAGCACAAACTAAAAATCTGAACACCATACAGAAATGTTTTTGTTCCATCAATCCATCCTGATGCCATCCAGTTTCATCAGCCCTGTTGGTTTAGCCTGTATGTTGATGCTAAGGGATATTGGATGATGCAAGGGCATGGAACCCTTGATGTCCAGATCATCCACTCAGATACATCTGAGGTCTATAATGCTCAAATGCTTTTTCTGGGAGACACTAGGAAGTCTGGAACTGGTGTATTATATCCACTATGCAAAACCAGAATCACATTTAATGCTAGAAGAAAAACTCCAATCAGAGATAAATGTTTAAATTCAATTTCAAATGCAATTGCATTTGCCTAAATAAGTAGATTGATGAATTTCATAATGCCATAGATCAGTCTGGCAGCTTCAAAAGAAAATTAAACTCACTTTAAATCAAAAAAACCAAACCAACCGAAACCCACACAACTAACTAACTAACTAACTAACTAACTAACTAACCACCCACCCCCTTTTTTCTGTATGACATAAACACTGACTGATGAAGGTAGGATCATCATGAAGGTAGGATAGGTTTGGCAAAAAGATGGATGTGCCTAAAAGTTACTCTCTTCTACAACTAGTTTTTGCATTAAAAACTCAAAAGGACAAATCTGAGTTAAAAGGACATCTATGGACATTGAAGAAAATGTCAGCTTTCAAAGAAAAATCTTTAACACTTAAATATTGCAGCTTTACACATTGACAAAGATTATTTATAAACACAAGTTCAATGGCTTTAGAGAGGAGTTAGTATAAAATCTCAAGAAATGTCAGGAAGGATCAATATCTCCAAATTCACAGGCCACATTCAGCTTTCACTGAGCAGGCGATACAATAAAAATGTGAATAAATACAACCCATTGTTTTCAGACGTCAAAGGTCACTACATTGAGATAAGATTACTGCAAACTTAGTGCATAACAAACCTATGAACTTTGGGAGTTATATATGAAAACATCTATGCCACTCTGAAGAACTCAACCACATTTTTATAAGCCAAAAGGCCTGTTAGGAATTTTGATGCATGAATAAATACGAGAATTAGATTTGTATTATTTTATTCACATAACAGTTTATTTATATTTTAGTTTACTGATGTTAAAATGCACATTTATATTAATCCAAAGAATATATATGCCTTTTTTTGTAATTTTGAAATTTCTATTATTTATATAGTTCATATTAAATGTTTGGTATCTGTAGATCATATACATGATACAGACTATCACTATGATTTATCAGCTGGAACTGATAAACTTCATTTAACACTTCATTTTAAAGCTTCATTTTTAAATGAAGGTGATAAATTGTTAAAACCTAAGTACAGCATGTTCAGTTCTTCTTTTGTTGCTTTCCAATCTTTTCAAAGATCCATTTTTTATCTTTGTTATCTTCTTCAGGGCTTTAATTGTACAGGCAGGGATAAAATCTAGGGTCCGTTTTATTTTCCCTGGGACAGTTTGTGAATTTTACATCAAACAGGTACAGGAGAAACAGAAACTTACTTGTCTCATGGAAATATGACATTCACAGAATCACAGAATATTCTGAGTTGGGGAATGGACCCACAAGGATCATCAAGTCCAACTCTTAAGTGATTGGCCCATATGGGGATCAAACACACAACCTTGGCATTATTAGCACCATGATCTAACCAAGTGAGGTAATCTCAAGGTTGGAGAAGTTAATAATTACTCCAATCCTTTGCACAGATTCTTCACTATGTTGCATTAAAAGAAACATGATCTTCATGATTTTATTTCAGTTAAAGTACTGATTTAATGTGTGAGTAAAGTTTAAGTAAAGACTATTCTATTTTTTGTTTGTTTTAAGAACTGCTATTAAGAGCCTAAAGATGTTGCATCTTAATAGAAACAACCTAATGTGTAGAAGGCACTTTATATTTCAGAGGAAATAATTTTCTCAGATCTAATAAATAGTTTTATTTTGTACTCCTCTAATTCCAGCAGTGAAATGAAATGAACATTGTGCGAAAAATGCTACAAAACATGGCAGTCACTTCTGAAGACGTGGGATGTAAATATTTATAAGGCTTTGTAGATTTTAAGTCTGCGAACTCAAGAACTGAGAATGTCAGCAGCTGGCTTCTTTCTTTTCTTTCTTTCTTTCTTTCTTTCTTTCTTTCTTTCTTTCTTTCTTTCTTTCTTTCTTTCTTTCTTTCTTTCTTTTCTTCTTCTTTCTTTTTCTTTTCTTTTCTTTTCTTTCTTTTTCTTTCTTTCCTTTGTTTCTTTCTTCTCTGAATATCACCATGTGGTAACAGCACCCATAATTCAAAAATTATGACATGCAGACGACTCTTATCCAGTGCATAATATGTGTTTGTGAAAACCTTCTGGTGATCACAAATTTAATTTACTTCCATCGTTGTGCTTCTGAAAGGCCAAACAGCAGTATAGAAAATGAAATATGAAACAGAAAAGTTGCTACCATGATTATATCCACACATATATGTGGGGAATCCTTAGAGGATGTGTTTTCTTGCTGTCTGTTGTATATGTAGGGATCAAAGGCAGTGACAAAGATGAGAGTGTAGTGATGCAGGGCTTGCCTGAATAATTTCCACTATACACTGGGTTTTGCAAAGAATTAAGGGCCAGATACAAAACAAAATTAAGACTCTTGTCATAATGCCTAATTTCTATGTGCCTCCTTTCAGAGACCCCTCAGAATCCCAAACTTAGTGACCTTTTTCACATGTTCATGGGGAGTTCACTTACAATGTGATTATTGTGAGCCAAGGACTTTTTACATGTCTATAGAACAGTCTCCAGAAAATTTCAGGCTCTGGTGATTTTCTGTCTCCAGACAGGTTGTGCTGTTCACTCTCCACTATGCAAGGAAAATGAAGTATATTGTGTAATTGGGAAGTCCTCACTGAAGCACCTTCTAAGCTAGTAGTTTATTTGGTTAGCTTGCTACACTATCCAGTTTTCAATAAGCTTTCAAGGATGATAATCAAGACACAAATAAATACATGCAGGCAGCCTTAGCCTCCTCCAGCTCTCATTTAGCTGTCTCAGATACTGGATTTGTTGGCAGTCTCTCTGTTGGGGTCAAGTGGCCCTCACTGACACAGAAAATTGGAAATAAGTGTCATGGTTACCAGTAACCCTTGCTCCATTTCAGATGCAGCAAAGTAAAGCTAAGCTTTTTCAAGCAGAAATAAATACTGGTTATCTGTGGTGGGTTCCTGTGGACAGGATGAAGCTAGGGAGAAAACTTGAAGGAGTAGCGGTACCATGCTCAAAGAGCAGGCAAGTATCCTACCTTATGTCCAAACGTGACTTCTTCCCTCCATCCCTGTTCCCTAGGTCTCCCTCTGCTGTTATCCTGACACTGAGGATGGTCAGAATTCAGGATGCTCATAAATTGACAGCTGCCTAATCTAAGTGAATTACCTGAAGTTCCTCTTTCTTTTCTGCCTTTCTCAGGACAGAGTGGATGACTCTCAAGCTGCCTGCTCTTTCTTTTCTGCTTGAATTGTTCCTGGCTCAGTGGGCCCATGATGCCTCAGGCCACCTGTAGGTGGACGAGGCCGAGGGGTGGATTTAACCACGGACATTATTTCCCGGGTTATCCGCTATTGTGAAACCCTTGAGAAGGGGATGGAGGCCCCAGTGTGGCGCCATTAACCACAGTGTGGGGATAGAGACCCTAATGAGGATATGGTGACCCCTGGAAAGGGGATGGGATGATCCCAATGTGTGTCTCAAGGATATTTAACCTTGAGAAAAAAGGTAACTTGCATTTTGAGTTTTGTGTTGCAGGACATGAACCATCAGATGAAACAGACCTGAGCTAAACTGGTGTTGGTGTCCAATGATGAACTGTTTTTTCCTGCCTGAAGTACTTACCCCATCCTAATGGACTATTGCCTACAATATGGAGGGGTGGAAGACAGCCCTGGAAAGAACAAAGACTGTTTAAGCGCAGAAATAGATAGATTACTTCCTTGAAATACTTGCTTTTGTTCGCTGCCTGTGCAGAACACCTGGCTTGGGAGCTCAGGTGCAGTGCAGGGCTTTCAGAAGCCCACCAAACTGACTGAAGTACTTTCACTGGGGACATTTCTTACAGCACTCTTATATTAACCCCAGGTACGAGTGAAAGCAGCAGTGCATGTACTTTTCCATGAGAAAGCCCCAAAACAGGTGGACACAGGTTTTGGGGGGGCCAGCCCATGTGCCCCTACCACCACTGCCTGTGAGGGTACCCAAACCACAGCATGGGCTTGGCTTACCCGCCAGGTGCATCCTGAGGGGCTGGGATCCTCACATCAGGACTTTTCTGCCAACTCCCATGTTTTCAGATAATTTTTTTTCCTCTGATCATTTCTTTAAATAAACCCAGTATTTTTTTGTTTTTCTGTCAGTTGCAAACATTTATGGGAATTTGCATGGGAGGAGCCAGGGCGGACTGGCTGTGCCTCCCTTTTGGCTTGTGGAGGGCCCAGTTCCTCATTGCAGCAACTCCCCCTGCTCTGTGGGTGCCCATGGGGCCACTCTCCCCTCGTGGGAGGCCATTAATAGGCACCAGCTGTGTCCAGGTCTGGGCTTATTATGAGAAATGACCCCGAGCATGGGTAGAGGTTGGGGGCTGACCTGCTGGAAAGCAGAAGGACCTGAGGGTCCTGGTGGACAGCGAGTTGTCCATAAGCCAGCAGTGTGTCCTTGTGGCCAAGAAGGGCAATGATATTATCCTGGGGTGTGTTAGGAAGAGCATTGCCAGCAGGTTGAGGGTGGTGATCCTGCCCCTCTACTCAGGCCTGGTGAGGCCTCAGTTGAAGTGCTGTGTCCAGTTCTGGGCTCCTCAGCACAACAAAACACGGAGCTCCTGGAGCAGTTCCAATGGAGGGCTACAAAGATAATTGGGACTGGAGCATTTCTCTTACAAGGCTGAGGGAGCTGTGCCTGCTCAACCTTGAGAAGAGATGACTGAGAGGGGACCTCAGCAAGATATGTGTGTGTCTGCAGGGAGGGTGTCAAGAGGACAGAGCCAGGGTCTTTTCAGTGGCGCCCAGGAACAGGACAAGAGGCAATGGGCAGAAACCGATGCACAGGAAGTTCCACCTGAACATGAGGATGAACTTGTTTACTGTGTGAGTGACCGAGCGCTGGAACAGATTGCCCAGAGAGGTTGTGGAGTCTCCCTCACAAGAGCTACTCAAAAACCATCTGGACACAATCCTGTCCAATGTGCTCTGGGATGACCCTGCTTGAGCAGGGAGGTTGGACCTGATCACTCACTGTGGTCCCTTCCAGTCTGAACCATTCTGTGGTTCTGTGACCTTATTAGCTAAGGGTAGCAGCGTTTTCAAGCAACCAGCCAAAGTACATGCGCATTTCAAACACTAGCCGAGAAAGTCCAGAGAAGAGCAACAAGGCTGGTGAAGGGACTGGAGCACAAGCCCTGCGGGGAGAGGCTGAGGGAGCTGGGGTTGTTTAGCCTGGAGAAGAGGAGGCTTAGAGGTGACCTCATCACTGTCTATAACTACCTGAAGGGAAGTTATAGCCAGGTGGGGGCTGGTCTCTTCTCCCAGGCACTCAGCAACAGGACAAGGGGGCACAGGCTCAAGCTCTGCCAGGAGAAATTTAAGTTGGACATCAGGAAAAAATTCTTCACAGAGAGAGTAATCAGGCATTGGAATGGGCTGCCCAGAGAGGTGGTGGATTCACCATCCCTGGAGGTTTTTAAACTGAGATTGGACATGGCACTGAGTGCCATGATCTGGTAAACGGACTGGAGTTAGACCAAGGGTTGGACTGATGATCTCGGAGGTCTTTTCCAACCCAATACATTCTATGATTCCATGACAGCATACTGTGTTTCCACCGTTTCTGCAGCGCGCAGAGGCCCACCCCGCACACCTCGGGAGGCCCAGCCCAGTCCTGCCCCGCCTCCCGGCGGCCCCCGCGCCGCCCGCTCTCGCGAGGCTCCCAGTTCTCGCGACAGCGCGGCGCCGCCATCTTACCCGCTCGGAGGGCCTCTCGTTCGCTCGCTCGGGCGCTGTGGCTGCGGCAGCGCCAGCGCGGGGGCTGCTCCGTCCCGCACCGCCCTCGGTCGCGCCGCCTCCGGCGGGGACAGTCCCGCAGCGCCCGGGCCGCGCTCTCGGCCTGAGAAGCGGCGAGTGCGGGGCCTGCGGGGAACAACTGCTGCTCGGCTGGTTCCGCCCCCTCGGTGTCGCTGGGCCTCCGGCCCCTGCCAGGCGGCTCGGCCGAACCGGGAGGGGGCCGCGGCCTCGGCGGAGAGTGCGGCAGGGCGCGGCGGGAGCCGGGGTGCCGGCCGGCGGGGCGGCGCGGACCCCGCCGCCGGTGCTGCTGCTGCTGCTGGCGGGGAGGCGGGGGGGCCGGGCCGCGCTGGATGGTGGTTAAAATGATCATAGAAAACTTCGAGGCGCTGAAATCCTGGCTCAGCAAAACCTTGGAGCCCATGTGAGTAGCCGCGACCCTTCCTCTCCCTCCCACCCCCTCGAAATAAACGTTCCCCTTGTAAAAGATGAGGATCTGCGGCGGAGGGGAAGGCGGTGCCAGGGAGGCCCGTGAGAGCACCCCGGGAGGTGCCCTCCCAGCGCCCTCCTGCCCCGCCGCCTGCTCGGAGGGGCTGCGTCTCTCTCCCGCTCTCCCGTCGCCGTCCTCGGCTGGGAGGTAGGATCGTCTCCCTCCGGAGGATGCAGCTCCCCCCCTAGCGACCGCGTTCCTATTTCCCTTTGTAGCCCAGGGAAAGCGGGAGACGCTGTGCCTGCATGTGCAGCTCGCTGTGCCCCCTCCAGCCCCCACAGAGGCCGCGTTAATAAGCACGGCCCGCCGCCCTGGCCAGGGAGCTGCTCCCTCCGGGACAGCTCAGGTGCCACTGGGACGTCTTGCGAGATCTGGGATCTTCCCGGTAGCATTTTGTATAGGGAGGCTCGTCGCACATCGTTCGCGTTGTTTTGAGTACTTGGCTCTCTTGTTTTCCTCTCTCCAAATAAAAATTGCATCATAAGAGAGCTTGGGAGACGGAGCCCCAGAGAATAATTTACCTATTTGTGAATACCTGCGTGGCCTCTAAGCATCACATTGATGTGAGTAAGAGAGGATCTTCTGCAAATAGTTCGCGTCTTCCTTCTCTGAATGATATTTTAGTGGAATGGAGGTGAGAACTTAGTTTTGAAGAGTTCATCTTCTGGAAGCATGTTGTCTATAGACGTTTTAGATCAAAGCATACACCTGTTTTATCATTCCTAACTATTACTTGTCTGAATTAAATTTCTGGAGTTTGGCTTAAGTCAAATGAATAAGAAATTCTGAATTCATTCTGGTGTCAACTTTTGCTCTGAGATGTTTGCCCAGTAGTTTGATGAATTTAAATGAGGGGGGAAGTCTGCTTTATGCCGTAGCCGTTAGTTAAATATGTGTGTGTGCAGGTATAGTTTGTATGACTTACGGTGAAATAGCTTGAAAAAGTTGTAAAATACTGTGATATTTTTAGGAGAGCTTCACTGGGGTTGTTCTTTGGGTGTTTTTTTGGGGGTACTGCCGTTCTTTTTTTCTGGAGAGCCTTATCCAGACCAGACTGAAATAGATGAATATTAATTTCAGTGGACTTTGAATTTTGCCTGCAGCAAATTACACCGAGTGTCTTTGTAATAAACGATTTGACTGTTAAGATTTTTATTTTGAGGGGAAAAAAGAGCATCATCCTGTAAAGGTGTAGTTTTGGGAATATGAATTACTCTTTCTCTTGGTTCAGTACAATAATATTCGAATAACAGAGCACATGGTGTTCTGAGGTAATAGATCCAGCTAGTCCTCTGCTGTGTAATATTCACTATTAATCTCTGGATACTTTTTTGCATGAACATGCTGTTAATGGCAATCACCAGTTTGATGTCAGTATTAGAGTGTGCTGGTTAAGAGGCTTGGAACAGACTTGGGCTATTCCATGTTTCTCTGTTTGAATATTAAACCATGAGATCTGCTATCAGTAGTTGGCAGTTAAAGAGTGAAATTGGAATTTTCAGCTTTCATGATCAGTTAAGGCTTTTTTCACTGAAAGGTCTGTGGTTCTGTTAAGTTAAACGTGGTGCATGAGCAGATCAAATGTTCTCAAAAACTATGAGACAAGTGAATGAATTGCTGGTGTGGTGGATGTGGAGCTCTCTGAAGTTTATGTTTGGGAGGAAACGAACCAGTAGAGACTGTTAAATTCAACTGTCATTCAGTTTTCTGCAGTGTCGTGTGTAACTGCATGATTGAATAAATGTTGGACTGGAGATTATTGCCATTTCCCATCAGTCAGAAACTCCTGGAGGTGCTTCTGATCTCGGCTGTCTGAAATGTGCCTGTAGCTTCTGGCTGTAAATTTCAGTGTGCAGTTACTTCTAAAGAAGCAGCTGCTGTTGGTGCAGTACTGTGGGCCCTGAGTGCTGATGTGCTGGAGGTGTTGCTGTAGCCTTAAAATGATTTTTGACTTGTCTTTCCCCGTTAATGAAACAAAAACTGGTGCCAACTGTTTTTGTCTGGTGGCTCTGTCAGAAATTTTTAGCTGCAAGATACGTAGCTTAATTTTCTAGTTAGGCTAAGGAAGACCCCACTGTATTAAATCATTATGGAGGTGGTGTCTGTGTAGTTTTAAGGGGAGAAGTGCATTTAAGAAGGAACATAAATGAATTTTATATGCTCATATGTAGACTTATATTTATGTGCTAGTTATGTAGAGCTGAGTAGTTAGAACATGATGTACTTTGCAAGTTGCCCCTTCCAAGCAGCTAGCATTTTTTACTCAGGATGTATAGCTTCTTCCAAAGGCCATAACACATGTACTTCTGAAGCATAATGTTTCAGAATTAGAATATAGCAATAGCCATAAAAATAGTTTCATTTTTTTCTTTAAACTGTTTTAGAAATGCTGGATTTTTAGTATAATGAAACAAGTGTGTTATGTAATTGGTTGTTGCATTGCTTTCATTGGAGCCTCTGGGAAACTCCATAGACAAGAAGGGAACAGAAGGGTGATGGAGTGTTCACGATTTGGAATTTTTTATTAGTGGTGGTTTGTTTGTCTGTTTTGGACTAGTCTAATGCCTGTGGCAAAGCCTTGGTGATCATCCATACAAAGAGGCCTTATCTGAGTTTTATCTTGTTGCAGTGAGGCAGAAACTGCAAATGCTGCCATGCTGGTGCATTTGCACAGTCCAGCTCTGCTTGAGCAGTGGTGGGTCTCTAGGAACTATCTGCAGTTCTCCAAGGAGAGGCTGCTTTTGCAGTTTTGGAAATAACTCTCTGAGCAGCTCTGTTTGGTGTACAGAGAATTGCTAAATGTGCACAGGGTACCATTGCAGGTACAGCTCAGTAAGTGTAGTACCAGTGTAAACAACGTGCCAAGAGGCCTTTTTGTGCCGTGGCTACTCCATCTGACTAAAACTATCTTGCAAGTTCAACTCCAGTCGGCTTTGTAAAGAAGGCATTTGCCGCCAGTTCTCCTTGTTTGCAACCAGCAGTACTTGGTTTTCAGTGTTACACACTTTCTTTTCCGTGGCGTGGTTTCTGTCAAGCATTGGAAAATAATGTTAAACTTGGAGTATAATTTTATGCCTATCCCTTCTGATTTCTCTACTAAAAAGGCGCTCATTAGGCCATATCTATTGTGACGGGTTTCTTTTGTGCAAGTCTATTCCAGATACTGTATAAGCTGTGTATATAGACCTTGCTGGAATATCAGATTCTGGCTTGGCAAAGTTCCAAGTAGAGGTTTCTTCAGGTTTGGGGGTTTTTATTTTTTTTCCCTTGAATTTGTTTTAATCTCTACTTGTGAAAAAGTGGCTCTTTTGTGCTAATGCTGCACTCACCGTTTTGCTTTTAAGACATTGTAATGTTCTTCCCTTTGCCCTAATTCTCTACGGTGGAAGATTTTCTTGTTTTTAATTACTGTGTATAAAATAACTTTAATTAAAATCTTTCTCTGACCCACTGAATTTTACTTTCAATTTGATTAAGGCTCCCATATCTAATTTTTTCCACTTCACTGTATTTACATTTTTGTGAAGGTTTGTTCCTGTACTAAATCAAACTTGCAAAGAAGAGGGAGCAACGTTTATGCAGCATTTAGGCATTCCTCATTGAAATGGAACGGTTTTCTGCATTGGTTAATTCTGGAAGTGAACATGGTGGTGTAACTACTTATGTCAGATGGAATAAAATCAAAATTGTTTAAAGAATATTGTGAGTATTTATCATAGGAATATTTTATGGCAAGCCATCGGTGTACTCTGGTGTTCAGTTATACCTTCACTATTCTGTTTTTGTTTGTCATGCTTTTCAACCCTTATTTCTTGGCTTCACACAGTTACTGAAGAAAGGTAGCAAATAAAAAAGGTTTAATAGTGGTGCAAGGAGTATGCTAATAATCCAAGACACTGAAAGAGCAGAAATAAGTTAAAATGAAAAACCTCGACATTCCTTTCCACATACATGTGGCACACCAATGAGACTCATTGGCCCACCATTGGTTTCTCTCAGTTCCCTTGAAACTTCCTAGTAAGTTCAAAAGCAATAGATGTTTCTCTTTATTTCACTTACTTTATTAACACTTTGCATGAAGCTGTTTATAACTAAGATAAATAAAGCACAAATACAAATCACTGGCATGTCACTTTTAACCGTCGTTATTTTTCTGCGTGTGTTATGAAAGTTGATAGTCTGTTCAGCTGACCTGTGGAGAGCTGCTGTGTTTGAGAAAATGAGGTTCCTAACTTGAAGTGCTGATACTGCTAAGCTTCTGTGTAAAAATACTCTGTCAGAATTAAAATATTGGTATTTTTAGGTGTAGTTGAAAGCGGAAAATAAAATGGAGAAACTTATTCCTGTTTTAGGAAGTCGTTCTTAGAGTGAACATCAGCAGTGAGGTGGAACCCTTTGACTGCAGTGCAAGTTACGGAGACACTGCTGAGTTTTGTTTCTGCGTTGAATGTGTGTTGGACAGCCAGCAAGCTGACAGCTGTTCTGCCTCACGAGAGCTCTCGTGAATCTGGGGGTGTCATTTTAGGCTGCCACTTGCTGGTTGCAGCTGTACGAACATGTCAGATCTGTGTATAATGTAATTTAGAACTGTTTTGGGGGCACCAGTAATTTACATGGCAGCATTGGAGGCTGTTGCATTCCTTGATGTGTTGCTGTTGCATTAAGTACTGTTAGAGGGTTAATGAAAGTGAGCATGCTGAGAGTCATCCTTCTCATCCACAGTAGTGCCTCAAGATAAAAGTTGTATCTTGCTGAATGAGTCTGTCATTCATTTTATTTACTGAACACCAGCTTTTTATAGATTTTTTTTTTAGTAACAACAGAATGGTACAACTGCCTAAATTAGACGAGCTGCACTACCCAATATGCAATGTATGTTTTTCTGCACCCTCTCAACCCTGCAAGTACTGATGATTTCTGTCAGACTTTAAACATAGCCATGTCCATCTTGGCTACTGTCAAGAACTGAACAGTTATTTTAGCAGTTAATCTTCAGTCAACAAAACTAGACTCTGAAATTTAGGTTATTAATTCTCAGGATCAGAGTATGACAAATTAACATACACCTACATATAATTTCCTTTTTACAGCAAGACCGTGGACTGCCTGGAGGACTTCATCCTTGCTTTTGAGGTTTCAGTGTATTGTGATAGTTTAAATTTGTCAAGGAACTTATTTGAGGACTTGCAACACCTCTTTGGTTTGCACATTAATTTTAAAACTGAAGGCAGAGAACCCCTCATGGGGTTTCTTTACCATCTTTAAAACGTGTCCAAAATGAAGTCTCAATTGAGAGTCTTTGCATTAAATTGAAATAAAGAGAATGAAATGTATTGAAATGGACAATTAGTGTTTTCATTACAAGGAAACTTTGTGGAAATTTGGGTTTTGTCTTCAGTTTTCTCCCTTCCCCCACGCACCTTTGGTCACCTAAGTAAGTAACTGTTCAGGTTGTGGAAACTGTCAAGTTACTGAGTTTATTATGGTTTAACAGCTACAGCATGGGAAATTTTTCCTGGGTGCTTCCCCCTTTCCACCCTCCCCCAGATTGTGAAAGGGTTACACAATGTATAGTTAAATGCTGTATATGTGTATTTCCCTTTGGGAATTGGCATACATTTTCCAAGTATTTTCACCACAGGGTGGACTTTGGAGCACTAGATTTTTTTTTCACGGCAAAGACATGTAGAAAATTGGGAACTAGGTTGTATTTCCCAAAAGCTTAAAAAAATCAAATTAATTTTCTATGTAATGATTGAATTGTTGTCTAAAAACTGTAAAAGATAAGCAGCAGTTTTGTCATGCCATTGAGATTTCTAGCAAAATAAAGGATTGCCCTGCTGTTAAACTGGTTTCTGTAGTTTTTGCTACAGCTTCATAGTGCCAGATCTGCACAAAGTACTGTAGATACTACTTTTTAAAAAAAATGACCAGAAATATTTACACTTTTAAGGTCCCAGTTCAGAGTGGCTTGTTCAGTTTTTAAAGAACAGACTTAAATGATGAATTTCAGCATGAAGAGCTTTACAGCACGGAAATATGTTTTTTCTGAGAGGAAGATACCTGGGCTTAGATGTATCAGACATTTCTTCAAGCCAGTACATTAGAAGACTTCAGCTTTGTAAATATGTAGGAAGTGTAGAATACCTGTGTTTATGCATTCTGTACTTTGTCATGTTAGCAAACATTTGAGGAAGGCAAAAGAGCAGGATGGGCAATATCAGTAAGCTGTTTAAATATGTGAATTTTTCAGATATATTGAGAACTTCACAGCTGTCATTCTTGAGTCTGCTTGACATTTTATAAGTTTCTTGTATTCCTTCTCTTGGCTTAAGAATTCATCACATGGTATGGTGTTTTGGGGTTTTTTGAGGGTATTTTTCTTTGTTTTTGTTTTTTGGTGGTTTGATTTGGTTTGGGGGTTTTTTTGGTAGGGTTTTTATTTGGTTTTTTTGTTGTTTGTTTTTGTTTGTTTGTTTGTAGGTCTGAGCATTCAAACAGGAGTTATCATGGCCTCACATTCAGTATTTGCTTGGTAGAAAGTTCAGAGCCCTGTTGGGGAGATGTGCCCAAATCTCTCAATTGACAGTGGAATATTTAGTCAACAGGCTCAGATCTCATTTCCCTTTTCATACCTTTTACATTAAAAATATTCAAATGGCTTTGTCTTTCATTTGAATATGTTTTTGTGCTGATACTGAAAGACCTTATTGGGCACTAACCTGGCAAAATACGTCCTCAGCATACTGTATTAAAAGTTTGTCTTTATTCTGTTTTAAGGATTGAGAGATACTTGTGTTCAATATCTTTTAAAATTGCTCTTCTGCAATATTTATGTACAAAGGTGTTTTGCTAGTTTAGCTTATGTGCCTTTTAAAATTACTTCTTGCTATTTTAGCAAAGTCTTCCTGTATAAGCTCTGTGGTAATAAAGGCTTTTGTATGTGCAGCCAGACCAGTAACACGTTTTTGCAAACTCTTTTATTGTGTATTCCACATACACTGCATTTCCAGGTTAAAGCTGATGTCTGTAATTGCATGGTGGTTATAAAAGACAAAGTGGGTTCTCTGAATGTATTTTATATTTTAAAATATGTAAATCTGAGTATTGGAAATTGATAAATTGAGTGTTTAATGAATTGCAAAGTATTCAAATGAGAAGAAAAGACTGGTCAGAGAAGTGCGTCCTCTTCAGCCAAATTGCTTTCCCATAGTCAAATATTCATTATTAAAAGAAAAATTACGGCTTAAAGTTACTCTGAGAATTCAGCTTTTGTCTTCTGGTTTATCTTCTTTATTTGAAATGGTAATTTCAGATAATAGCTGCAAAACTGGATGAGATCAGAAAAAAAGGATTTTGAACTTTCCTGTGAGCTTTTTTGCAGTTGTGAACTCTTCGTCCTGTGATTGAACAAGATATTTGATTGGATATTACTTTCCGTTTTGAAGCTTTTATCTTCTGCAGAGCAGTTGGAGGTATCCATATAATTCTCTGAAGGGCATGTGGAGATCTAACAAGAGAATTCTTCCATTTTAAATACTGTTTATTAAAGCAGAATTACATGAGCAATCTCCTTTGTTTAATGGAGAGAAGTAGACACAGTATATTCTCTTAGTACAGACTGCACAAAAGCATTACTTGAGGTAAAAACATTTAGCATTGTTGTGATCAAATCTATTCAGAAAGTGGGTGTAAGAAAACATGATGTTTAATTGTAGCACACACTGGGATGTACTTGCTGCAGTGAAAATGAATTCAGATTACTTGTGCCAGCTGGTGTGTGTTTGTTTGTTGAAGAAAACTTGAAAGTGAAAACAGGAAGAGAACTTTGTAAGATTACAGATGCTTTTTAGTGCTTGCAGCACATGGCTACTGAATGTTGAAGGGATGGAAAAATAGGAGTCAGGAGTTGGGAAATGTTGTTTTTCGTGTTTCAGGGCATATGAATGTTTTCCTAGTAGGCAAATTTTAGCATAAGAATGAAATTATGTATAAACTTCTGTCACACTTTTAATGCATAGGTTTCATTTATGCTCAGGACTGTGATGTACCGCCTTGTTCAAGCTTACTGTGGATCAAACATACTTGTTATTTAACAATTGAAAATGTGTATCATTCAGCAAGCACTAGAATGAAAATATAAATTTATTTTTAATTTTGAGTGCAACTTAGAGTATTTAAAATATGTTGGTAGTATTCTGATTTTTTTTACTTTTCAATTAAGGACTTTATTAAATCTATAATCTGCACGAATGTAGTATGATATGTAGTGTCTGACAAATCCTTGTGCTACCCAGTATGTTCTGTGCCATCAGCATGGGCGCCTTTCATGTTTTCTTTAATCTCACATTACTTGTTACAGAACAGTGTTGACTGTAATAGCATAAAATGCAAGACAAAGAGGTTTAGAATAACTTATAAAGCCAGCTCAAAATGGATGTAAAATCCATGTATGCACAACACAGAGCAAGCATATTTTGTGTTATTCAAACACAAAGACTGTGGTCCTATAAGAAAACACTGTCAAAGTAAAGAACATCAGAACTTGTTTATCAAAAAACTCAAGGGCCCTGTAATCCAGACGAGCAGATTTTGACTAAACCCATGGTTGGGGATTTTATACACAGTAGTTCAGAATTCAGTTTGAATGAAAAAGCTGAAAGAAATTGGATTTAAAAAAAGCAACTGCCCCCCCCCCAAAAAAAAAAAAAAAAAAAGTTAAGGATATCCAGAACTCTATAGCTCTAAAGAACTGAAATTTTCAGGCAGACCTGTATTCACAGGTTTGTGAACTTTAAATTTCTTTTTTACTTCATGAGACCAGTTACTTCTCTCTTCCACCACTTGAGGTTGCTAGCAGTTTAATTTTAGCATCATCTGAAAGAAAGGCATTTATAAGAGTTTGAAAAGTAGTAAAAGATTATAACCTTGCTAGATCTATCTCAAATATTATTTCCAGAAACAGATGTGACCTTCACAGTAGTGTGATGAAAACAGATTGATTGTGGATTTTTTCTGGCTTTGAACAAGAGATACAGAAGAGGAGACTTCTGTTTCAAGTCAGTACATAAAAAAGGAAGTCAACTTTTTTATGTGTAAAGATCATTTGCAGCTTAATTTTAAAAAGTGAAAAGAAACCACATGAAATCATACCATTGATTTAGAAAAGCATCTTCTTCATCTTGCTCTACCACAAAATGCATTGTATTCATTATTGCTTAATTAGTATCAATTTGGAGTAATTTGTCTGTTAGTATTTTTAAAAAAAAACCAGTATTTGGTGAATAGCCAAAATAAATACAGAATTTTAACTTGAAAGCATATAAGTAAGTTCTTCCTGTTGTAGAAATTCCCCTGTACACTTTGAAGAATTAATAGTAGAATTCAGTGTAGTTGTTTTGCATTATTCATAAGCTGTTGTCCTGCTTTCAGTGACCAGTGCCAAGACAGTGCAACAGGAGAAAGTTATCCTGTGTGTTGGTAACGAAGAGCACATTCTTAGTGAGGATGTTTTCTTGCATTTATCTTGAACATGGGTGGTTGGATTCGATTCCTAAGGTGGACACTGTTGCTAAGGTTTCTGAAGCCATGAATGGCAGGGAGAGTGAAAGCACTAATTGTTCATTATTTTTAAACAGTTTTTGTTTGTGTTTAGAGGTTTTGTTTGTGGGTTTTGTTCAGTTTTTAGTTTTTTCAGGGGCAGGGCTATTGCAGCTTGTTTGTTTGTCTTTTGGGGGAGTCATGGTGTTTGTGGTTTGGGGTTTTTTTTGCATGTTTTGTAGTCTTAAGTGGAGTTCCAGAGAAGATTTGCCATTTTCTGTCCTGCTCCTGAGGGAGGAATTGATTGAAACTGAATATGAGGTTGTCTTGTGGTCAATACTATAGGAGCTGGAGAATTAAAGTACATTGTGGTAACTAAAAGCAGTGGGTTTTTACTTTCTGAACTGACTCTTGATTTTTTTTTCTTTTTTCTTTTCTTTTTTCCCCCCACTAAAGTTTGAATGCACACGTGTCATATAAGGTAGTTGTAGTCAATTTTGAACAGTGACAGCTGACTGGTTTGTATTACCAGATGAGGACCAAATTTGTGGAAATTGAAATAAACCCCCCCCAACTTACAAAATTTTATCTGATTTTTTGTGGAGAGTAGAAAGAAGTAATAAAACAGAGGACAATTATGTGAAAATGTTCCCCTCTCCAACAATGGTGTTCCTGGTACGATGAAAACAGCACACTGATTTTCCAAGGCATGATTCAGCTTGAAACTGGGAGAGTACTGAAATCTCCTCAAGTGACATTGAAGTTGCATGAGGGAACAGTAAAAAAAAGTTAATGATTTTGCAAATTCAAGGATTGAGAAGTTACGAAATGCTGGTCTTAGGGCCTGCTGGGGCCTGTACTGAATGAAAACCATCATTGTGGCCTGTGGTGAAAACTGTTCAACGTTGGGTTTCTGGATAATCTGCTTGACTGGTGTGCTCAGGTGCATTAAAGAGACCATGCAGTCCTGCTCTCGCTGTGGGAGGTTACATGTTTGCTTCGAAGATGACTGACTTGGTGCTTGGACATAATTTTCTCCTGGATAAAGAACTGTTAACTCTGAATGAGGCCAACCAGATGTGAAAAATTTCTGTAAAATAGTCAGTGTGCTGTTTGTTTTTTGATTAATGGTATATATTCTCCTTTTGTTTGTTCACTGTATGTGGGTTCTTTTGGAATGTAGTCTGTGAACTTCCATGTCCTGTAATCTATAAATAATGCAGACTAACTCAGAATACTGTGGTACATCCCCTCGCATCTCAAGTTGCTTTTAAGCATGAAATTCTGCTACTGCCTGCTTTCTAGAGGATGCTGAGTTATGTTTGAAGCTCTGACCTTTAACTTCAGGGCACTGTGTGCTGGTCCCAGGCTATCCATAAGATCTCCTGAGGATGAATGCTGACACATCAGCTTCCTTTGCTTAGTGTGGATGTGTTTGCATGGGGGATGTTGCTGTGCAGGAGATAAGTTTCTTTGAAGAGCAGAATTAGGGTATGGTGATGGATTTGGTTTCTTCTGCCCAGTGGTCAAAATACATGTAATTTCAATGATCAACATTCAGATTAATAATTAAGTTTAAATTTTATTTATTGTGGAAAAGATTTGGAACTTCTGTTTTACTCCTTCGTTGTGACTGTTGGACTTCTGTGATAGAACAGTATTTGTGTAAGGTTCATATTCAGTGTAACTGCCTGACCACAGACAACTTTTGCTATTTCTCAGTTATTTTTACTAGAGAGAATATGTAGTTATGATGCATCATTGCAGGGTTTTGGCTCTTGTTGTAGCTCTTTAAAACATTAGTACTAACTTTGATTACCACCCAAATAATGTCGTTGTCTGTGGCACATGACTGGTGTGCATTGGGGGCCTGAAGTAATTTTCATTTGGTTATGCTAAGTAATGGTATTAAATGGTTCACACCAGTCTCACCATTTCATTAGTTACCATCTTTGAATTATGAAGCATGAAATGGTTTTCTGCAGTAGTCTCCCTTGCCTTGGCAGATTTTCCGCTAAAGCACCACCACAAAGTTCATTGTAGGTTACTCTTTGTGAAACAATATAAAAAAGGCCCATTATATTAAATAAGTTCTACTGAATGTGAATGTGTGACTTATGCCATTCTAAATCCTCTGTTGATGTGCATGAGTCCATCAGCTTCTACACTAACGTGCTCTGTACTTAGATTGAATTCAGATGTCAAATGGGTAACAATCCCCTAAATTTCCCTTCATTTTCAGTGTACCTCTTATGGAGGTTTCTGTAATAATACGTGAATTTAGGCTTTTAAAACTAAGTTTTTAAGTTAATCACCTTTATAGGGTATTCATGTATAAGTAGTAATAAGATTATTTAAAAGTATGTTCAGGACAGTGTCTTTTGAGAGTGATTTTCATCCCCCCCTCCAGTCCCTCTCCCCCCATTAACAGTCATCAGTATTACATTCAGGATTACAGATTCCATCTTTGGGAAATTATGGAAGTATTCATTGTCTTCGTAATTGTTTTTAATACTCTTAGGCAATTGATGCTGTTTCATTCTAAATGCTTCACCCTAGTTTGCTCTGATGTTCTCTGTGCAGAATTGCTAGGAAAATTCTAGGCAGTTGTTCTCTTGTAAAGAAAAGTGATACTTAGCAATCTGACATATCTGTTCTGTTTTGAAAAACTCCCCTGAGTATTTTTCAATTACTTTGGTAAGAAATGTTTTTGCCCTGTATATGTATTGGTCGTACCAGTTTCAGACATTAATTTCTGTAATTAAATTGCCTTTTTTTTCCTAATTAATCTATTTGCAGTTGTGATGCAGATCCATCTGCCCTAGCTAAATATGTTCTGGCTTTGGTAAAGAAGGATAAAAGTGAAAAGGAACTGAAGGCATTATGTGTTGATCAGCTGGATGTATTTCTTCAGAAAGGTATGGCTTTGTCATAGCAATTAAGAGTGGGTTAAAATTCTGTCTTGTTCAATTAGTTAAAACAATCTTTTACTGTAGAATTGTGCATTGATCTCTTTATTAGCTTTGTTAGTTTGAAGAATGTAATTCAATTTTCAAGAAGTAATTAAAAAAACCCCAAGTGTATAGCTCAGTATGCATATATTAGGCATGTGTTTTGTGTCTGTTGGTAATCATAAGGCATAGAATGATTTGTGTTGAAAGGGACCATAAATACCATCTAGTTCCAACCCTTCTGTGAGGTGCCACCCGACACACAAGGTTGCTCAGGGCCTTGTCTAACCTGGCCTTGAATGCTTCCAGGGATGGGGATATCCACAACTTTTTTGGGGAAGTATAGAAACTCCCTATATACCTATACACATATATATACACATATATATATATATATGCACACAGACACGCACATATATATATACACACACACATATACATATATACATACACACACAGAGAAATATTCCAGAAATATTCTTCCAGATGTTTCATTAAGAAACATTAATTCAAGAATTGAAAGCCTTTGTGAAATATTGTCAGTATGGATGTGTTTCTTGACTCAGTAAATATGCCTTTTAAATATGACAATAATAACAGAGTATTTAAGGAAAATGCTCTTCACTGGTTTAATTTTTAGCTAAATGCTGTTTTTTTCTTTTGTTTATTTATTGTTAAGCAAGTGTTATTCGTGGTTTTGGATAATAGATATTTGTATGCTCTTTACTTGTAGAAACTCAGATATTTGTGGAAAAACTATTTGATGCTGTGAATACAAAAAGCTACCTACCTCCACCAGAACAACCATCATCAGGAAGCCTGAAAGTAGAATTTTTTCAGCACCAAGAAAAAGAGACAAAAAAAGAAGAGGTGGGCATTGATTTTTAGTTTAAATGAACATTGTTTTTTCTCATTCATGTAATTTGCTTGTGTTTCAGCTTCATGTTTACTTTTTTAAAATAATAGTCCCACAAGTTACATGACAGCATTAAAAAGGTTTGTGCCTGGCACACTGAGCACTGCTGCAGTTTTCCTAAATGGAAGTGGGTGATTCAAAGATTAACCAAAGTGATTTTGACTGGGCGAAAGTAAATGAAGTCCCTGAGTAGTGTAGGAGTTGCAGTACAACCTTGATCTCTGCTCAAGATTACTATTGTAGTTATGCTGCCATTCTGAATGGCAATCCCCATTCCATGAGCTGCTTGATCTGGATATAACATCCTTCCATTACAAGTGTTTGTTGTTCATTGAGTCAGAAGAGTAGGTTTGTGCTTTTCAGCAGCAGCCCAGGTTTGCCTCCATGAAAGTGCTTTGAGTGTGAACTGAACTAAATAACCTCTGATGAAGAAGAGTTTGCTGTCAATTTTTGGATACCCATGCCTTCACAAATCTTCCCAAAACATTAGTAAGACTTTTTGTCCACCTGTAGCAAAAATGGGTGTATTTTCAGTGCCGCATTCTAAGCATGGATTATTCTGCTTTATTTTCTCTCAAACAGTGCTTTGAATATTCCTATAAATAGAAATCTAATACATTATGAAGATTCTTTAATTATGTTAGATGCTAAATGTTTCGGTTTTACTGGTGACTTTGCTCAGCATTTTGAGTTACTGGTTTTATTTGGCTGTGCAGAAGTCTGCATTTTAGTGTACTCATGTTTTGATCTAATGAATATGCTTTGAATTCAGATAGTTAAAGAGGAAGAGCGAGAGAAGAAGTTCTCTAGAAGATTAAATCACAGCCCTCCTCAGTCAAGTTCTCGCTACAGAGATTCCAGGTAATAAATTTTGCTTAATCCCTTATATGATACTAGTAATCAGACGGATTTGGATTTTTATGGTGTTACTAAATTAAATGCTTTTTTTCTGTATTATCACTTAGTAAGCCTAAAAAGAAGACTTTTATTGCTCTCACGCATATGTAGATAAATGGTGAGTGTGTGACTGCGTGACTTGTCTCTTGAGTTGTACACAGCTGTCACGTTTGAGTTCTATGATTCATTTTGATGTTAGATTTTTGGGTTGTATTACAGTACTTTGCTCGATATTGAGTTTGAATTTTTATTTGGAAGCCTTCTCTTCAGTAACTCTTGCTGTTTCCTGTTCGGGGAAGATGCAGTATTGGGCAGAAAAAGAAATTTGTTTTAAAATCCTAAAGATGTTAAAAGTGAAGTGAATAAACCAAATGAATTTTAAAGTTTTTCAGAGAAGAAGGGACTAGCCATAATTACATAAAATTTTTAGCTTTTTTTCTAATTTTCCATTGCCATTTCTTGAAGCTTTCAGTGGCAGTTAAGATTTAAATTACAGCTTCATAATTCTTGTGATTAATTTTATGTTTAGAAGTCGCGATGAAAGAAAAAAAGACGAACGTTCTCGAAAGAGAGATTATGACCGAAATCCTCCCAGAAGAGATTCCTATAGGGATCGATACAACAGACGAAGAGGGAGGAGTCGGAGCTACAGTAGGAGTCGAAGTAGAAGTTGGAGCAAAGAGAGATTGCGGGACCGGGATCGAGACCGGAGTAGAAGCCGGAGCAGAACACGAAGCAGAGGTACCAACAGTTGGTCTCTAAAATTCTGTGAATGTGTCCTAGAAAATTTAGACACTAAGCTTGAAAACTATGTCCAAGATGTACTAGAATTTCCTCTGTTCTTGTTTCTTCATTCAAATTTAGCTTTGTTTTCTGAGGAAATGAGGCCTATGAGATTGTATTCTCAGTTCTTGTTTTGCTCTCTTTCCCTCCATTCTTAATACCTCTGTATTGAGATGTCTGTGCTGGCCATTTTTAAGTATCGTTGTAAGAGAGGCAGAAAAAATCCAATGTAATTCCATTTCATTAACTTTCAGATAGGTCGGAATCTGCTTTGGGGAGATAGAGAAATTAATAGTCATCTACGGAGGTAGAACTGGTAGAAATTACCTGTTTGGCAGCAAATGACTTGTTCAGCGGAACAGTACGGATCAGTTCTTTTGGTCTTGTCCCCTCCTTGGTGTCACAGGGAGGGGCTGAAATAATTACAGTAAATATTTGAATTTCTGCACATATCTGTGGGACTTAAGGCTTCAGTAGAGTATTTTTTAGGATTAAACTTCTTTCAAAACAGAGCCCTTTTTTTAGCTGAGAATGCTTTTTCCCTCGATAGTTTTTAATGATAAATTGGGAGAGAGCATCGAGAGTCATTTTGTATCTTTGTCTTAGACATAACTGCTCTGTCTTAATCAGCACACTTACTGTTTATTTGGTTGTAATATCAGAAAATTAAGAGAACAGTTTGTATGTATTCAGAATAAAAGATCGTTTTACTTGCTGTTTCTATTCAGCAGTGTTCCACAGTTGTCAAATGCAGTTATTTCACCTATGTGATAAAGTTTGGCATGCAATAAGTACATGCATTTGATTGCAAGATAAAATAAACAAAATGAAGATGCAACAATAGCAGTGTCTTGAAACAATAAAGATTTGTAACTTTGGTAGTGTTTTCAAGTCATGGTTGTCCTTTCCTTGTCATTGCATCCCTTTATTCAGAAAAACTTTCCTTTTAAAGTTCTTTGAATATGTGCATCACTAAAGAAGATGTACTCTGCCTGAAACTAAATAGGGTGTCTGCTCTGCTGTGGATTTTGCTGTTATTAAAACCCCAGTATCTGACTATGTGGTTCTCAGATTATTATTTTTCTGGTCAAACTTTTGGGATGTAGAATCATGGAATAGTTGAGGTTAGGGGAGAGCTCTGAAGGTCACGTAGTCCCAACACCCTTTCTCAAAGCAAATTAGCTGGAGCAGGTTGCTTAGGGGCAGCTGGGTTATAAATAACTCCACAGGCACTTTGGGCAATGTGTAAAATATTTCAGTTATCATGTATGTTTTGAGTTGAGTAAAGACAGTTACAAAGGTTATTGGCTGCTCCTCTTGAAAATGTGCAGAAGGAATCTTTTTTTTTTTTAATTACAGACAGAGATTTGGGAAAGCCAAAATATGACATTGACAGAACAGATCCATTAGAGAACAATTATACTCCAGTTTCTTCTGTGACAAATATTTCATCTGGCCACTATCCTGTCCCTACACTGAGCAGTACTATTACTGTTATTGCTCCTGCTCATCATGGAAATAACACTACTGAAAGCTGGTCAGAGTTCCATGAAGAGCAGCTGGACCACAACTCCTATGGAAGACCTCCGCTGCCAAAGAAACGCTGTAGAGATTATGATGGTAAGTCTGTAGTTTCTTACTTGTTTCCTGCAGCTATGATTGACCACTTTCTGAAAAGATTGAGGTAATTTGCCTTTCTTTTACTGATCTTCTCTAATGCAGTGGGGTTTTTTTCATTACACAATTCTTGAATGCAAATTTTGTCCCACTCCTTATTAAATTTAAACAGCTTGCTTTATTAGTGTTTGGGTATTTTTTTTAGTTGCTAGAATTATTTTATAGAGATTTAAAATAGTATATATTAAAAAGTTATTAAAAAAACTCCATTTTACCCAGGTTTTCTGTCTTATATCATATTCCAGCCAAATACTGTATTTAATAGGTTTGATCTTACTGATCTCATTGTTTTTTATTCCATCCTGTCCAAGAGACAGTTTTTAACTAGAAAGGTCTAGAGCTGAAACTTTCTAGGTTCCTATTAGCCCATTATTTTTTTCTGTGTAGGCGTTTCTTAAAACTGGCATGGAGGTTTTTTTTGCTTATCTGTGTCTTATGCTTTCATTTTGAATGTCTTGTGCCAAAATCTGCATAAGAGGCTCCTGCAGCTGGCAGAGTCTTAGGCTAAATTCAGCCAGCCAGCCTCAGGAGAGTTTAAATTTCCTCGTAAAGTTTTTTCTGAGGACTTTTTTTCTTTTTGTTACTGCATCCCACAATGAGGAGTTTAAATCTAAGCCAGTTTACATTCAGAACTCTGATTAGAATTTTTTTTTAAGAAAACGGGAAGCTGAAGTCTCTAGTGTTGGTAGAGTTGTACTTGCGAAGAATAGCTTTGCCAGTGTATAGTACAGCAATGCTGTGGAACAAGCAGAGTTGTGAAAGTGTAGTTTTGTCTTGAAGTTTTCTATCTTCAAATCTGGTTCCATCATGCTGCTTTTCCTACCTGCACACTTTCATGTTTTCAACTTGATACTTTGAAGAACTTCTGTTTTTCTTCAGTATTTCAACTTATGTGTTCTATAACTCTTCCTGAAGATGAGTTGATACATACTGCTTTTCCACGTCATATTTTGAAGAAGTGGACACTTCACTTAACTTTCTTCCTGTTTTACCAAAAGGTGTTTCAACCTTTTTGCCCTGCGTTGCATTGACTGGTATTGTGGTGGTGTCTGTTTGTTTGTTTTTGTGGGAATTGTTACTAAACAGATAATCTAGAACAGTTTGGGTTAGAAGGGCCCTTTAAAGGTCATCTTGTGTAGCACCACTGCGATGAGCATGGTCATCTTCAACTAGATCCTGGTGCTCAGAGGCCTGTCCAACCTGACCTTCAGTGTTTGCAGGAATGGGGCAACCACCACGTCTCTTGACACCCTGTTCCAGTGTTTCTCCACTGTCATCATGATAATTTTTTATTAAGTCTGAATCTACCCTCTTTTTAGTTTCAAACTATTACTGCTTGTCCTATCACTGCAGGCCCTAACTTTTAAGACCCCATCTTTCTTATAGGCCCCCTTTAATTACTAAAAGGATACAATGAGGTCTCTCCTGAACCTTCTCTTCTCCAGGCTGAGCAGCCACAACTCTTTCAGCGTTTCCTTGTATGAGAGGTGCTCCAGCCCTCTGATATTTCTGTGGTTGTTTTCTGGACTCGCTTCCATGTTTTACTTGTGTGTAAAAGAAAAGAAGTCAATGTATATTAATTTTAATTATATATGTGTTTAATATTTACATAAGTGTGCATATACACACACAATATATATGTAAATAACAATTTCCCCCCCCTTACATAACTGCATTAATTGATAGCAAAATATTCTAATACTTCCTGAAATAATTGCAAAAGAGAAAACATTGAATATTCTCATGTTGGAATTTTATGACATTAATGGAGTTTTCTCAGCCCCAGTGTCTACACTTTTTCCTTAGAAACAATATGATTTTGTTAATGTGATGAGATGTAGATTTCATTCTTTGCTTTCACCATTTGTTACAATTCAGTGCAGAGTTAGTTCTTCAAGAAAAATTATACTACTGTATTTATTCTGCTGGAATGTTGCTGCAATCTCCCTGTGTGCTGTCTCTTAAGAATAAAGTGAAATGGTCAATTTCATTTTGTAGTCGAAGTTTCTCCTGGTACGTGAAGCTCTTAATTTACAAACTGCCGCATTATGCGTAGAATGTCTTGTATCAACTCTGAATGAATCTACAGCTGTTGAATACTAACATCAGTTCTTTTTGATGTTTCAGAAAAGGGTTTCTGTATGAGAGGAGACATGTGCCCTTTTGATCATGGAAGCGATCCAGTAGTGGTAGAAGATGTGAATCTTCCTGGCATTCTGCCTTTTCCAGCACAACCCCCTGTTGTCGAAGGACCACCTCCTCCGGGACTTCCTCCCCCTCCACCAATTCTGAGTCCTCCTCCTGTTAACCTTAGACCTCCAGTACCACCACCAGGCCCCTTACCACCCAGCCTTCCACCTGTAACAGGTAATTTAAAAGGATTAAATCCCATTTTTAGTAGAAAAGCCTGGGTGTTACTTGGGTGGTATGCAGTGCAAACTGTTGTTTTTAAGAATGCAAACTGCACTTGTGAAAGTTGTACTGTGCTCTACTCTGGCATAGCTTGCTTCACATGGGTCCTTTTTGATGATAGTTGTTGCATAGTTGATTGTTGCAAAATTTGCATGCTGAATATGAGTATTGAATAAGGAATAATAATTGTATTTAAGCAAAAGAATGGCATGACAAAATTCAATTCCTTGAGTGTTATAGAAATTGTCTGAAATTGACTGCTGTTACAGAAGAAGGGAAAATCTTGGAAACAACAGACAAAGATAATTCATGACCACATCAAATTTACACCTGCAAATGTCATTTGTGATTAATTTTGAAACTAAACTTGTAAAATAACTGAGAAAAATTCTCCAGTTTGTTTACTCTTTCATTTGACAGTACTTTAGCTGAAGCACTTAAAATTATGTGAAGATATATGTGCCTGACTCTCATTTATAAAATAGCAATTTAGTATTCAGTTCCCTTGTGTGGTTTTAAGGCTGTTATGTTAGTTTTATGTGATTATTCCTTTCTCCCTCTTGGTAAAATTATTTGGGAATAATTGAGATATGATATTGCTTGGAAGTTTCTTAAACTATTCTAATTTCCTGCTGATAGTGTATTTAAGATCTGAATGTATTTATTTCTCTTAGTACAGAGTGTAATTTTTTGGGGGTGATCAGTTCTACCTTACATGCTATTTTCAGATCTGCTTTGCAAGTCCAAATACATGACTGTAATATCTTTTTCCAAAACCTGATTTTACCAGTGATTAAACTGAAGGTCAGGCTTGACTGCTGAGCTTTGAAAGTGTCTCCTTACCTATTGTTAAAAGTCAAGCCAACCAAACAAAAAAACTCCTCAATTTTAAGAAGAGTTCTACCAGAGTGGAAGGTTGTGTCTTGGGTATTTGGAAATTGTCATCATAGAATATTTTTGTCGTATTAAAAATATTTATTTTATATTAAAAATAGAATTTGTTTTTTTGATGAGTTTTTACAGAGTTTTAAAATTCTTCTGTTGGTAAAGATAAATACTGGGTTAACGTATAAATTTTGCTTGTAGAAAGTAGGTGTTTAGAGACATGTTAAACAATTCAAATACTTTTCTCTGTAATCCACGTTCTGAGTCATTTGCTGGTGGGGGTAATTTCATGTGAATTTATGTACAGCACCATGTCTGCACTTACGCCCTCTCATCCCCTTTTTTGTTGAATTGCTTTAAAAGCATTTTAGATCAGTTTCATGAAATAAAAGAATAGTGGATAATAAATGAATACATTGTTTTTCTTTGTTTTTTACAGGACCACCCCCTCCACTTCCACCCTTACAGCCTGCTGGCATGGATGCCCCCCCAAATTCAGCAACTAGCTCAGTTCCTACTGTTACAACAGGAATTCATCACCAGCCGCCTCCTGCTCCACCCTCTCTTTTTACAGCAGGTGTAGTACTGAGGCTTTGCCCACAAGGTTTGCTAAATAGAATAACATTGATTCATATTATATTGTACTTTATAGAGATTATGATTTCATAGTTTGGAAGAATAAGTTTGTATTTTTTAGACTGTGACAGTAATTTAACTTTTTTTCAGACTTAGTTAAGGATGGAAGTAAAATATACATACAAAGTGTGAATCTTGACTGTCGAGTAATATTTTCATTGTGTTTAAGCATAAAACTTGGCATGACCATTTTTTATGATAGTAGTTATACAGCTCTTTTATTGTAACTGTATCTTGTAATTAAATATTATATTTGAAACTATAGGGATTTTAACTGCAATTTATTTTAATTAGACAATTTCTTTGTTACCAGAAACGTATGACACTGATGGGTATAATCCAGAAGCTCCAAGTATAACAAATACTTCAAGACCTATGTATAGACATAGAGTACATGCCCAAAGACCAAATTTGATAGGACTCACATCAGGTGATATGGATCTACCACCCAGAGGTATGCTCTCAAAGCTATACTTACTTAGTTTAGCTGATCTTCTTACGTTAGTGCAGATTCAGGAAGTTAATACTGGAAAAGATTGCATTTTTTAAAAATCTTCTGGAATTAAGAGATGTTTAATTGAATAGGGAAATATGTTTATAATTGCTTTGCGTGTGTGTTTTTGCAGGTAAAATGAAATCTCTTGCTAGAATATTGCACAGTTTACACTTAGCTGTAATAACTGGTCACTTTGTATATTTTTTTGTCCAGAAAAATGTAATTGTTTCTGTAACAGAATCTGAGGATGATTTTTGGTGCAGAGAGGAAAGAGTAATTTTTATCTGGTAGTAGTAGACAGTTTTATGAATGAGTAATCTTAACCTCACAGTTCCTGTGACCCTGCGAAGAAGAAGCAGAACGCAAAATGAGAATGGAAGAGAGAGAAAACCATTTTTAATGTGGTTTTTATTTGCATTTGTATGTATTTCTGTTTAATCTTACTATGTTTCTGTTGGTATATTTTCAGTGAGGAGTCCCCCAGTGTGATTCCTGTTCTTCAGCAAAAGTGACTCCTTTCCCACTCCATCCATAAATCTTGCTCCTAGCTCTCATGCCCTGGAGTACTGTGCATTTCCTATCATGACTGGTTTTTTGTGTGTCATCTAATAGTAGAAAGGAGGTGTTAGCAAAAGTGGTTTGAGCCTCAGAGTATTGTATGGGACATTGTGAATCATTGTGAATCAGAGTGCAGTCATCTTGAGGCAGATGCCTTCCATCACACTTCTTTTGTTTTCCTTACGTGTGATGTTGCTATGACAAAATTAATGCTATTAGTTATTTTCATCTGTCACAGCATCTGTTGATAGTTCAGAAGAAAAGTCTGTGACCAAGATTTGGTTCAGTTAGAACAAAGATTGTAGTAATTTCAAAATGAACAGTTGTGCTTTTCAGTGCAAATTCATCATGAGCAGTATACTTTCTTACAATCAAATACACAGAAATAAAAAAAAAGTAAAACCTTCTCATCTGTTTACAGAAAAACCTCCTAATAAAAGTAGTATGAGAATAGTGGTAGATGCTGAATCCAGGAAAAGAACAATTGGTGCAGGGGATGGTGGAGTTCCTACAAAGAAGACTTGGTTTGACAAGTGAGTGCTCATTAACTCAAGGTTGGCATAATAGTTGGAATTTTGTGAACCTCTTTACTATAATCTGAAACATGTATGTATCCATAAATTGCAAGCAAGTTCAACTGTGAGTATGCTTGATGGTACTAAAATAAATCACACTCACCTGTATTTGACTGTCTTCTCTCAAAGGCAGTATACAGATAGATGAAGTTGCTTTGGGTGATACTAGGATTCTTGAAAGATGTAATGATCTAAGAAACAGGATAGCTGCAGTGTTGTTAGAGATGACTGATTTTAGTTGTGAAATATGAATTTATTGTTGCTATTTTGGTTTGAATTGCCAGGTACGTAATTGAGATAAAACATAGGGTGCAGTGCTTCATAACCAGATGTCACCTAGGGTGACAGAAACTGGGAAAGAGTTTTGAGAGATTGCTGGGACTAAGGAGAGCCTCAAAGTTGTAGTTACTTGAAACGGTAGTGGGAAGATTTCATGGAATAGCTAATAGTTTTGAAGAAAAGCAATGTGGAAGTCAGGAATTACTGACGTGAGCAAGTTAAAATGGGAATTATCTCTAAGATTTATGTGCTGAGATACGCTGAGAATATCAGTGGGGAAAACGGCAGGTATATGGGCCTCTGCTGTGCTCCTCTACACTCCTCTAAAATGGCTCTTTTTTTTAAGTCTGCAGATCTTTGTGTCTCACACACACATGCTCCTATGTAAGTGTAAACACTGTGTTTGCTAGCTTGCTATGGATTCCTGGCTTGATTTTTATTTGTTACAGGCAAAATTTTAACAGAACAAATAGTCCAGGTTTCCAGAAGAAGATGCAGTTTGGAAATGAAAATACAAAGCTTGAATTGAGAAAAGTTCCCCCAGAACTTAACAATATCAGCAAACTTAATGAGCACTTCAGTAAGTTTGGAAACTTAGTCAACTTGCAGGTAAGAGTCAACAACGAGAAAGCAGTATGTTTTGACTTAAAAATAGCAGTCGTTGCTTAAAGGGGAATGCCAGTTTGTTTTCTCCTGGTTCCCTAAAACTCTTCATTATTTTCCTAACTCATTTCTTAAACATGATCTTGTTTTTAATGGAATTTCCATTCAAGAAGCAGAAATGATTTTGAATGAATGCGTTCCTCACAGATAAGACTTTTAAGATAAATTGTTTAATAAAACATTGAAAATTGATAGCATTTTCTTCACCCATTTTCTCAAGTTTGCCTCTGATACCATAAACCATCTGTATTTTATGGGATAAATTGTAAATACAGAAACTCTCTATTTCTCATCCAGAAAGCAATCTCTGTGATATAATTGCTTTCTAGTTCCATAGTAGTGGCAGTTTGTCCCTTACAATTACGTTGCCGTTTACTGGAGCCGCCAACAGAAATAAGCAAACAATTAAAGATAGGAAAGAGATGAAAGAACTAGGGCCTAACTTAGCCTGAAGTTACATATTGCAATCTGTATGTCTAATGTCAGTATTTCATACCCAGTCTCTAAGCTACTCACTCTGATCATTATCAGTGCTTCTTTATCAACAAACGTCAGATGGTGGCTTGCGTTTCAATGTACATTTTCCTGTTTGCAGTGAGAGCTGGAGTGGAGGTGTAACAGAATGTTTTTGTGTTGTACTGATACAGTACGGAATAAACCTTCTGTATCTGTCTGAACACTGAGGCATTTTAAATCTCTTTTAATTGCTATTAAATATTTCGTAAGCCTTTCTATAGTTTACCTAAAAATATGGGTGTATTAGCAGGCAAGGCAGTTAAATGCCACTATGATGCCTAATCCTGTCAGATCACGGAAGCTCAGCAGGGTCAGCCCTGGTTAGTACTTGGATGGGAGACCTCCTCGGAATGCCGGCGGCTGTAGGTTCTAGTCCCGAGGACTTCACTGTCACTGTCCAAGCTCGCTTGGCCGTGACAGATGAATCTCAGGAGTTAAAGGGTGGGGCCAGTTCTGCACACGCTGTGCCTCACTTAAAGAACCCACTGTGCAGGCTTGAGGGACACACCCACGTGGGGAGAGCCCTTCCCAATTCTTCCTTCTTGAAGTCAAGCCATCATTAGCAGGCAGTATGATTCAGTAAGGCAAGTAAAATAGTGTTACAGTTGTGCATAGAGAGACAGCTACGCATATAGATATTGCAAGCTCTGCTCTTCTTGCAAATGGTGTAACCTTGGCCTTTGAAGCTAAAATAATGTGCTAATGCCCAAAGGAGGAAAACCAAAATTAACTTTGCTGTCTAGTTCTAATAGTAGATAGGACATTTGTGTACTGACCCATGTATTTTTTGTAGCAATTTTCTTTATTTCAGTGATGCTTACTTTTGTCTTTCAAACTCATGTTTGCATTTAGAAATACTGGTTGACTGTTTAGGTATTTTGCTTTACTTTGTTGTTTTGGTTTTTTTTTTACTATTCAAAAGTTTTTTAGTGTAATCTCAAGGTGGCTTTTGACACCAGGCATTTCAAAAAGAATCATGAATAGGAAGAATTTATCTAATGACCCATATTGAGTTCAAATTGTAAGCTTCTAATCCTAGAAAATAATGATTTTATGATAATCTAGATACAAATGAAAAATCCTGCGTGTTGTAAGTTTTGTTCTTCTGTTTTAAATCTTAGGTTGCATATCAAGGTGATCCAGAAGGTGCCCTTATTCAGTTTGCCACACATGAGGAAGCAAAGAAAGCTATATCAAGTACAGAAGCAGTACTAAATAATCGTTTTATTAAAGTTTATTGGCATCGAGAAGGCAGTGCACCACAAATCCAAACTACCACACAGAAGGTAGAGGATCTAAGTCTGCTCTATCTAGAATGTTATGTGAAATAGAATATTTTAAACATTTTTTTAAAAATGTTTGTATCAAGCAAAGTAGATAGCAACATGCTTTAACTTTTGGTCAGCCCTGAAGTGACCAGACTGTTGGACTAGATGATCACTGCCGGTCCCTTCCAATTGAAATGTTCTGTTCTACATTTTTTGACTGAATTGCAGTGGAACATTTATCGGCAATTGTCATGTTCATAGTAGCATTGGCAACACTTTGAAGAAATAAAACAGCAATTACTGTTAGAAAGTGTATATTCGTAACCTGTGGCAAGCCAAATCATATTTGTCAGCAGCCATAAAAGATCTGTTCACTTATTTTTATGTATGCTGATATAATGTATGAGTGAGTTGTTAAAGTGTTCCTTCAGTTGGTGCTCTAAGTTGAGAATGCCCTCTTTGGTGGTGTATGTTATCATTGAGAATCGATGACCCAGTTTTCTATAGCAATCCTGCTGTTCACCATTTTAACAGTTTCATTTCTCTCCTTTTGTAACAAATGCCCTGATTTTTATCTACAAAAATGCAGTTTTAACAACACCTATCTCACCAGCTTCCTAGTTAGCATCCTTTAGATTTTATAAATATCCTTAATGGTTGGCCTGAAGTAGTGCTACTCAAAATAGTATTTATTTTCTAAGCTTGATTTCCATCTCCTCAGCCAGAAGAGGGCAGTGGAGTATGTCATTTGCATTCCTACAGACATTTCCTCTTGCTCAAAGGATAGCTTGGACTACGCTATCAGCTTATTTGCTGATTATGCTATCCAGCTTGGAGTGTTAACTGTGTATTTCCAAATACCTCATTTATATATTTGTTATTTTAAATAGTGCCATCATTTTTAATGGTGTTACAAGCTTCCCAGCACACCACCTTTCGCAAGTTAACCTTGATGATTTGAAAATGAATTCTCCTTACTAGCAGGGAATAGTATTAAGTATTCCTGACTCATAAAGAACAGCCATTCAGCACATGCCAGCAGGAGTCTGTTATCCACGATAGAAGAAACGCAGTGACATGAAAACCTTTGAAGAGGAAATTAAAGTTCTAAGTGCAATGCTTCTGTGTTCTTCTACCCCAAAATATAAAAGTTATCAAATTGTTGAATCAGTAAGCAGGTATTTTTAGCCTTTCAGAAGTATGAATATTTACTTCCCTTTTCATTGAAGTTAATAATTGGTATCATATCTCCAAGTAGTATGGAAACTTTTCATGCAGTTCTTCACACACTATAAATATTTGAATTTTTATCAAGATTTCAGTTGTGTTAATTGCAGGTTAATTAATTACGCCTGTATTTATAATGGTTTCCAACCAGATGTTGTCTATCACGCACCAAAGACATGCTTTTGAATTTAAAGTTAGTTGGCTTTTAATTTGTCCCTTCAGTAGTATCTGGTCCAGCACAATTGCTTGAGGATTGCTGTTTCTTCAGCAGTATTACTTTGGGAAATACTTGCTGTAGAATTTCTGAAAGGAGTGGAAGTACATATGTAAAGATGGTGAGAGTCAACCATAATAAATCATCAAATGAAAGGTTTCTACGAGGAAGAAGAAATAATATGCTCTCCACATCTGAAGTAGATGAAACAGGAAGTTCTGGACTTTAAAGGCAGCACAAAGAGATTTCGGTTAGATATTGAAAAAACATTTTCTAATGCCAAAAGATATTGAAATGCTTTTGCCTAGAGAGGTGACAGGACCTCTTTCATCGGAAATCTGTAAGAACCAGATGGATAGATACTGTCAGTAATGGCATAACTGACTTTGCCCTACAGTGGAGGAATGGATTAGGTGACCTCCTGAGGGTCATAAATATGACAGTAAGCTTGCTTGGAAGCATATTTTTTCAGCCTTAAGTGTTTAATGTTTTTGTCAAAGAAAAAAAAGGAAAAGTGTTAGCTATCAGGGTATATCCATGGTCTGTTCAAAGATTAGCTGCTCTGTTTTCTTTTTATTCAGTCCTGTGGCTGCATGTTTCTGTATCCTTTTTTTCCCACTTTGTCCAAGTTAAACGCATAGGGAGATGAAAAGCGTTATATTGCTGTAAAAAGTGAGACTTTGTAATACAAGTTTGTATTCTACCTTTTCATAACTAAATGATTGATGATGAAAGAGTTGTGAGAGGACTCAGAAGACTGCTTTTTCTTATTCAGTTCTAACAGGCAGAATCTAAGTTAGTCTGAGTAGATGTGATTAGTAGAAATAAACTACAATTGTCTGATCACCTTTGTGAGCTGCAAGTGTAAAGTAGATGTTATTGCTGTTTACACTACACAAATGTTCAGTGTAACATAATTAATCTCATGAAGTCTTTATGTTTCCCTATCAGGTAAAAAAGACATTGAATGATAGAAAGGAGGAAGTGTAAATGTAAATGCCACTGCAGTAATTTCATTGTATACTTATTGTACAATATATGTAGCAGCCTTTGGTTGTTAATACTATGATGTGCTTTTTTGGGGACTGGGACGGTGTTGCAGGTCATACAGCCCTTGGTTCCACAACCCAGTTTACCAGTAGTGAAGCAATCAGTGAAGGAGCGACTAGGTCCAGTACCGGCAAGTAATATTGAACCTGCAGAAGCACAGAGTGCCAATACGGAAGTCACTCAGGTATGTATTAAACAAATTCAGTTACCTGTTTTTCTTTCTGTAATAGGTTTCATAATGCATTAATGTATCCGTTACAGTTACTCATATAGTGCAAGTGCACACTTACTACTTATAAGTACATCTAATTATATTATGAGTGGTATTTTCATATTAAGGTTTTTCTCAATACAGTACTTGCTTTTTGTACCTGAGCACAGTGCTTAATTTTTAAGTATCCTAGCTTTTTACTTAGTTTAAAAAGAAAAACTGAAAGGCTCTGAATATATTTCAGTATTGTTTTGTTAAATTGCTGGTTTCAGGTTTCAAAATAAAGTGAATTTCTATCCAAAGAACTAAAATCTATCTTTTAAAAAATATTTTATCTGTTAAAAACAGCTAAAATCATTAGAGATTGGTGGTCAGCATCTAAAAGTGCTTTCAGAATTTGTATGTCACCCCTAGTAAGAGGAAGAACATAACCACAGTACCAGTGTGAAGAATGACAGAATCTGACATGTTACTCCCATCAGAAATAGCCTTTAATTTTTTATTCTATTAGAAATACTTCATTATCAACATTGTGCCACTGCTGTAGTTTTATTTCTGGAAATGAGGACCACCATGTTTCAGAACACTTGCGTAGTTTAGATTCAAACAACTTTCTGCAATTGATGCTTGCAAATAGCAGGTTATAAAACACAAAAACTGTAGTGTATTTTAAAAGGCCTGTGCAGATAATCCTCTACCAGGTCTTATGTCTTGGACTTCTTGCAAAAATATGTCGTGTGATCTTTGATTACAAATTTGCCTTCATCTTTGTCTTATCCAATTTATATATTCATGTTAACTGCAAAATCAAATAATTAAATTTTATCAACTGCTTGAATGTTTTTTTTGTTGCTTAAAAGTGTGGGTTTATTGGTTAAATGTTTTTTTCTAAATTGCTAATATTTGTAGTTACACTGGAAACAGTAAAATATTCATAAAGTAAACTACTTCTAAACTGTAATTTTGATTTGTTTTCTTAGAATGTGGCTAAATTATCTGTGAAGGACAGACTGGGTTTTGTGTCAAAGCCAGTTACTCCAGCAACTGAAAAGGTAAGAGAATGTCTCATATTCTCTCTTCTCTCATGTTTAATTTCAGTAGAACTTTTTTTATTGAAACCCCTTGTGTCAATATTAAGTCTGTTTCATAACTATGAATAAAGTGATTTGTTAAAGATTAGTTTTAGGAAGTGTAATATATTAAAACTCGGTGGATGTCTAAATGATTATCAGAATAAAACATGCTAGAACTGAAGTTGCTATTCTGTGAGTTTTGTTTTAATATAGTCGGTTTCTTTTATTCAATCATGAAAATAACTAGATATGTTCCATAATCCTGAGTTGTTTAGAAGTATACAGCAATAAATTTTAAAAATAAATAAATTTTGACACTATGTATGAAACTATAGAAAGCCATTCTATAAAAATGTTTCTGGACTTCTGTGTCCCTTAAAAGGTGATGCTGTAAACATTTACCCTCTTATTTGATTTTACAATTTGCAGTACTTGTGAAAAGATAAAAGTGGAAATTAATCTGTATAGAAAGGGCAAAGAGAGGTAAGGTGGGAAAGGTGCACCTGAATTGTGGTTGTGAGTTATGTATTTTGCCCAGTGGTTCCAATTTTCAGAATACAAAGTTGTAGATGTATTTACTTTAGTAGCAAAGTTTGTAATGTGTGTTTCCAGATCTATTTAGCTCTTTAGGGGCCAGGCTTCCACGGTGTTTATAACATGAATTTGAGAAGGCCTGTAGTAGAAAGATAGAAAGTTTTACTCTGTAACAGGATTCCTCTGTGTAGGTATATATCTTTTCTATTGGGAGTTCACTTGACCTGAAATAAATGAACCATCCACTGTATTTCTCTCTACACACGCCCCCAACTCCTTTTCAGGGTGGCAGCTGATGGATTAAAAGTGTAATCTAGCAGGTAAAATTCACTCCAGAGATACTATGCTGTACTTAGCATACAAAGGTAACGGTACTTAAAGTTGAGTTGTAATATTGGATGATGTCTCTTTGATTCATTTCAAGCTGAGCAGTCTGCAGTGGTGTGGGCTTCTGGCCTGTATTTTGTTGTTGGTTTGATTAGTTCCATTCTTGTTGCCCTAAATTACTTGCAGATAAATACCTTGCGGCGTATTCCTGAACTGCATTTTACATACATACTATATGCTGACTTTAAAAATAGGAAATCTACTTCGTTTTGCAGTTTGAGTCGAAATACCTCTTTTTTTTTTCCTCATTTTATAAGAGTTGCGTTATCCTGAAACACTTTTCTAGAAAGAGTAAATTCATGCTAGAATGGTTTTCTGCTTTGTTGCCTTACAGTAATTTGATGATCTTATAGATTTTGATGAGCTGCTAGGCTGTTCACTGAAACTGGTTGTGAAAGAACAGTTTCTTTTGACATTTTTAGTAGGATTCTGAAACTTGAATCAACCTAGTTTCACCTACTCCTGTCCTTTTACAAGGAAATAATTAGTGATTGCGTTCTATAATGATTAGAAATTAAACGATTTAAAGCTGTCAAAAAAAACATAGATGTCATGTCCGAGATGGTTTTTTGCTTCTGATGGATTGCAGGGTTTAAGAAGAACTTGCCAATGAGAAAGGAAATAGCTATGCTTCCCAAAGAGCAGGAGGAAAAGGAGATAAAACAGTTATTGTAATACCTTTTAAGATCTGTACAGGGACTTCATGACCTTGTGAAGACATTCACACTACTCCTCCTTTTTAGTAGTATTAAGAGAGTTAGAAGACTTCAGTGTTGATTATTAGTTGATGCAGGTACACCTACCAAGGCATCTGACCTTACATTAAAAGAGATGGGGCGGTGTTGTTCACTCTGCTACGAATACAGTTCAGGGCAAAAGGACTGTGTCAATATTTTTGTCTTTGCTTGATCCTCTGTTTGTGATGTAGCCTGTCCTAAAGCTATTTGCTGATAGAAACTGTATGACTGGGACATGCATACTTTAATATTCTTGAAGTTTAGAAAAAATCCTTCATCTTTGTAATGGCCTTCTTAGAGCATTTTATACCACCTTTTATAATACCCCATAACATGCATTGATTTTTTTTTTTTTGCTATTGGTTTTCTCTGCATTGCCTACTCTAGAAAACACTTCACTGTGGGAAGAGATAGTATAAATAGCACACTGAAGTGAAAAGTGTTCATATGAAGCGTTCCTGCTGTAAATTCTTCTGATCTCTTGGGCTTCTGTGTCCTTCTGTTTCTTGGCTGTCTCTTTTTTTCCTCCTATTGGTGGACATTGTATCTATTTTATGGAGTGCATGGTGACCCCTAGAATCTGCATGCATCTTTCAATTTTCCACATATATAAAAAGTATTTTTAAAATCGTGGAAATTATACCAATGGCCTAATTTCTGTGTTTTGCTACAAGGTGGACAAGATCGTGCCTGTATTATCTCTAGGACTTAGCCATGGATTTTTCAATACTAGCATGGCCAAAATGTTCTTTAAAGGAATGAGCTTAAGGAAACAGAATAGTCCAAATCTTCAGGTATTGTGAAGATGTAAATAGTTTACTTTGGAGGGATTGTAAAGCAGGCAATTGTGTTCTCAGTAAGCCATGGAGAAATTTCATATCTCGTTAGAAATGTAGGAAAGAGAACAGAGAAACATAGGAGTCTCTTCCTTTGCTGTGAGATGTTGAAGACTTCCCTGTACTGGAGTTAATTCTCGCTGATTGTGCAAGCTCTGCTTTCTGCAAAGTACATATGAAAAGGAACTGTTGTATCTATTTTGGACCTTATTCTCTAAAATTATGTTGAATTATTGCTTGGAAAATTCATGCAGCCCTAAAATACTGTATTTTAGACTTCAAAACAAAAAAGAAAAACAACAGCTATTCTTGCAAAAATCTCAATCTTCTGTTTCCTTAATTATGCTCAAGTATGTAAATTTATATGTATTTGAGACTTGGAAGTACATATGAAATCTCAATGGAGAGGATTTGTAATCTGATGTTTGTAACTCATATATCTGATGTGCTGCCTCTTCAGAAATTGCTTAACTTCAGCAACTCCAAATTGTTGCACCAAATTTTTATTCCATATCATCAAAACAGACAAAAGAAAAGACGCTTACATATTTTTAAGCACTCGTGGGTTTTTTAAAAGATTGACATTCACTGGCAAAAAAATAAAATGATTTCCTCCTATAGGTTTTATCCACTTCTACTGGCTTGACAAAAACTGTGTACAACCCTGCTGCTTTGAAGGCAGCACAGAAATCTTTGCCTGTTGTTTCCACTTCCGTGCTAGACTCTAATGAAGCACAGAAGAAAAAACAGGTAAATTAAATATGCTTCTTTATAAAATGAACCTAGGCTGGGAACTTGTGACTTAGAGATAGAGCACTATGTATATTCATCTCAAGAGCATAGATGAAACTAGTTGTAAGATTAAATTCACTATAATGGTTTTTTTTCCCACAAAGGACAAGAAAATTTAACATTGTTCTGCTATTTTTCAGTGAATGTTCAGGCAGTGTAAGCAGGTTTAAAACTGTCGAAATTCAAAATGTGAAACACTTTTTCCTGGACTCAGAATCTATATGTTAAGGCATGAATTGTCTGTTGTGTGTCAAAGGGAGTGTAGTGTAGTCACTGTTCTTCTCTCTTAAGCCTTCTAGGAACTGGCCCCTATTCTCAGTGTATTTTGTACTTGTGACCAAAATTGTTTTGTCACTCGAGAGAACTGAGAGTTGTATGACTGCATTTTGTTGTTTCTAAGCTATAGTTCTCCTGCACCTTTTTTTTTTCACATGGTACAAGGCTTTCTTTTTTTTTATTTGATAGAGAGGAAATGCAACAAAAATATATTTGGCCATGGACAGGTTGCTTGGTTGTAGTTTAGCTTGCTCAGAAGTTTCAAAAGTGACCAGCAAAGCTCCTTTTTCAGGGTTATTTCTTATCATTTAGAAGAACTAAATATAGGACAATGTTTATCTTTCTGTTTTTAAACCAGAAATTACGAGTTCAATACTAAGTTAGGTCCAGACATAAGTATTGAAAACAATATAGTCGTTAAACAAAGATTTTGGACTACTGGTGAATTTCTGTAATTCATGTCTAGTGTACGTGTAACCAGCAGTTGGTAGCTGCATGTCAATTTTGTCATTGGTCCAGACTTCAAAGAAATCAATTCTAATTTTGCAATTTCATTTCACATTTGTTCCTTACCACGTGTTTTTCAGAATTAGAGGCTTTAACTTTCAAGTTAAAATACTAAATACCTGTAAAATAGTAGAAAACTTGTAACACAATTTTTAACTCATGGTAACAGCTGTAGGGTTTTTTTGAGAGAAGACACTGAAGATGTATGAAGTGATTGGCTCTTCTTTCATGTGATCTTGTGCTCCTTCCTGCCTTCAGAGGTTTCTGTTGCAATATAGTAGTACTTGTGGAAAAAACATGGTTTTGTGGGACTCACTCCCTTCTTTTCCTTCTGTCTCCATAGTTTTTCTTAGCATTTATCCCCTTGTCTTATTTTCCCTGTCCTTCAGAAAAATGATTGCATGCTGTATTGCAAAAATAAAATTTCATGCAGCAGAATTTGTCAGTATTTGGGAAGACATTCAGATACTTTACTAATATTTCCTTTTCTCTAACTGTTCTGCATTTACACTTTCCATCTGATTCCAGATGATCATCTTTTGCCTCTCCTCTTTTATTCCATTAAATATGTTGATATTGAAGCTTTTAATGGTTTTCTGCAAGTATCCTGATGTCTGAGACTTCCACATTCTGTATTTGAGAGCAAGAAGCAATTCGTTTCTCACAAGCAACGTTAGTAGATGCTGAGCCACAGCAGCAGTGGCATCTCCTCTTGCTTCTCATTCTGAGTTCAGTGTGTCACATACTGATCAGTATCAGTTCATGTTGGTTTGCCCATTGTAATGTCAAGGTTCTGTTGTTGGCATATTAAGTACTAGTACTTGTCACTTCCCAGTTAAAGTGGTCAGATGCAGAAGAGGTGATTTTCTTTGGCTAACACTTGAAGTTTAGAAAATAAAATGTGGGTTTTTTTGCTCGTAACTGTTCTGGAGAATGTATTTTAATTGATGGACTGGATTTACAGTTGCTTTCAAGATAACTGCCCTTGCACATTTAACTCTTGCATGCTGTACCTGTACCTCTTGAGGTAGTGTAATAGGTTGCCTTTCAGCTTTCCATGGAGTTGTGTAAGGTGGTACTTTGTATGTAAGCAATAATGAAGTCTTCCCAACACAGATCTAATGGGGGAAGATAATTAGAACTACTAGTAATTTGGTGACACATTGTTTTCCAAAACATAATTGGAATTATGTCCTGTTACTATCTTGAGTTTCTGATACTGTTTTTTTTCCCTGTTATTTCAAGTTACTAGTGTCTAATTGCCAGGTATAACATATTATTTTTCTGACATTATTTTTCAAAGTCTAGAAACTTTCTGTAATCTTTTTATACTTCTAGGAGGCATTACGACTTCAACAAGAGATGAGAAAAAAGAAGCAAGAAATCTTAGAGAAGCACATTGAAACACAGAAGGTAAAATGTTAGCACTAAAGTCAGAATTTAGTTTGTAGAATCTCAGTTCACTTCAAAATATTTCAGAGTTTGTAAGCATGAGCTAAAAAAATGGCCTATAAAATGAGCATACTATTAGAATGGCATCACAGTATGTTAAGTTTAGGGTTTCGTTCTAACTTGTCTTGTTAGTTCATTTAAAAAAAAATTCTATCAACTTGTGCAATGTGGGTACAATTTTAGTTGAAATTGCCTAATTTGGATGCAACATGTGTATGTTTGTTGGGAGAAGGGAAAGCCTGAGTTCTGTTTGACAAGATCAGGAGAGGTTGATGTAGAAAAGTGTGCATGACTGCACTTAGGCTTAGGAAGAGGAAAAAGGTCAAAATGTCATTTAAGTTGAATAAAACTTGTGAAGTAATTCAGGTATGTTGAGTAAATGTGAGCAAATGTGTCCAAATGAAATGGAAGTATCATGTTCATTATGAAATAGAGACTCAGACAAATATTGTAATGCAAGCTGCTAAAAGCCCCATATGTTGAGTCTGTAGATCATGACAAAAGAAATACAATACTCAGTTTCTCCTTTAGTTATAATGAGTACTGGAAAACATGTCTGTAATAGTAGTTGCTGAGTAAAATGATTTTTTTTTTAATTGGGACAGATGCTGATTTCAAAGCTGGAGAAGAATAAAGCCATGAAGTCAGAAGACAAAGCAGAAATCATGAAAACACTGGAATTTTTGACTAATAGCATTACCAAGTTAAAGGATGAATTAAAAGGTGTATCACCAGGAGGAGGGACTCCTCTAAAAAGCATGAAAACTAAGACTCAGGTACTCAACTTTTGATCAGCTTTTAATAAGATGAATTCACATGTTTGTGTCAGCAGAATAAAAAGATGCACTCACATCAGCAATATTTGGAACCATTACTGGTTGGATTTTGAAGTCTTCTTTGAAGTGAGATTGGTTTTGTCTTCTGTTCAAAGGAACACAGTTAATTTTAATACCACTCTGTTGTCTAAATGGTTATCTGCTGTTACACAGATACTGCATTGTCTGGAAAATCAAAAAAACAAATCAAAAGTCTTATATTTTTCTTTTGCCTTATGTACTTTTTTGTATAGTCATTTGCTTTCTTAAATTTTTAATAGAAATGGTGAAAATAGTATTTCTTAGCTAAAGGATTATGGTTAGGCAACACAGATAGCTGCTGCTCAGGTTTAATATACAGAACATACTGTACCGATACATAATTTTCTGGGACTTTTTGTGTCACTGAAATTTGTCTATATATTAACCTTTTTAGAAAGAAGATTATACTGGTCAGTTTTCCTTTGATATAGCTGCCCTTGTTTGGGTTTTACCTGTGTTAGAAATGTTTTTCCTCTGCTATCATTCTTGTTGATATATGACTTGTAAGCAGTTTCCCAACTGCTTAAAGATGCAATTATATTACCTTTATAAAATGCGGTATTCTGCTTTTTGTAGAAGTATTTGTTCCTAAACAAATCACTGTGATTAAGAATTAAGAAAGTCTTGGAGAAATAACATTTTAAGAAAGTGTTCTTTTAAATATATTACAAGCTTTTCCTTATCAAGGGAGGAAATGCATACTAATAAAATAGCAGATTTTTACACACAGTATTTTCCCATAAAAACAGTCTTTTCTAGCTCTTCTCATTCAGTTCTTAAATGTTCAGAATGCTTAGTCTTCCCTTAGGATATTGGGGATGCTGTTTTAAAAAACTGGTGCAGTGTTATAGCCCAGGTTTAATTTAAATGAGTCATTAGTTCTCAGTTTGAAACAGCATTTCTACTTTCTTATATGTAGAAATATAGGCATTAAAACTAACAGCAGTGTCAATGATGTACAGTTTTGAAAAGAAATACAAGAAATACTGAAACTATATGTATGCTCTCACTGTAGTTTCTTATAGCATTTGTAAGGATAAAGTTGAAGCAGCATATGTTTGTCCTGAAAATGGGCATAGATTGTAGGTTTTGGATATCAGTTTATAACTCTTGAAACAACTTCAGCTGCAGTGGAATCTTCAGCTGCAGTGGAATATTCTACTGTATTTTAGAGAGGGAACTAAGGATTATAATTCCAGAATTCAGGCACTGCTATAATGAGATTTAACTCTTCAGTTTTTTAGAGATGAGAGAGCTTATTTTTATATCTTTGAGAGAGAGTGGACATTGTCAGATGAGAAAATATTTCTGGGAAGCCTGAAGGATGTTACCAGTCTGTAGAGTCAATTGGAACTACAAAAATCCTAGAAATTGGCAGTGTTTTTAAAGCTAAATTTGATTGTTGATTGCAGTGCTTCATAAATTGAAGCAGGAAAACATAATTTGTGTCCGTTTTCATCCAAGAATAACAGTTGGTTGGGGATTTTGTTACATGCAAGGAAATTAATCCAGGCCCATAGAAATGAAACTTTGGTAAATTCTTTACTAGAAAATTTCAATGAAGCATTTTAACCCTTTACGATCATTTTATGCTGAGAGTGGTCCAGTGGTTGAAATGTACAAGAAAATAGTCTAGTAATATGACATGTTTTAAAATGGTTGTGATTGAAAGGGATCTCTGGGAATTGCTTTATTTCATCACAGGGTGCCACTCTGAAGAGTCTGGATGTCTTTTACTCATCCACACTAAGTATTTATATATGATTCCCCCCCCCAACACTTTCTCTTCCTGAAGTTAAACAATCCCAGATCTGTTGGCCTGTGCTCGTACAGTAGATGCTTCAATTCCTTAAATCATCTTTGTGGCCTTTCAGTGCGCTCTGTCCAGTATGTCTTTCATACTGGGGAGCCTGGAACTGGGCATTGCCCTCCCTGTGTGGCCTCACCACTGCAGACCAGAGGAGAAGGATCACCTCCCCTAAGCTGCTGGTGATGCTCTTCCTTATGCAGCTCAGGAGGCTGTTAGCCTTCTATGCCACATTGACACGTAGAGGGCTCGCATTCAGCTTTTTTTCTGCTACCAGGACTCCTCAGATCCTTTTGATCTGAGCAGCCCCCACTCTGTACTGGTAGCTGGGGTTATTCCTCCTTAGGTGCAGGACTTGACATTTCCCTTTGTTGAAGTGCAAGAGGTTCCTCCTGCCCTATTTCTCCAGCATGTCAAGATCATCCTGAAGGGAAACACAGCCAGCTGATGTGCCAGCCACTCATCCAAACTTTGTATTTTCCATAAACTTGCTGAGAGCGCACTCTGTCTTACCATCCAGGTAACTAATGAAGATGTTAAACAGTAGTGTTGCGGCACAGCACTAGCAGCTGGTCTTCAGCTGGACTTTGCCACTGGTCAGAACCCTTTGAACCCAGCAGTTCAACCGGTTTTTGATTCATCTCACTGTCTACCTGTTTAGTCAACACCTCATCCTTTTGGCTGTGAGGATTGTGTTTTGAAACTCAACTGAATCTTAGCTGAAGTCAGGATAACAATTTCCACTACTCTCTGCTCTCTGCCTCCTAAGTCAGTCATCTCATTGAAGGTGGTTGTTAAGGTCCAGTATGATTTCTTTTTTCCCCAATCACCTTCTTGTTCTTAAAATGCTTGGAAATGGCTTCCAAGATTATTTACTCTTCTATCCTCCCTGGGATTGTGGTGAGGTTGGCAAGTACGTAGTCCTCAGATCACCTTGCCTTTTTTGAAGATCAGAATGATCCTTGCTTTTTCTCAGTCCCCAGGAACCTCCCACAAATGCCATGACATGCCAGTGATAACTCAGACTGTCTTTGCAGGGTCATCAGGAACCATTGTCAGTACTTAAAGGTTGCATCCCACTGGGTCCCAAGATTTTGTGTATATACAGTTTGTTTCCTAACTTGATTCTCGTTCAACAAGTCTTCTTGAATTGACTCTGGGGACAGAGTGGCTGGAAAGTGGTCCAGTGGAAAAAGACCTGGGGGTGCTGGTCAACCGCTGGCTGAATATGAGCCAACAGTGTGCCCAGGTGGCCAAGAAGGCCTGTGGCATCCTGGATTATGTCAAGAATAGTGTGACCAGCAGGACTAGGGAAGGGATCATCCCCCTGTTCTCAGGACTGGTTAGGCTGCACCTCATGTACTGTGTCCAGTTTTGGGCCCCTCACCTTAAAAATGACATGTTGATACTGGAGCATGTTCAGCAAAGGGCAGCAAGGCATGTGAAAGGTCTATTACTTGTGCTGCCTTTGTTTTTGTAGAATTCTGTTTATCTTATCATCATTACCATATAATCTTGCATTTTCTACTTTGTGTATCTTTAGTTTAGAAAAAATTACATCGTTTTTGGCTTTCTGTGGTAGTCTAAAAGGTTTTACATCACAAAACTCAGAGCATACTATTGCACATGGAAGTTTTATCTTGGCACAAAGGCTCGTAAGCTTGTGCTTGGTGTCTTTTTGAAGGTGGAAATGCAGTATTATAAGCACTATACTTGCCAAGTTTCAGCTTTGTATTGAAAAATTGTTTCTTCAATAGAGAATGTGACCTGTGGAACTAATAATTTACCATAACAATTTCTTAGATGCAGAAAGAGTTACTAGATACTGAACTGGATTTATACAAGAAGATGCAAGCTGGGGAGGAAGTTACTGAATTAAGACGAAAATATACAGAGCTACAGCTGGAAGTATGTTTGCTTCTTCTCTTGTAGCAATTAACTTTTAATCAAGTATTTTCCTATACGTTTATTAGCTTGTGTATTGTGTCATAAACTGTTTTTTCCAGAGTGCGGTATTAAGTTGCATGTAGATAGAGACATTTGGTAGTAATATTGAAAAAAACCAGTTTCTCTCCTTCAGTGTAATTCAGAAATAGTATTGTCTTTAATTTTTTTTGCTAATCTATTTAAATTCTCTTACTATTTAGTTGATGTATTTTATAGATTTATGGTTGTAATACTTCCTTGAGAGCATGCAATGAGTTTAATTGTTGCCTGTAGATCATTTTGTGTTTAATACAGAATAGTTAAAAACACTGCCTGATCTTTTATTCTTAAGTGTTAACATCCTCTTAATGAGTTGTAATGTGATTAATCAAAAAGCCTGAAATGCTAAAAGTAATATTATTACAGCATTTGTTTCAAGAGGAGGATTTAACAAAAGCAAAACCAGTGTTTCAAGAGGTGTATTCAATATATAGAAACATACTTTTTTTTCCAGTACTTGCTTTTTTAAAAAACTGTGCAAAATATCTGTCTAATTTTCAGAAATGCTGTGAGTGCTGTTTTGTTCTAGTGCACTGTTTCAAATCGCATGACAATCTTACTTCTTTTTACTGTGTCACTTAAATCCCTCTTGTCTTAATGAAGTTTGGTCATGTCTTATATATAACTACGTATAAACACAGTGCACATTCGTGTGGCAAAGTTGCCTTAAAATCTTGCTGTAAAACTAACTTGTTAGGCAGCTTTGGTAATTTTGAAAATAGTTTTATTAATAAACCAAGCCAGTTGAATAGAGATAACACAAAAGTTTATGTTAACAGTATCTGTTCTGATGGTGAGTAGTATTTCATTCTCATACATACTAAAAGCTTATTTGTAATTTCTGTATTTCAGAAAATATGCAAATTGAATGACTTGTAAAATAGCAGTAGAAAAGTAGGTGCTTGTTCAAGATAAAGTGACACCATAGTTGAGTGCGTTAATCCTACTCAATCTTTCATCAAGTGTGTTTGGATTTTGAGTTGGGGATAAGAAAAGATAGCTCTTTCAGGAAAGTAAAATTAATTTTCTGAAACCTTTAGCAAATACTGAGCAAAGCAGATGGATAAAATCAGCATTATTAGTGGTATACACCATCAGGTTTCAAGGAACAGCATGAGATGTATCCCTTGTACAATTTACAAGAGGGTGGGTTTTTCCGCTTGATTTTTGTTTGATTCTTCAGTATTCTTACAAATGCTTCAAAAAAAATCTGGTATTCACACATTGTGTTTGTGACATTGACTCCCACAATATTTCACGTGTTGCATCGTTGACTCATAACTTGATGTTCTGTTCCACATGACCCTGATTTTACTGTAAGAAAGCCCAAATAGCGTATGGCTTGTTTGTTGAGTCAGTATACTTGGAATTATTAATTGAATTATTTAGAAATGCTTCAAAAAATGCCAAAGAACTAAACTGTAAAAAATAAATCCCTCAGGATTTTCTCTGCAAAAAAATAAAAAGTGAACTAGATGCTATTATAAAATTATCTGAATAGTTTAGTAAATAAAGTTGCAAAAAATTGATCTTCTCATGGGTGGTATCACTGGCATGCATGAAAGTAGTGCCATCACTGCTTGAGTTCTAAACATAGTGATTTCATTTAACATTTGATTTCTACGGCAGATTTACTTGGGTTTAAAAAGACTTCTTTTTCTAATTATAGACATGGAAATTAAATACTTGAAAGAGGTCTTTTGAAACTTAAAGTAACTTTTACAAATTATTTTTTTAAATGACAGTCATTATCATTGATCTTTTGACTATTCTTGAAGAGTGCATTAGAAGGGATACACAGGTATTGTGGGAATGGAAATTATTAAGTACATAGAGCCAAATGTTGGTGAACATTTTGTCCTTGGAGGTGTCTGTTAGAAGCCTTTGTTTCATGCCTCACAATTCTGTGGCTGAAAGCTCTCAAAACGCTGCCTCAGTTTTGGTCAGAATGAAAGTCTTGCCTGAACTTTCGGAGACAAATAAAGAAGCAAAAATAAAGAGGCAAATTAAGTACTTAGATGCCATATCAAGAAATTTTGATAATGAAATTTCAGTTGTACTGCAGTTTCTTTTTCTTAAGAGTAGTTAATCCTGACAGATAAGGGCTCTGTTGGTATCTGTGTTTAATACCTGGTTCTTTTTTCCTATTTCCATCCTGTTCTTGGTCTGTTAATGATTAACTACTGGCTTTTGAATGTTACTAAACTGTTCACCTTTGTTATTTTAACACTCGCAAGCTTCTCTTTCTGGGGCTTTTTTGTTTTTAGGAAAAATCAGAGTATGTGTTTGTTAGTTTTGCATAAATGTGTAGATTATGAATTTTAATATATCGATATGTTACGTATAAACATCCTAGGCTGCCAAACGAGGGATTCTTTCTTCAGTTCGTGGTAGAGGGGTTCATGCAAGAGGTCGGGGTGCATCACGTAGCAGAGGTAGAGGAATACGAGGCCGGGGTAGAGGCAGAGGAGTTCCTGTGCATGCAGTTGTGGATCATCGACCTAGGGCATTAGAAATCTCTGCCTTTACAGAAAGTGACAGAGAGGATCTTCTTCCTCATTTTGCGGTATGTTGCAGTTTCACTTTTTTTGATTTTGGATGACATTCTTCTATTGAATGACTTGTTTTCTCTTGATTCAGTTCATCTGGAAATATTATTTAGGAATGAATCTTTAACATGATATGCAGAGGATTCATCAGAAAAAGGTGAAACAGGAAAATTATGCCCATTGATTCAACTAGTTACAACTGTAATTGCCTAGCATTTGCTAGGCTTATTGGGTTTTTTCCTTAAAAAAATAGGAAAATGGCTCATAATATTTGTTCAGGATATATGTGAATTTTTTTTCAGGTTTTTAGGTACAGAAGATAAAATAACTGAAGGGAGGTTGAGAACAAAGACTGATTCAGTGCCAAACTTTAAGTACTTGCAGTGTGTTTATCTTTTTTTAATTATCTTAACAAGTACTTAATGAAATTTTTATTGAACGTTATCAGTGCTTTTGCCTGACTTTCTGAATTTAAGAATCAAGATGAAAATTGTGCAGTTATATGTAGGTCTTGAAAAGGCATCCAAACATTTCTGTCTGTCCATGTATTTAAGACCAGGGAGTCAGAGCTTTTTCTACCTTTTTTTCTGTTTTCAGTCAAAAAAACATAAATTGACATTCATAATTTCTATCAAATTTTTCTTTGAAAATCTAATAAGGTGAAAAATCACCATAAACGTATCAAAACTCTTTTCCTGTTTTAAAGAAAGAGTATGATAAAAGCAAATTGTTTATTTTGTGGGATGAATGCTAAGAATATCTAGTGACATAAATGATGTGAATCTCCACCTGTCCCGTCTTCCCCCTTGTTTATTTGAGGTTTTTTTACGCAACATTTAATTGCAGTGGCCCTCTCTGAAGGGAGAAGTCCAGGAGCCTCGAAGTCCAGTAAATTCCACTCCAGCCAATGTACTTAATATTTCATGTCTGGTAGTCATACAAGCAGCTTTTCAAAAGAACAAGAGCCAACAAGGACTTGGGTCTGCTTTTTAAAATAAATTAAAAAATCAAAACAACTACATACAAAAATTACAGTGACAACCCCCTCCCACTATTATACTGGGGTTTTTAAGGTGTTATGTTTCCAGGAGCTACTTATATACATACATACATACATACATAAAGGTACTTTAACATATTTTGTTCCCATAAAGTATGCTGCAGAAAGTATCCTTTTTTGTTACGTCCTTAGGGTAACAAAAAATGAACCGTCATACTCATAGGAAAAAAATTACTTCCTATGGAGATGAATGACAGACTAAATGTTTGTACATACCTATGTATATGTCTGTGCCTTTAAGGGGAATAAAATTACTTTCAATAGACATGTATGAGGGATTGAACATTTGACCAATTATGCAACAAATTTTTGTTGTACAACTAAGAACATGGAACTTTGAAATTAAGTAATACCTTCCATGTGGAGGTTTCTGAATCCACTTTCAGTGATGTGTATAAGAAAAAAAAGTATTTTAAATCTATAACATTGTGGTGTAGTCTGATGAGTATTGCTAAATGAAATAATGCTTTCATATTTTCATTCCATTATATGCTTCTCTTACTGACTGGAATTAATTTTCCTATACATTGGTCGTATTCGAGGGAAGAGAAAGCTTACAATCTTTTCAAGTGAAAATATTAATCATAAAGCAACTTAGTAACATCAACAAATACAATTCCATTCACAGTGTTAGTAGAATAACACTGAGGAAAAAAATTAATAACTTAATTTTGCAGGTTTCAGGTTTGCTTCAAGTTTTAAACTTGCTTCAGATTCCATGGAGATTGTCTGAGCTGTATTTCTGTTTCAGTGATAAAATACCACAAGTCTGTGCACATCAGCAACGTGGTCCACTTGCACAGATGTGTTTTTTGGGCTTTGCACCTTACAGTGATTGTCAGCATTAAAGGTAGCAACACTGTAGCGGCCATGATTGGAATAGATGGGTCAAGTTATTAAGATGCTGAAATACAGTGAAGTTTTGAAACTTTTTCTACAATCCCTGCCTCTAACAAACTTTTTGTGGAAAAGTTTCATAATAGGCTAATGGAATAATCTCAAGATCCCTTCTTCCGAATACAGAGAGAAATACTGAAGCAGAGCAACCTCTTTCTGTCACAGATTTACTTCATATCTCTAGGAATTAGGAAATCCAGAGACTAGAGCACTTCAGTGTTTTAGAAATGCAAGTAAAAGCAACTGTATTCTTGGCTAAGACCAGTACTTTGTTTGGCACTGACTGTGAAATATACACTATTCCAAGTTTCTGTGTTTTTTGGGGGTGGCATTTGTTTAGGTCTGCATTTTTAGTAGTGGAGAACTATTTTACTAAACTTTATTTTTTATTTATCAAAAGCAATATGGTGAAATTGAAGATTGCCAGATAGACGACTCTTCTCTCCATGCGGTGATTACTTTTAAAACAAGAGCAGAAGCTGAAGCTGTGAGTAGTCTTTCTTGAAAATACTCTGCAGCCTTCAGCTACTTTCTGGTTATGTTATACTTCTATATCTGCTTAACTGTAATACTGCTAGTTATTTTAAAACTATAGACACCAAAGTTTAAATTAAACAAAATTGTCAGAACAGTATATTACTGAAATATTTAGGAAATCAGGATGTTTATAGTGAAGTGAAGTACAGGATGTAAGAGGGTAATTAAGAGAAACACTCAGGAACTGATAGTTAGATGTCTTGGTTTATCTTGATTATTTGCCAGGTTTTTTCACCTGAAGACTTGATACCCCTACAGTCTTCCTGAAATTTCACCGACATCCTGCAGAGTGAGCCTATATATTTTGTTTGGGATTGATTGGATTTCCCTTTGCCAGAAAACCTGTGGTAGTGTAAATGTGATTTGATATGATAGGATTTTCTTTTATTTTATTTCCTTCTCCCTTTTTTTAGAAATGTATGAATTTAAAGAAGCTCTGGATTATAGAAGTAACTTCTAGAGACGAAAAATCCAGAGTTGACTTACGTTGCAATTCAGCATCCTTACATATGGATCATTAGGACTTTATACATTCAGTTCAGTGGGACTCCTGCCTTTTTCTGTCCATGGTATAGCCATTATGGGAACCTGCACAAAATAATGAACATAGTTGTTCTGCAAGTTATTTTGTTTCCTTTAAAATCATTGCATCACTGTTGGGAGGGAGTATCCTGAAAATAATAGGGACTTCAGAAGGAATGGATTCATATTTACAGTATAGTTGTATAGAAATGTTTCATTTTATGTTTATATTTTGCACGAAGTTTGTCGTGTGGTGTTTACCTCAACACAATTTTTAAACCTGGCCAGACTATTCTCTTTTTCATCTTGAGACACCGTTGACCTGATTGACAGAAATACTTGTATTTACAATGCACATTAAGCCAGTGGGGACAATAGTTGTAAACACTTAAGAGTATCATTTATGGTTACGTATTTTGAGAAATTGTTTCATCTATGTGCCAAAGTTTTTACAAAAGCAGAGAAGTTTTTTTTGTGAAACTCTTAGGTATAGCAGTGATGAGCACCCACTGTACAGAGATCACAGTTATTCTGTAAAGAAGGAAGAGTCATTAATGGTACGTAGTGGATACTGACTGATAGTGAAAACCAGTATTGTACAGCTGTATCAAACGAACACAGTTCAACAGTGAATAAAAGTTCTGTGGAGAATAAGAAATAACTGTTCACGGATAAAAACTGTTGTAATTGGTATATTCACAAGTGAACTGAAGTAAGGTTGGAATTTGAGTTTTGGTGCTTCCTGGCACTGGATACTTCATTTTGTAACTTCATACTCCTAGGTATTCAGAGGAACATTTGCTTCCCTGAAAAAAAAAATAGGTCGCCCAGAAGAATAATCTGTTTTTATGGACTATCCAAATAAAGTCTTTACTTTTTCCAGAGGGAATGTGATTCACTGCAAGGATCTTGTCAGTATCTTGCTTAAGATACTTGTTTATCAGCACATCATTTGTTAGAACATGTTTAGAGCATGTTTTGCCTGAAAATTGGCATTGAACATCATCTCTGCCTAAGCTAAATTTCTACCTATAAAAAGCATGGAATGGTAGTATTTTGGAGCCAAACATAGAAATGTAAAGACAAAAAGCACCTGAAAAGGAAGGTAATGCAGAATAAAAGAAGTTGTGGGCAGGGGAGAGGGATCATATGCTTGGTGAAAAGCTTAAAGTCAAAATGATGTACTTTGACGTTTTTTTACATTGTCAAATGACGTTGTGTCTCATTGCACCTTCATTTTTTAATAAAAAAGATTATGAAACTGGGTTCAATCAAATCTTGTAAAATTTGTATTTTCTTTAAGGTGTTCTTATATATTAAATATAAATTTCCACTGGAATTTCTTTGTTTATGACTAAAGAAGAATTTCAAGCTGGTAGTTGGACAAGTTGTATAACGCAATAATTAAAAACATCTGTTGAGGCCAATTGTGAAGTAAATACAGCTAATATTTTACCTTAAATGAAAATAGGTCTAGGCTGTATTTTCATATATGGTCTAGCCTGGAAGGAAGAGGAAGATTCCCTGTTGTAAAATGTTCCATTTTTATGTAGTGGTAATTTCTTCCAAAGATTGCAAGTTGTTTCTGGACCTAAATGTCACGTATAAGTACTTTTACAAATTCTAGTTGTGTGACATTGGGATGAGACCATGGTCAAAAAGCTCTTGAGCTGCATTTTAATAAGCATAGAATCTTTTAAATTTATCATAAATTTATATGTACAGATTTAAAATTTATACCTAGGGACTTTAATATCACACAATTCATGTTCAGATGTCATTGAACATGTAATTGTTTCTACATTTCACATTATGCTGTGCTTTCAGATTGTACTATAAATCTTTTGTGACCATGACGGTTATTTCGGAATGTTGCTAACACTGATTTATGCTCATTCATGTTACTTTAATTTGAACATACTATTTCCAAAGCAGCCACTTAATGCATCTGGTGCTTAGAAAGGCATGAATATAACACAAGTTAAAAATCTTTACATTTCAATTACAACACCTTTACAGGAAGTGGAACATTTTCCAGTAGATTAAATTGTAATCACAAAGGGGCTTTTTTTTTTTAGTTGTTTGGTCATTGGTTTCTTTAAAATATATTAAATCATTTGTGGGATGTCTTGCACTTCTTCCACGAAGTTATGCGTTAACAGGTTTAGGCCCACATTTGCAAGGTGAGGAACCCATCAAGATAATATTAAAAAATTATTTATGGTTTTCCAAGCTTATTTTCTTCAAAATATATTTTGATCATTTTCCTCAAAGGATGTATGAATTCTACATGCAGTGGATGAAGTTGTTTTGTTTAACCTGTTAACACTAATTCAATATGAACTTATTACTGCTTTGGATTTCCTTTTGTAAAATCAGTTATAACTAAGATGTTTAAACTTGCTTTAGGCTGCCATTCATGGATCTCGTTTTAAAGGACAAGAGCTAAAGTTGGCATGGAACAAGCCTGTTGCTAGTATGTCAGCTGTTGAAACAGAAGAAGCTGAACCCGATGAAGAAGAAGTAAGCTTTCTTTTTCTTTATTTCTTCTTCATTCTTTTCTAAGATAAAATAGCTTTTTTTAAAAAAAGTTGATTCATAGTCTTACTTTTTAGTCTTACTCAGATTTTGATATCAGAAAGTGGATTTATCTAGAAATAAAGTTTTTGTGGTTTAGGCTGTTGAAAGTCTAGATACTTTTCCTTGCTGAAATGTTTCATTTCTTATGCAATAAAAAAACTCTAGAGAATATATCTAGAAATTAGAAGGGACAGGTTTGTACTTGCATGAGAAAGATTGAGCATGTTATCCAAAACATGGGTTTGTGCCAGCTACTTTTCGCACTAATTTCTTAGATGATCAAATTTCAGACTCTTTTTATCCTTTATAGAGAGATATGGCTTAGAGGATACAGGTGAAGGAGCAATTTAGATCATTTGCTGACTCCATTCAGATATCTAAAGTACCTCTGCCGAGTGTTAGTCTTCATCATGGTGCATGAAAGATACTAAAGCGTTGTCCAAATAACCTTAATTGGTTTATGTAGGGATAGCAGAGCAACATTTCATGATGTAGTCTAACTCCTGTTTCTGGACTGTTTTTGCAGTCATTTCTCAGCTAATTATTCTTGTGACAATTACGTGAGAATTGATCTTGGATCAAAACCCTTAGCTGTTTGTTGGTTTTGTTTGCTTGCTGAAATCTTTGCAATAACAAATCTGTAGCATAAAACCAGTAGTTTGCCTGTATTTTTGTGAGTAGCATTTATGGATTCATATTTGGTCCTGTGTTTACAGATACTCTGTTTTACGTAATTGATGTACTTACCTCTGACCTTTTTCCCTTTTTCAAAACAAGCCAAATACTTAGCTCTCCTGTCTTCTTTCCATGATGAGGTTGAAGTTTATTTGGATTTTCTACAACTTAATTAGTCCTAATCCTCACCAAATTTCTTTATGTGAGCTATTTCTACTAGATAATTTTGCTGAGGAGTGCTATGCTAAAGAGGGATAGCAGGCATAGGACTTGGGTGAAACTGAGTACCTTGATGTTTCAAAAATGAAAAAAAGGGAGCTAGATCATTCAGCAGAGTAAGATTAATAATGAAATAGGGTTCCTGTCCATTTATGAAAATAAGAGGAAAGCCTTTTGGACTTGAGTGCTTTAGAAAATCCTTTGTGAATAGCCAACTAATTATGAAAGCATGTAGTTTCCCAGAAGCCTTATGTTCTACACCTGGGTGCCTAACAAAAGAGCTGATCTACTGGGTCAACAGGTGATGCCTAGGAAGAGTATAAAGTAGAGATAAGCTTTTAATCATCAGTGATCTGCAGTTCAGTGACTTGTTGAGTCAGAAATGTGATGTCTCTGTAGCTGAAAGCCCCTGATACGTGTTTACTGTATGAATTTATCTGGTTTCTTTGGAATCTGAATAGCATCTCTAATGTCCTGTAAAAGGGAATGCTACTGTTCAAATATGTCTATCCAGTATCTTTCTATTGGATCTGCCACCTACATGCTTCATTTTGTTGTTCCTTTGCTCTTGCATCAAAAACACAACCATCATTCTCTCCGCTTGTTCTAAGATACTTGATACAGAGAAATAATGTCATACTTTCTCTCAGTTATTTTCTCTCCCTATAGTTGTTCCTACATGGGAGTTGTTCAGGTCATTTTGATCATCTCTGCTATCCCTGAGCCCTAGTGCACCACAGAGTTCTGCATTGTGTGCTGCCCAGGACACCTCCTTTTTGACTGTTGCACTGCTATATTTTAGCCCATTGTCCATCTAAATACGAAGGGTAGAAGCTAAGCCCTCAGAAGACTTCTGTGTTTTAGTCAGGTTTAGATTACACAGGCATATATATTGACAAACTGAAGCTGGTCATGTGTCAACAGGCCTCCTTTTTAAAATGTGCTTTCTGTATGCAAAAGTACTGAAGATAGTAGTTTCTCCCTCTTGTAAAAGAATCTACTTGAGAGAAGGCTTAGCTCTAGGCTTCCTTCAGCCTAGAGCCTCTTATCTCTAAGTCTTCCTAACTTCACAAATCAAATTACTGAAATAGGAAGTTCTGTAGAAACAACCCTGGAATTACTGGGACAAGAAGAATAAGCAAGGAAGACCACAGCTTTTATTTAACAACTGAGAGATTTTTCTTGGGAAAAAATTCTTGTGGTTCAGTTCTTTCACTAACTAGTGCAGTTTGCTATGTTCAGCGTGACTGTCAAAAAAGTTCCAAGATGTAATAGTTTATATACACCCCCTGTGTCTACATATAGATAAAAATTGAAACAACTTGTTTTTCTTTTTTTTTTCCCTTAACTTTGGCTCTCTGCAGCCTGTAACTGTTGACTTGAAATATTAAGGGCTTTGAAATCTGCCAAGTTACTGTGTTGTTACTGGAAGGAATTGAAAATACAGTAGTTTATCCTGTTTGTCTCCCTGCCCCAAACCTGTTAAGTTTTCAAATTGATTTTAAGCTTGATTAAACTGTTAAAATCAAAAAGTGTCAGAAGAAACTTTTCTGGTACTGAAGGACAGGTGGATTAAGCTCTTGAATGAAAACAAACACAGTTACTGTGAACGTGCCAAAAAGCCATTAGTTTTCAGTATAGCATCTTAAGTTTCATGGGAATATAGCAGCTTGGACATGAACAATACACTGAAGAATCAGAAGAGCTATTTAGGGATGAGGTGCCTATGTCCTGGTCATTTTGAAATGTATTGAAAAGAAAAAGGTTTCATTTGCCATTTACTAATATATGTAAATAGTACATATACATACAATATACTTTTTGAAAACATTGTTTAGCTATTTAAACCAAAATTTTTTTGTTACCAAATTGCAAGTATCAGAGATTGGTATTTTGCCTTTTGATTTTTAATATTTTCTGATGTAACAGTATCATGTTTATCTCTTGAAGTTTCAGGAAGAATCTTTGGTGGATGACTCGCTGCTTCAAGACGATGATGAAGAGGAGGAGGAGAATGAATCTCGTTCATGGAGAAGATGATTCAACTGATCAGTGACAATGCTAGAACTGCACCTGTGTTGCATTAGTATTACCTAATGTACTGCATCTTTGTATTAAAAGGGGTTTTGTGATGAAGTTGGATTCAGATATAGATTAAAAAGCAGCTGGTCGGTTATACGTTTTAAGAGATTGATGTTTGAGTTACATTTCAGTAAATGATTGCTAAAGACATCATACTAGGAACATATGCAATGTTTTTATTACATAGTTCTACAGAAAGTTACAGAATTCTTTGGGTTCTTTGTAATTTACTGAATTGGTCAAACACAAATGACCAAAAGTTGTTATAACATAGATAATTTCTGTTCTATTCCAGATACGGAATGAAACTTTGCATTTAAAATCTTTGTGAATGTTTTCAGAGATGAATAGATAACAGTACTAAACCGAAGTCTCTAAAGTTATGTATTCATAATATTGCATAGTAGTATGCTTAGGCTTTACTATGTACTAGCCTTTTGTTGGATTTGTGTACGTATTTTACCTATGGGTTTTAATGATAAAGTGTATGACTGCTTTGCATATAAGTCCTTATGACTTTAAGATGTTAAAAAATAAAGAAATGGAATGGTCTTAAAAAAAAAAGAAAAAAAAAGAAAAAAAAAGCAATAACCAAAAAAGCTAAGGCAATGCTCCTTCATGATGAAAAAAAAAAAAAAGAAAAAAGGAAAGAGAAAAGACCATTCCAAATGGCAACCCCCACCCCCATGTTCACAAAAAGAGCTTGAATCACTATCATCACTATCACTTATACTAAAATAGTATTGAAAAAAGAAATCTCAATCATGCTTCATCTACCTTAACACACAGGTGTACTGTACATAAAAACTTTGGGATGTTCTACATTTGAAAATTATGCAACCCAAGTGGTAAACAGATTAATATTCCAACAATAAGGAATTTTTTTCTATAACCTGGACTGTGTAACTTGGAAAGGAGATTTGGTCCCACAAAAATAATATGCAATACTGAAATATAATTTAGAAAAGTATGTGACCAGAAATTTGAGTTTGCATGCTAATACATCTTTACATTCCTGTGTTTCTATGGTTGCATTTTACCATTTCAAAAGTAACACTTGGCAGGTACTAAGTTTACACTCTAGCATATATTCACAATTCAGAACGTACCTACGTGAAATTTTAGTGTGCTTCACAGAGCTACTTCATTGACTCTTTCTAACAAGTCATTCTGTTATGTGAGGTCTGAAGTTTTTCTGCTTCTTAGGAAGGAGAACTGCCTAGTCCTTTGCAGTGAAGGGCCTCTCAGAAAGGTTTTATTTCATAGAATCATAGAATCAATTGGGTTGGAAAAGACCTCCGAGATCATCAAGTCCAACCCTTGGTCCAACTCTAGTCCATTTACCAGATCATGGCACTCAGCGCCACGTCCAATCTGTGTTTAAAAATCTCTAGGGATGGTGAATTCACCACCTCTCTGGGCAGCCCATTCCAATGCCTGATGACTCTCTCTGGAAAGAATTTTTTTCTGATATCCAACTTAAATTTCCCCTGGCAGAGCTTAAGCCCATGCCCCTTGTCCTATTGCTGAGTGCGTGGGAGAAGAGACCAACCCCCACCTAGCTAGAACTTCCCTTCAGGTAGTTCTAGACAGTGATGAGGTCACCTCTGAGCCTTCTCTTCTCCAGGCTAAACAACCCCAGCTCCCTCAGCCTCTCCCCATAGGGCTTGTGCTCCAGTCCCTTCACCAGCCTTGTAGCTCTTCTCTGGACTCACTCCAGCACCTCAATATCCTTTCTGAACTGAGGGGCCCAGAACTGAACACAGTACTCAAGGTGTGGCCTTTCCATTAAGTGTCATATTTTAATGGACCATTTTCAAAGGAAAATCCATTTGTTAACTATATTAGTCATGGGTTTTATTTCTGTTCTGGAGGGGGTTGTTTTATTTTTAATTTTTTCTCCCATTGAGTGTGCCATAAAACCTTATTTATCAGTTAGATGGATGTGAGTCCATATGGCCGTTAACTTAAGAGCTGGATGCAGTGATCCTTGTGGGTCTCTTCCAGTGCCAAATATTCTGTGATGGTACTTCAGTTAGCAGGATATTTTCTTTAGTCCATGTATTTGTCTTTTGCAGGGAAGATGGAGAGAACTAGTGTAAGTTATGTCCCTGCCCTTTTTTTGTCAATTCCGAAATAGGAATAGAGGAAAGAAGTTGTAGCATTCCAGAAAGAAGAGCTCCAGCTGTAGAATTTTTGTTCATGCTTTTCAATTATTTGAAGGGATTTTGAGACCTGGATCCTGGTTTGTTTTTTTTGGTTTGGTTTTTGGGTTTTTTTTGAGTAGTTTTTGTTTGATTGTTTTTTGACTACGTTGCATACGTTGTTGCAAAAAATATGCACTTAAATTTTTTGTATAGTCTTAGTTTCACATTGAAATGTCAGAAGTGACTGCCATGCTTCTTACAGTAAGTTCTAAATTTTGCCATTGTATTTAGGAAATAGATTTCCTTTTACACTGAATTTCAGGCAAAATAAAATATTTTGAGAACCTTCTTATCCAGTACTCAGAATGAACTGTTCTAGTTCACTACATTAAATACAAGCTTTTCTACTTTTTTAATAATTTAGTACATTTGAAGGGTGCCAGATTGGCAGTCTAGGACATGGAAGTTTTGTGTGTGGTCTTAGAGAACAGGTGCAGCACAGGAAAAGACTGTCCATGCTGCCTTTAGTTGATTCTATGGCATGCTTTGTCTGCTGCTCAAACCTACCTTTTCACTGCAGTCAGTAAAAACATGGTAATGATAACTATCAATGTGTTTTTTACATGGGAACTTCTTAACAAATGATCTGAAATTGCTGTGTCGCATCATTTTAAAACTAGTATTCCAAGTTTGCCTGCTTGTTTTGAATTCAGCCTCATAATGCATCCATGTAAGATTAATTTCATAATAACTTTACACATTGATCTACTGGTAAGGTGATGAAACCTTTTAATGTTTTTTTCCTACCTTCATCCTGAAAACTTTCTCCAGATGTGTATTTTGTCACCATGCTGTTGCCTTCTGACTGACACTGAATGGATAAAGAACACCTGGATCAGAATGGCTTGGTTTATTCTTGCTTTAAAAGCAACCCCAAGTGTTTGTGTCAGTCAAAACCAACCTGTGGCTGTATGTCATTCACCATAGGGAAGGAGTGTCCTCCTGCAGGTTGAATGGATTCTCTACATATTTCTGTGATTATCAAATTACTTTCTTAGTTTGATTTCTTTTTGGTTTGCTCTGTCTTCATATTCCTTGTCTAGTTCTGCTTACTGCTCCATTTTTTGCTACTGCCTTAGCCAACTCTTGTCGTTTCAGTTTGGTCAGATCCTTATTAGCATAGCCTTCGGTAAAATCTGTTGTCAGCTGGAGCAGCATCCTTCCTTGTCTGAATCAACAAACTGAACATCCTGCTGGCTTGGTTTTCCTGAGACAGCTTTTCAAAATTTCCATGGAAGAAAAGGTAAACATTTAAGAAAGTATTTTATTTTCCACTTGGATGCTAAAGGGCTTGAATAAGATGTGAGCTGACATGCAGTTCAACAGCAGTATTGTTTTAAACAACACTTGAATGAACTATGAAAAATTTGAAGTAATGGGAGTCAGTAATTCAGAATATATTAAAATCTCTACAAAACAGTAAAGTAACAAGACTACTCCTGTGAAGCATCACTTAAGGCCAGTACTATTTCTATATTTTGTTCTCTTAAAACTCCCTTATTTCAACTCAGAATATCCAAAGGAGAAATACAAATTATTACTGCTTATTTTACAACCAAATCTGGGCAGGTCTATTCAATAGAAAAGGCACACATTGAAACGTAGTCACATAACTTCAGACACTTAAAATCTATTTCTGTTCTAAACTACAATGAAAACAGTCTATTCTGTAACTTTTAGAAAAGAAGTCAAAAAATACTATCCGGGTAACTTAGGTATGTGAGGACAGTGTAGCGTAGTTGCACTTAAGTTACATCTGACTTCATTGTTTACCAAACTCTGAAGAGGACCCCAAACTGTCTAAGCTTTATGGTTCTTGTCAGTCCTTGGGCGACTTATAAGAACTGTGCACTTATTTGAGGACTTCCGTGTGGAATGGACAATTTGTAATTGTCAATTGTTACATGAGCATAAAACAGAATAGAAAGATGTCTTATATCTGGTTTTGACTCAAGAAAGTGATTCCGAATGGTCCCTGTGTTTTTTTAACTAAACTGTGAACTAACAGGTCTCACAAAAATAGATGAGAGGGAGGAAGATTTATTTTTTTTCCTTCACAAGTCATATGCTACAGTTCTACAAATGCACAAAGTAACATGAAGGGGCAGAGATCTTCAGTGAAACACCTCATTTACCCTAATTGAACATTATTAAGTTAATGTTGCAACTGAAGACGACTAAGTAAAATATAATCCTATATTACATACCTTTTATTACAATTAACAAAGTAAGCTACAGTTAACAAATTAAGGTTATAAAAACTTGAACAAATAGCAGAAATACGACAGATTTCTGGAAAAAACAAATGTGAATATTGAAACAGTTTTTTGTTTCTTCATACTTTTCTGAGTTGAGCTGTTTCTTACTGTATTGATGTCATAGCACTTGATCACTTTGAAATGAACCTGTTAAGTCAGACAAGATTAAAGACTATTATCTTTTTTGGTTGAGCCAATAGAGCTGTAAACTGATCCTTGGGGAAAATGAACCCTTAGTTTTTGTGGACTTAGGAAAAGTGTAGACCCTTCTAAACAGACTAGTGTTCTTGTCATAGTTGCCTAAATACTGTCGTTTTATATCATTATTTAAACAGGCCTTTGCATGTTTTATTTTGAACCATGTTTTAAATCTGTAGACATCAAAAATACTTGCAACAAAAGTAGATTTCAGTGGCTTTTTTTCAGTCTTTAATTCTTTTGGGATCTAATTGGAACATTAATGAGAGGGATTTCAAGAACATACAACACAAGATATTTTTTTGCTAATAGATTGTTATTTGTGAAATCCTTCTATATCTGTTAATGGTAAAACTTACTTGAAGGATGGTACTTTGTTCTTGGTCTGTGTGAGTGAAGATTAACCTTTTTTTTATTTCTTCTTGCAGTAACCTTGTAATCCTGAGACCCATTGATGTCTTTGAAAATCATCTAATCTGACCCTGTGGTATTTTATAGTAATTTTGATGTAACAGTTTGAATTCTTGAATTACGTGATCCTTCCTGCTTTGTTATCAGAACAGACTAATTGAGTTTCTCACTTTTCTCTGCCAAAGACTGGAACACCACATGCAGCACATATGTCTACTTTAGTTGATGAACTGGATTTTAATATTTCCCGATCGGCAAATGGGAGAAAAAGATCTGAAGCATATAATCTTCAAAATTCATTTTCCTGATAAACATCTTCTGTAGACTTACTAGTTTCATTTTGAGCTTTTGGATTCAGAGAAAGTAAAATCACCTTTTTACTCTTATACAGTATATTACTTTGGTTTTGTTGCAGATTCACATAATTTTTTATAGTAATTTGATAAGTAAAAATTTTCTTTAAATAATCAGGTCTTTTTGTGTCTTCTACCACATACTTTTATTTTAAAAGAAAGGAGGGGAAATGAAAAAGCAAATATATTTGCAGTTCTTTCTGACGAGCAGTGGAGATTATTTGAAATCAAAAATGTTGTTTGCAGGCCTCAAAACTTAAACAGTGCACTTGTCCATTTCCCAGTTGCTGAAGAATGACTTCTATTTCTTAAGCTTGGTGTTTTAAATGCAAAGGGAAAAGAAACGCTTCTCACAAATGTTTTTGTAATAATCTGCAGCTAGACAGAGTATTTCCAAGCTCTAAGGCATCCAGACTCCTCTCTAACCAATAATTTGCTCTCTAGGGAAATGAGAGAAGTTTCTCAGGTTTTAAAGGTCATAATTTATTCTCCATCTTGCACAAACTTAAGTGCAATAAAGATATTTGAACCAAAGAGAAAACAAAGACTTCATAAAAATGTATGTTGATCTATGCATGTAAAAGTCTATATCCTTTTGCTAAAATTGTGTGCATGTTGCTAATGCATGTATGGTGTAGTTGAGATCTGCAGAATCACAGAAATGCCTTTAGGGTACAAAACCTCTCATTTTTATAGAGCTTCCCAGTTCTGCAGAGCTCTGCTGCATAAAAGCCAAAAGAAGTGTCCTTTCTTTTAAAGTACCTTGTTTTAACATGAAGGAATATTCTTCCTCACATTTGCAAACTGTCCTTTCTCTGCTTCAAAAAAAAAAACAAACCAAAACCAAAAAACCAAAACCAACTGAGTTCTAATTTTGTGTAATTTTTTTTTCTTGTAGAGAAAGCCTTGTATTTTCTCTTTCAGCTGCTGGAGGGCACTATGGCTACACAAGTGAAACAAAAACTGAAGAGAATTTTTTCCCATTTCAACACTTCTCTGATATTTTTCCTGTTTCAATTCTCGTGCTAATATTTGCATTTCTTGCAAAAGCCTGTATACATCTCTACTATGTCAGCAGAAATTCTATTTCTGTGAACTGAAACAAAGTATCTCTCTTTGGATTTTTAGGTACCAATGATAAAACATGACTTCAGGTGTTTAAATCTGAATAAAAACCAGAAGAATGTTTCTGTGTTGCAAGAGGCATGTATCCATCTTCTTTCCTGCTCTAGGGGTTGAATTAGTTTTTGATAGGTTACAGTTGAATTTATAGAAAACTTGTGGCAGCTACATCCTGTTTGGCAAAGCTTCTCATAAGAATTAATCCTTTTATATGTGTTTGTGCTCTGGAATAGGACATATGCAGTGAACGGGAAACTAAAACTTGTTGCTGGAAAGTGGAGGGGCAGAAATGGCACCAAATTTGTGGTTTTTTACAAACTACAAAAGAAATCACTGGCCAAACACGGTGTAAACAAATTTCACTGCTGTAGCCAGTTATCATTGCTTTATGGTAGACTCATCTTACATACATCAGATAATTGCTATTGTAGCTCCACCAACTGGTGCATTGTAATTACACAAAATAATTTTTCATCTATGATGTGGAATACTTGCAGATCCTTGTACATCTGATATTCTGTCTTTTTCTGTCTTGCCTGAGTACATCAGGAAGCTCCAGGCAGCCCACACATCTCTACACTTGGAACTCTGAGTGTGCAATGCCCATGCACACAAATCACATTTAGGCCAGCACCATGTAGGATGCATATGTAACTCATTCTGTGTTGTTTTCATTGTAATATTTTACCTTTGAAAACAGAGAAGAGTATAAGGATCCTGTTTATTTATTTGCACAGTTCTAAAATCTTAACCTCTCATTGCTGCTGTTTTCCAAACTCACCTATAGGTTGTGCCATCCTTCACATATTAGGCAAAAAAAAGCTCTGTAAGATTAAGTAGAAGTTTTGTCAAGAACACAGAAATATCCAGTAAGCAGCAAGTGAGAAGGTTTACAAAACTTTGCTACAGCATAGAATTTTGCAGTATAGATGTTCTGAAAAGTGGACTTTGTATATCTGAATAATTGAAATCTTGACCAACTTCCAAACAAGTTCTTCCTTGAAAGGGAAATGTTACCTGCCCATATTTGAAAACTTTGCTTTCAAGCAGTGTTCTAGTAATTGAATGATCATCTATTTGGAAGCAATAACTGCTTATCTACTGGAACATATTTTAAATGGGTTAATCTTTCTACAGAGATAATAGAAATCTGCTTTTGCTGCTGTATCCAAGAGTACTTATTCAGTATCTTTGGGGGAGGGAAATCTGTCTACTTTTGAAATTCTAAGTCAGAAATTGATGAATATTTGTTTCTAATATTGAGAAATTTGAACTCTGGGGATCCTACTAGTTATTTATTTATTTGTTTGTTTGTGGGTTTGTTTGTTGTGTTTTTTTGGGGTTTTGTTTGTTTTTTTTTTTTATTTTGTCGTTGCGGTTTGTTTTGTTTTGTTTTGTTTTCCTGTGGTAAAATTTCATCAGTTAGTTTGCAAAACTACCTTTGAACTCTGAAAAAGGTGTTTTCTGACTTTATAATTCAAAATTCTTTGTTCCCAGAGACAACCTCCTGTGTATTGTCTATTTAGATGTATTACTATGATGTAGCCATACATGCATACATGATGTAGCCAAATTTATCTGTGGGAGTATTGACAGTACAGCAGAATGAAATAGAACAATTTTTACTATTGATATATAGTGAAAAGGAATGTAAGCCATCATTAGACCCTGTTAACTTTTAACAGGTTAGTTCAGTCTGTATTGGTGAACTTCCCACAATATTTGCATGTCTTCTCTCAATTTACGTTCTGATAACTTTATTATAAAAAGAATTGAAAATGTATTTGTTTTTTTCAGTTTCTGTGTAGAACTATAAATATCCTTTCAAGTGAGTTTAAAGTAAGTACTATTTCTTTTCCATTCTCGTGCTGTAATCTCTCCTTTACTATAAATACTGATGTCTTTGCTCTTTACTGGCCCTTCTCTGCAAATCTACTATGTATTGAATTTTTTGAAGACATCTTGCCAGGAAAACACAGAAGAAATAGAGAATAAATTATAGAAATTGGAATCTGAAATGTACTAAAAAGATTAACCAGGAGCATTCACTACACTGCCATTTTTAAGTCAGCAGTATATTTCATGCTACAATACTATCTGAAGATAAGCTTTTTTAAACTTTTAAAGTAATTTGAGAGGTAATTACTAGTGTGTTAGTAGTCTAGAGTGAGATTGATGACAGCTTGATTGGCTGTAGCAGTTACTAAAGTTCACATTTTATGACCTCCTTAAAAATATTAATTTAGAAGCTTATGAATTACTCTCTGGAGTCCCCCTGAATTAACAAATACTGAGCTATCTTTTAGCTTTTGAATCTCTCTCTGTAATACTTTCTGCCCACTATTGAACATTTATAGCGCTTTTCAAGAACTAATTTTCTAGATAAAGCAGTTTAACTCTTTAATGCATAGGACTAAGTTATGAAGATGTTATCATCATAGTCTTGTTTCATGTCAGCATCAGAGAAGACCCTGGGTTGTCACTCCTGCCCATCCTCTGTGCTTGACACGGCAGGTATTTGTGTGATAATGTAGTAACTGGGGAGCTGGGCTACGCATTTAAAAATGCGATAGTGCAAGTGAATTACCTTCCTAATCTACTTCACCAGGTGGATGAAAAGGTGTTACTGGTGGGGGATACTGGGATAGGAGTGAGAACTTGGGATCAGTAGATTTCTTTATCCCATAGTTCTGGTTCAAACCATGCTACTGTAACTGAAAAAGCTGGCACCACTGTGCTGTTCTTGTATGTTTGGCTTCAACTCTTGGTTTTCTCTTCTCTTCCTCTGATTTACAGGAGGCAGGACAAAACATTTAACAAAACATTTAGTGATCAGAATGTGGAAACTGAAGTGCTCCTGCAGACGGTCAGAAGGAACAGTTGTGAACAGAAGCATGGCACTTGCACAGCGCTCCTCAGAAACACAAGGTGTGCTGTGGTTCTGCATTGACCCATTAAATTGAAAGCTGCATGTCCCTGCATCTGAGCTGACTGTACCCATTCGTACTCTTAACAGCCTTACAAACAGGGACTTTGCTGTGGGAGCTCTGGCTCCTTTTGGCAAATCTCTCAGTCGTTCTGATGGGGGGAAGGCAGTCTCAAATCAGTCAAGGATCACCTCCAAAGGAGGTGTGAGAAGCCTTGAATTTTTTTTCATCTTCATTTAGCTTATTGTGAGTATAGTAGCTTTGTGTTAAAGGCTGTTGTCTCGTGTGTTAGTGCAGTGCTAATGCAGTAACAGCAGGCTACTGAAGAGGTGCTTTCTCCTCTAGAAGCCGAGCCACACACACACACACCCCATTGTGCAGCAGAGCCACAGTGCTTGCACTTTCACTGCCTAGGAGAACTCCGGCTTGCCAGCTGGGTAAAACAGCCCTGAGGCTAGGCTGGAGCAGGAGGAGATCATTTTTCTCTAATGGATCTGTGTAGACAAGCTAAACCATTGTCAAGGAACACAGACCATTCTGACAGCATTTAGAGACATTAGCCAGTCAGGGAACCAAGCAGGTGGGATGATTAGGTTAGATGGCAGAAAGGCTAGTTTTCTTTAATTTTGCTTGGTGTTGGTGAAATAAACTACTGATACTAAAATTCTAGGGGGTACTGAGTTAAATGGAAGCAGAGCTTTCAAGTTTTTGGCCAAACAATTGGTGATGTGCACGTTTCCTTTCCTGCAATCTACCCACTCCCTGCCATACCTGTGGTTATCTTATTTTGTTACAGACCAGACATGCTATAAAAGATTTTCTAAATCTACAGAATAGGGCCAGGAAATACTGGCTCTCTGCCTAGTTCTTTCACAGTGGCTTCTGTCTGGAACTTCAAAGTAGCATCCAAGATACCTAAAAGTTTAGAGAAACCTCTCTTTAGTGATTGCTTCTGGATGGTTTAGTGATCGTAGAATTCGGTGTTCCTTGCTATGAATCCCTATGGATCCCTTGTGTCAACAGTTGCTGTTTTGAAAGACTACTTTTTCAGTCAAATGGTGTTTGTATGTCAAACCTGTTTGTCCAAGTTAGGTAGATTAGCTTAAACAAGTCAAGTAATGGATCTTTCCTATTTTTAAGCTGTTTAACTTGTTGCGTGAGTGAACAACTTATAAAACAGTCACATGAGCAACTTAATGGGCAGATCATAATTTCAAGTGGGAAGTCACATGACAATGAGTTCTTGTGATACAGGAGTAGGGGATCCTCTTTGACCATTATGGCTGCAGAATAAGATGAAGGGTATTGGTCTAAACTCTTACATTAACAGGAGCTTGTGTAAATTGAACCTGTAGAAGTGGACACGTTTACAGTGCAAAGCATTTCAGTGCCTACCTCTTTTCAGATATCTCTCCAGCTGTACAAAGAATCAATGGTCCTGTGAGAAATGCTCACACTTACCAATAAAATTTAGAGGGGACAAAGTCGTCGAAGCAAAGCTAAACTTTTATTTAACAAATTCAGCTGAATCAGGTGTGTCCCTCTGGCCTAGGAGATAGACACAGGCCAGTGAGAAACAGAGGTTTCTGTACCCTAACCCGCCAGAAATGTCCCTGCCTCCATTCCTATTGGTCAGTACTAGAGCCTCACAGTCTGGCCCAGTCTGCCTACCTACCCAAGACCCCCAACCCCCTCCAAAGGTGCAAAAAACTCGTGGGAAACTACCCTGTCCCCCTATTCTCTTCTTTATCAATGCAGTTCCTTTAGCTTCAGCAAAACTCTAATTCTATTTCCAACAGTCCTGTCTTGCCCTTCTTTCTTCTTTCAACAGATTTGGAACTGTTTTGAACATTTAAAATGTTAAGAGCCATCCCTACTACTATCTTTGATGACTGCTTTCTAAAGTCGGGTAATCAAAATAACTCAAAAATAAAATATTTAGGTGAAAGGAAAGGTAGACTGTAATCTTAAGTCTTTGTTGGAGTCCAAAAATCACAATTAAAAGTAAATTTCTACTTTTATCTCCATGGATCCACTGCTCAGTTTAAAGAATTATCAAAGCTGATAGCAGCACATAGACAAACCTCTAAAACATCTCTAAATACCATTTATACTCTTACATACAGAAATACACATTGGCTTTTGAAGAACTCAACAGTTTATTTTCTTCCAAATGTCTGAAAGAAGAATGATCAGTCTTATCTAGCCACTCTGTTTAGTATTTTTTAGTGGCTATGGGGACAATGCTTTAGGAACCCTCAGCATCAGTTCTGTCATTTTTTTTACAAAGACATTTAATGAAATTTTAAGTTGAAGTGGATATCTCAGGTGCTTCTGAATTTTTCTTCTACTCCAACAAACAAATGAATGCTGAGAAAAGCCCAGGAATGTTCTTGCAACACCAGCAACTTGCCTAAAGATTTTGCAAGGTGGCTTTCAAATGTCTTCATGTCATGCTGTCATTCTGTGGTTTAGTCTGCCACCTATCTGGCGCTATCACCTTTCAGCACGTCTCTGTAGCTTTTTCTTTAGCAGAACCCACTGGAGACACAGGTTATTTCAGTGTCTTGTTTCCTGTCGGAGTGTTGGTTCTCAGCCTCCTAGTCTATGGAAATACTAGTAAATTAAACATGGCCGTGACTGTTCTCTGATGCTGAGGCCAACTGGCGTGGAACAAGTCTCATACACACTATTAGGCTTCAAAACAGGAACACCACAACCAACCTCTGCTGTAAATGGTCTGTATTGCAATAGCTTATCTGGGTCTCTGTGCTGCTAAGGCCTAACAATGTTAAGAGTTCCCATGATAGAGTTCCAGTGCCTATCATATATGCTGGACCTGTTCATTTCACTAATTCACATGTGTCTGAGTTGCCATGCTTTGTCTAATAGAAGCAGGTAATATGATCTGTTTCCACCAGTAGAAAGAGGGGCCTCAGGAAAATCTGTTTTTTGGAAAAGTAGTGACAAGTGACAACAGTGGTCTGCAAGGAATCCACCCTCTCTAGTGATAAATGTCTCTAGTTAAAAGATGGAATGGGTGCTTAAAAAATAGCCTAGTACTTTTGCTAATGAACAAATAAATGGCAATTATCAATCAAAAATTTATAGACCATAGTAACTCTTGGATTCAGTGAGAAGTGTAAAATACATGATGGTCTTGTGAGATACAGAGTTAGAAAAAACCTTATTAAAGAAAATGAATAACAATCTTCAACTCGAAATGTACATAGGCAATTTTATTCAAACTTTTCTGTTGTCAGTAAAATGTGGAGGTCTCTTGAACTATTCCTAAGTATTACCAGCTGTCTTAAAAATTAAGCTAGCAATAAGGCAGTGGTGTAATCAAAGAGGCAAGCTGTAATACTTTTGCAGTGCTCCTACCCATATAGACTTTCAGTTTCCTATAAACTGGCAAAGGGGGAGCTCTACACAGATAATTCATCCTTTAGCCCTTCGTGTGTAAGTATGTTTTCAGCACAATGCATCACCTTAATTATTATACCTTGTGCATCAGGATAAAATTGTCTTACCTGATAAATTTTGATGCTAAATTACTTGTAAGTTCATTGTGAAAATGTTTTCTTTGTCTGTGCATGTATTTCATCAGCCATGCTTCCATTTGTCAAAATAGAGTGAATGCTTTAATTGCCTAATGAGCTTTCTGGGTCCTCACACACCTCTGTGAGTTGTGTAGTTGCATGGTGGTGCACGAGCAATTATTAGAGGTAGTTTTCTCAAGTTTTGCACTCTAGTAGTCAAGAAGTATGTTAGATTTAGTTAGATTCTAAGCATGGTTATTTACTAGCAGAAGCTGATGTTTTTGTCCCCTCTATTTTTACATTTGAGGATAAAGTACAATTTATGTTCTGGGCATCACCTTGTGGAAGTTCTAAATCACTTCATGAGGCTTTCAGCCTGGGTTATGTCATTTATCCATCAGCACTCAGTCCATTTAATCCAGACCTCTCAGCTGTACAGACCTAGCTCCTGTTGTGAGTGATCGGCCTGCTTGAGTGCTCCCAGCTTCTCCTGTCACATCACATTTGCATAAAAGAGGACAGATAACCAAATTTGAGCACACAAATGAAAATGCTAAGCGCTGAACCTGTCACAGTTGTTGTTCAACTAATTGTGAAAAATTTGATTTGCTGGCTTTTCACTGTTTATCATGTAGACCCCCTTCTCAAATTTGCGTTGGCTTCTGCTTCTGCACATGTAGCTTTTAAACTCTCTACACAAGCAGCTCACCCTGGGGATTACTTACCTCTCCTACCAGCTTTTAATGTTGGCTCATCTACTTGACTAAATTAGGCCACCATGGCAAACAAACACATAATTAAAAACCTGGGAAAGACAACTGCAGTTGCACTTCTTAAATTGATTTTGCAGTCTGTTACTGGTATATGCCTTTGCATTTTGGCATTTTTATCTTGTGCTCCTGTAAACTGAAACTATCTTTGCTTTTGATTGTATATAGAAGGGAGATACATTATTTCAGAATGAAGACTAATATTTTCTTCTGAAATGGGAATAGTAAATAAAAACACATTCTTGTTTCTGGGTATTTTGTGGCAGCTTATTACGGAGTTGCTATATTCATTTGAAATTAAGACCTGTGTTTGAATTGGCATTGGAAGATCATGGATGAAGTATTGTTCAAATTATTGTAATTTTCAAAATTCTGGGGTTTGACTTTGCTTTCCAGAAGTACTTATAACTGCTGTTATATTTCTATTTCAGAACACCTTCTTTTAACTTAACTGTATAACTTACATATAGTTTCTTACGATTTATACCAAAAGGTCCCCAATTAAAACAGTTGAATGTCACATTGCTTTTTTATGACAAGAGAGGAGGTTTGGACGGACAATTACCTATAAAAAAATAAGATCATCTACATACCCTAATGCCCCATCCCTTTGATATTGGCATTATTTGGTTATACTCTGAATGCCCCTAAGTGTCATCATTTAAGAAGGTGCATGATAACATGGATATAATGGAAATAAATCTATGAAGACCATTGAAGGCTTCTAAAAAACAACGTGAAAAGAAAAGCTGATATTTAGATGTATGCCAATTTATAATTTTCTAGCAGTTTTAAAATATCAAAATAATTTTTTTCAAGTGAAAAATTATTTGTCAGCAGCTATGGATGAAATATTGTGAAAAAATAAAATCGAAAACATTTTGCTTAACATACTTTTAAATTTTATTGTATTATTTTTGGGAAGGGGGAAAAGTCGATAAAGTGACTTTCATGTCAAGCAGAGTTCACTAATGGCATAACCTCTTTCATAAACTGATCAAAATGTATTTTAAAGCTAGGATATTTCCAACTATATCTCTGGTAAGTTTGTACAAAAAAAAAAAAAAGAACAAAGCCAACTTATTTTCTTCTGATTATTAAGAGTTATATAATTTGTAGCCTAAATGGTCTTACATCCAGGTTATTGTGGTTAGCTGTCCTTTGTTTTAAATGTCTTCTCCCTTCATGATATATACTTCCCTGATATGTCCATTAACAGCTGTCATGATGTTGCAGCCTTCATCTCACTAAGCTAAATGGGCTGAACACTTAAAGGCATTTGACAAAGCCTGATGTATTTAATTGCAGCAATATCAGATCATGACCATCACAGATCAGTATGCTGGAGAACATTGTCCTTCTGCATTAAATTTTGCTCTTTTCCTCATTTTTTAAGACTGAATTCTACTGTCATTAAAATACACCTGGAGAAATAACTTGTGCTGTACTCTATTCTCCTACATTTGACTTGTGATCACTAGAATATTAACTGTTTCCTTTCCCACATCCATCCTTTGTGTCACAGTATTTTATCTCCTTCCTCATTAACAGCTTTCCAAAGGCGACCTCCTTTCCTGCCCTCTTTCTCAAGTTTGCCAATGAGTTACACTAAATAACACAAATCATATTTTCAAAATAAAATATTTGGAAAAGTGGGATACAGATATGTTTGGAGGAGACATATCAGGCCCACAGCATCAAACTGAGGATCAGCAAAAATTCAAGAAATTATTTAACAAAAAACTTCATTCTATATTTGACAACCTAAAACTGCACTGCTAACAAGTTTGGTAATGAAAATCAATGAAGTAGCAGCTCTGGGTCCAGACCAAAAAGATTGTTTGTGGATTTCCAGAATGTTGTTGTATCTTTTAGATTACTCTGAGTAACCTTCAACAAGCTATTCCAGAGTGAATTTAATATTCCCTCCCAACTCCTCCCATTTGCAAAATACATCGCAATAGCTGAAATGTCCTGAGATGTCTTTGTGACCAAAGAGACAGAAGATTTATCTACCCAAGAAAATAGATACTGTTTTCAAAATCCATTTTCTTCATACAAAGAGAAGAATAAAATTTCCTTAGTTACCCTGTTCTCCAAAAGCAGGTCTAATGTTTGTTGATAAGCTGTTATCTTAACATACAATGATTTGGTCTGGAAAACTCATAGATATGTTAAAGCTCGTAGAACTGAATTAAGCATTTGGGCTTGTACAGCATATTGGTCTTAGAAAGAACTATGCTTACAGATAAGATTCTTTTCTCAGATTTTAACAAGAAAACAATACAAAATAATGTCCTGCTTTGTTTCTAATTTAACTTATTGAAACATGGACAATTTTCGTTAAATCATGGAATTTTTGCATTCTTTAAAAATAGAAAATCGTCATTTCTTGTTTTGCCTCCTTTGCCTCTCTCTGAACTTAGTTATGTGTATTGCTAGATTTATTCAGAAGCAGTGTGAGAAAAGGAGAATGGAAGGGAGAAAATGCAACAGCCAGAAAACAAATATCCCTCTCAGGTAAGTTTTGCAGTCAAAATACCAGTGACAGTAGGACTTAAAGACCATTTCTGAAAAGAGGTTTTGTTCCAAACTTTCTCATTAAGTTAATCTGTCTATGTAAATGTGAACATGCAGATCTCAAAACTGGGTTCTTGATGTAAAAGCCTGATTTATAATTTCAGAAACTACTTTGCAGAATTTCTTTAAATTCTAATGTCCTTCAATATCCTTTTCCATAAAGTGTTTTGCTAGGCAAGTCAAATAAACATGACAGAGCAAGGGCAAGAAATGTGTTTAAAATTTTGAACAAGTACTAGTGAAAAATGTTTTGCCATATTCCCTCAGCTCTAATAAAATGTACACTTTCCATTTATCCTTCAGCTAGATATATATTGATGTTTGATTAAAAACAGTCTCCCCTGCTTCTGTAAGTACCTTCATGTAATTCATGGGGATTTTCTCATTTTCCCAGGTCTGCTTGGGTAAATAAAGGTTTCTTCTCAGCTCAGTATCTTAGGTTAAGTGTTGGAATAAACAAACTTCCATTAACTTGCTTTTTGTTTTGCTTTAGAATGCAAGTAACTTGATCAGCATGTAAGAGAGGTAACTTTCCCTATATATTATTATATAAAGATGACCCACTTCCCATGAGCTTAGCTCTTGACTATAGATAAATGCAAAAGAATAAGCACACAGAGAAGTGATTAGCAAGTTACGAGTACTCATCTCCCTGGTCTGCCGGTATATACAAAGAAAGACATGTTAAATTGCCTGTTCTTTTTATACAAAAAAGAAAACTTATTTACCCTATGGGTAAAATGTGTGTTGACCTACTGCATTACAGTATAAGCATGAACAAGGTTACTTTTTCCCCGTTTCTGCTAAATAATAAGGCAACTCATGCTGAGGGTGCACTTAAACTATATCTATAACTCTTGGAAACTCATAGATCGTAAGGCCAAATGGGACCATTATGATCATCTTGCCTGACCTCCTCTATAGCACAAGCCATAGGGTTTCGACAGCATAACAGTATTTGTAATTTCATATCCATTAGAGTGCTATTTATAGAATATATATTGTATTGAAATGGCAGAATATTCATTGCTGTGAAATTCTGCTGGATAATTTTACTGCTGTAGTGTTATCTACAGGGCTCTTGGTACACATGAATAACAAAAAAACCCTTCAAAATTTCAAGTAATTTGCTAAAAATGTGACTTCATCTAATAAGTAGATTGATTTAGACAAACAGCTGCAAAAACATATTTAAGGTAAAAACACAGTTGTTATAAAAGAGTCAAAAAAATACTAAATACTGTAGAATGTGAAGTCTAATGAAGAAAAGAAGTGGACTGACTGGTCCATTGCAACAATGCGTGTTTTAGAGAGGATAGAGAAAACGACCCAAAACTATATCTTTCACAAGGCTACTTCTTCTGTGCTGAATCTCTCTTTTTTTTTTTTTTTTGGACTATTTATCAAGAACTATGGTGCTTAGTTTTCATTTTCATGGTACCATTTCTATAAAATGTCTGCTACATATGGAAACTGATTTTAAGGGGTGACTAGGGCAGAAGTATGCATCTGCACTGTTATACATGTAAAGCAAACGGAACCTCATCCCCTGCCTTGCTTTATAAAACCATCACTATTAGTCCTTAAGTTTCATTTTCTGTCTATCTGGAACATCAGGAAATGTCCTTTGCCTTTCCTATAAAAGTCACTAATGAAATGTTCTACACTGAGCAATCCTGGAGGTCCTCATCAAACCAAACCACCTTCATTGCTCAAATCTCGGGAACAGATAATATGCCTGATTTTTAAAGATAAGAAGCCAGGTATCACCCATGTTTGTATTTGCTTCTGGGTAGGGAGCAATAAAAGGGCAATTAGGATTTCTACTGATCATTAGTTAAAATAATTTAACCTGTCTTTTAGCAAAGTAATAACGGTCCTTGAAGTAATTACATAATTTTCTTAAATGCTAAGAATGATGAGATAAAACACCGTGAATGTCATTGGTCAAAGATGTTTATCCATGAGTATTAAAAGGTTTTAAATATGTTTTTATAGAAAAGCCTATGCCATTCAGATTAGTCTCCCAGCCTTTGCTAAAATTATACAAATTTAAAGACCTATGAACAAGTATGCCTTAAAAAAAGCAAAAGCAGATAGACCAGTAAATGTATCACAGAAACCTTCAGGAATTCAGTGAAATAATCTGTAAAATAATCAGATTTAGTAAAATCTGAAATGCTTTGTTCAGAGTATCTCCTTGCTATGCAAGAGCTTTGATAAACTCTTGTGACAAGTACAGGAGGAGGGCTGTGTCTCAAGGTTTTCATTTTGATTTGTTCTCTAGTAAATTCTCCAAAAGCGTAGATAATGACAACATTTTTAGCTAAAAAAGGTTGAAAACAATTTTAAAAGATATTTCAAAAGAGGGAAAGAGAGGAGGAATGAAGAGACCAATTAACCAATTTTTCTTGGCCTTTCTCTCACACACAGACACATTCTGTACAAATCCCTGTTTTGATGTATTATTTTAATTAATCCTGGTCTTTTGATTTCTGCAAAAAAGAAGGTTAGCAAATGTAACAATGCTCGAGAGTTTCTTTATCGTAAAAGACACATAATTTCAAGCATTTAATAAGGTAGATTTATTCTGGGTAGTTTAGTTTGCACATTCACTCAAACAGCCCTCCCCAAAGACAACATTAAAAATGTGATTAGTTAGCTGCCATCAATAACACAAAATAGGAAAACACTCTCTGAAGGGACAGCTTTGTGGAGGGCACTGCACAGTGTGTAGTAAAAAATATATGGCCTAATAAGTTTACATTTGCAGGCTCATTTGTTAAAACTCTTGAATTTCTAATTTGTGTCGGAAAGATAAATGGATGGGGCCTCAGTAAAGTGTGAGATTAATACTGATGGATGGGGATTCAGATTTTTGCTAGCCTCTTACTTCTATACAACCCAGTAGGCAGTTTATGGGGAAAACCAAATGTAAATAAAAAAGAGGACATTATTTACCTTGGTCAAGGCCAATTACTAGTTATATTGTTCTTTTCAACTTTATTGTGTGGATGTAAATTATCCTTATCTAATTATTGTTTAATGCATTTTGGCAATCAAGCCCTTACAAAGTGTAATTAGATGCTAAAAAGGACAGGCACCCCATGGTTACTTTGAAACACTGCAAATAGTCAAATGGTAGAAATGGAGGCCTCTGGGACCTTTTGGGGTGTAAGGTGGAAGAATAGTAATAAAACATATTATATAATAAAAAACTGCCTTATACCTCAGTCAAAATGCTCAAACAAAATGAAAATGAGCTGAGGTTAATACAAATAATAAAATAGGTGGGATCTGCATATGCCATACACAGTTGATTTCAACAGCTTTCTGTCCACATGCAGTTCCAGTGCAGTTCTACCACCATGATGCCAAGAGAGACATTAGAAGGGACAGCAAATTTTCTTACCTGTCTAGCAGAAAATACCTCTGAACTTGGATGAACTTAACCAATGTAGAGAAAGAAGTTCTTATATTCTAATGAAGTAAGTTGCCAGATACCTTTTCAAACTAAAATACATAGATGTGGCAGAATTAGTAAAGGGATGCATTAGTAAAGGAATAAAAGAAGGAACATTTTGGCATGAACAAAACAAAGGTGCCTTGCTTCTGTATGCGTAGTGTCTTTAAATCAAAGTTAATCCAGAAATCTTCAATATTTGGAAAATGTGTCCAAATGTCAGTACAGGTTCATAGAGGTTGCCAGCTCTGACGGCCCCAAAGAGACAAGGCTGCCACAGGCCCAGGTGCTGGTGAACTCTGACAAGTGGCGAGTTGGGATGTATTCCCAGTAGGCATGTGCACAAATGCACGTGTACAATACATGTGTATAAACAAATATATCTGTCCAGCGACACAGATCAACACAGGCAGACACACATGAACACAAATAGCACTCATGGCTTCATCCTTTTCTCTGGATGATCAAGATGAAGGGTTGCTTGTGGCAAAAATATGGATATATATGCAATGTGGGTCTCTCTAGTAGCTGGGCTTGGACATGCAGCCTATCCAGTAAATTGTCCCTGGATCCTCTTGTGGGCAGATGCCTTATGTACATTCACACACCAGCCTCTCAGCCAACCCACAAGATCTGTCCAGCAGTTGAATAGGACTCTCATGGTGCTTCCAGTAGCCAGGTCTTTCCATGCTCTTATGCTTAGACACCCCTAGCTCATGGGCCACTTTGCCTACTCACCAGCTAGCTCTCCTGACCATCCTACAGCAAGTCCTGTGAAATCCCAAACCAGTCTTCCCTTGCATCCGATAACATGCCCCATGCCCCATGGAAGTGATCTCCCTTAGTCCAAAAGGTGCTCTGGAGTCCTGGTCCACTTGACTGGTGGCACTGGGCTTCCCCCCTGTGGCTGACATCTGTCCTGGGATAGGCCTAGATGTCACTAGGCAGGGTTTTAGTTGGGTTGCCTCATCTGTGCACGTTTGTCCTGTGGAGATGAAATTCTTATCACATAACCTAACAGACTAGTACCTTGATAAGCTATATACGTAATGAATTTGAACAGCCATCTTTAGGGAAGCAAGCAGAGATAGAGCCAAGATTTGTAGGGAAAAATGGTGTCCTGAAAAAAAAAAAAAGAAAAAGAAAAGATAGGATCAAAATTGTTTAAGCAACTGCAACTTAAAATGTAGTTGCAAACAGAAAAGTGATTCACATCTATTTTTCCTTTACAGATGTGCAATGGAATGGATGTTTTCTTAACTCCATTTACTTCCTCCAATATGGTATTTCCTTTCATTATATTTTATTCTCTGTTGCAAAAGAAATATAATTGTCAAACTTAAAGGCATGTGGTTCTTCAGCTTTAGCATCATCCATTGCGATTTATGTTGAATTATTGCTGTAGGTGCTTCAAACTGTAGCCTTACTCCACAGATAAATGAATCAGGATACCAGTGCTCTGTGAACCATAGGAATCAAATCCCAGGCCCCTTTTCTTCATTAAGGGAAGGAGTTAATTTTCTTCATAGCAGCCTGTGTTTAGACACATGACCAAAACAGTATATATAACTTACTGATGTTATAGAGGTTGCTGAGTTGTGCTTGCACAGCTTCAAAGGCTTTCTCTGTTTCTCAGTGTCCCCTCCACCCGTGAGGAGGCTGGGAGTGGCCAAGAGGTTGGAAACAGATATAGCTGGAACAGCTGATCCCAACAGACCAGAAGGGTCTATATGGACCATATGGTGTCATGCTTAGCAGTAAAACTGGGGGAGTAATACAAGGTTGCTCAGAGGCTGGCTGAGCATGGGTATCTGCTGGTGGAAGGTGGTGAATGCATGACTGCCTTTGCATCAGTTGTTTGGAGATCTTTTTCACTTATTAAATCGTCTTTATCTCAACCCGTGGTTTTCTCTAGATTTTGCTTTCCCAGTTCTCTCCCTCATCCCACTGCAGGGCAAGTGAACGAGCAGCTGATGGATGCTTAGTTGCACCGTAATAGGTATGGTAATATGCTGCCAAAATAAAACTGAAGAATATGTCCTATATGGACAGATGTAAGTAGTTCTTAGTTTAGTTTAAAAAAACAGAAGGTGGAGTAGTGACTTGTCACATTCTACGTAAAGGGAAAGCTCTTCAAACTGTGGATAAATTTTAACAAGGGTAATTTAAATGATAATTCACTGTTATATGATGTTCTTAATTTAAGATTTGATGTGTTCTTAAAAACAATGCTCAGCCAGTTCTCTCTCAAGTGAATGTCTGTATCCATGCTTCACTGTTTTACACAGGCATTTTCAGCTCCTGAGCCTGAAGTCTTGGAATAACCTGCCTCACTGTCTGTTTTGCATTGAGGACAAAAGGGACAGGATGCATCTTGTTCCTGCTACTCTTTCCTAAGTGCTGTGCTGTAATCCAACCATAAATTACTGTACATGATGCAGATACTACTGACTAAAGTTCTACAGCTAGTATTAATATAGAGCTCAGAATAGATGTGCTCCTGCCACTTCCTACTACTTTTGCAAACTCTGAATCTGTTAAAACAGATACTTACGTCTCATACTGATATTATAATTGAAGAAAACTAATGGTTGTTATTATTATACAAGCCCTAGTTTCTGTATGACTCATGCCTTTATATGAGTGCATGTTTAAATGCATGTTTATTTGAAAAGGTCATGACACTAATGCCAGTACTGCCCTTTTGCTGTGAATAAAGTTACTGCCTTATTTTAACTGACTGCAGCTTTACATTCTGGCTAGATAAAGGCTCCATTTGTATTACAGAAGCTCACGGCTTGAAATTTGAATTTCATCACTGGAAACAATTACAGTATCAGTGCAGTCTCTGGCTGTAATCCCTCATTTAGTAATTTAATTAAAAACAAGTAGTTCCATGAGCACCAGAACTAATGAAGCTTAGTTTCCAATAGAACTGTGTTCACATGGTTGATTGACTTTTAACTGAGCTGCCAGGAAGCTTCTGTGTGAGTCCCTTCTCTGTTTCCATAATTCCAGAAAATATCCAATGTCTAGTTCAACAACGTGAAACATTTTATATCTCTACTGCTCCTGACATAGCTCAGAGTTGCAAGAAGGAAGCCAGTTTGGCTGGGGCAGCCATTGCAAGAAAATGTTTCTTAGAAAGAATGGGTACCCAAAACCTCAACAGGCACTGCTTGAAGTGTACTTGTGCAGTACACTGGCCATGGCTGCCACAGCCAAGCTGGCTTCCTTCTTGCAGCTCTGAACTGGGGGTCTGCATGGAGACAATACATGGGAGCTTGCAAGACAGAATGCATCCACTAAATATGACAAAGGGGGAAGCTTTTAAAAGTTAAGTTATACAATGTACTGATTGCAAATTTTTAGTGCAATGTTTCAGACACATTGAAACATGCAAATCTGTCACATGCACGTGGGACATATGTTCAAACCAAGGATGCTGTACCAGACCTTGTAGAAGGTGATGTGGCAGCTGGTAAAATGTGTTTGGTTGTGGTGTCTCCACCCCTGAATGGTGTTAGAATAAAAGAGGCAGCTTAACATGTGTCTGTCTGTTTATATATCAGATCTTACTGAAAACTGGCCATCCAATCCATGATGGAGAAATTGCTGGTATCAAGGGTCCCCCAGAAGAAAATAGTGTAAATACTTGCTAGTGGGATGAAGCACAAATGCTTAAGATTAAAAACACAAGAAAAGACAACAGCTCAAAATGAAGGGTAAAATAGTCATAAATTTAATCCTTCACTTTAGAAGGAAAACTGTTGGTGCTTTTTTGTTTGATTTAAATCTAGTGATAATGAATCTTTTATTCTAGACACTTGAGTGAATGGTTACTAATTACAGAGTTTTATTTGGAGATGCCTCAAAAAATATTTCTTTTTATAGTCTCTTGAGACAATTGCTTCTGGTAAACTTTTATTGATGATAGCACATTGGGACCAAAACTACACATCCACTGAGTCTGTTGTTTTGTAATGTAATTAAAACTCTTGAGAAAATAATTGAAATGGCATTCACATTGATACCCGTGTTCAGAAAGTCATGTATTCAACAAAGAAGATAGGCACATCTTTATACATGAATTTTAACCTTTGTTGATTTCATCAAGATTTAAACATATTCTTGAGTGCTTTGCTGGTAAAAACCTAAACATAAGTTTCATGTCTAGCACTGACAATGTCAGAAATGCTGTATCTTCAAATCTGTTAACAACATTTAATAATAAGTTTTTCTGAGGTTTTCAGATCTGACAAGGCAGAATTCTGTATCCCTCATTCTTGTATACTTCATTCTAGTCTTGCTAGCACATTTTTAGGAAGTGTTTATGAAAATGAATTCTCTACCTGTTCTCTGATAAAAAGTGTAGTTATTTGGATTAGTTTAAAAGCAACAAATCACATCTCATTACATAATTTTAAAATTTTTTAACCCATCTATAATAGCAGGCTATTTAAGGGGGATACCAGATTTAGAAATATTGCAGTTTTCCATAACATAAAATAGTTTACATTGTTATGAATTATTTCTACTCCATTTTATTCAGTGAAACCACAGTGCACCATTCAACTGTGGGAAAAAATTTCCACTCTATCCTTACAATTGAGATGAAGTCATATGCATGATGGTTGTCAGCATCTTCTACCAGGCAACTAGAGAAAAGACAAGGGGAAACAGCCTCAAGTTGCACCGTGGGAGGTTCAGAATGGGTATTAGGAAAAATTTCTTCACTAAAAGAGTGGTTAGGCATTGGAATAGGCTCCTCAGGGAAATGGTGGAGTGAACTTCTCTGGAAGTGTTCAAAAAACAAGTAGATGTGTCATTTCACAATAGGGTTTAGTTGGCATGGTGGCTGAAGGTTGAACTTGATCTTGGAGGTCTTTTACAACCTTGATGATTCTATGGTTCTCTAAAATTCACCACACACATCTATGTGTGAGTTTATAATTAATCAGTTTTTTCCAAGTTAACAGAAAACTATTAAAAGTCAAATTATTCAGAAATAAAATCTCACTGTTCCTTGTTTTCTTCTTTTGTTGGCACCCACTGTTTGCAGTGACTGTGAAATGTTTTTACAACCTTCTCAAGATGCCATCCATACTGACAGTTTGAGCTCTGGTAGAACTTTCAGGTTCTCCACTCTTCCACTTTTATACTCCAGTATAATTTTAGTTCTACTTTCTTCCATGCACTCACCTGGGGTTAAGAGGCTCAGCTATTTACTACTGTACAGCATGAGCCTGTGCAAGAAAACCAGTAAGAGCCAGAATATTTCAAGAAATTCTGTTCAAGAAATTGCATAGTCAATAGAAATGTTCACATAATGCCATCACAATTGGAAAAAAGTAAGTTTCTATGGAGCCCATATACTGGGTTGCATAGTCCCAAAGTTCATTAGTTTCCCAGCTACTTTTGTACACAGAATTCATAAGCAGGCATGCCTTATGTGTAAAGGCATCTGGCTGCAGAAGCTCAGCTCTTTTGTGGAACTCAAACATGGCTATAGGGAACTCATTTTATCCTTTTGCTTTAAAAGTGTATTGCCATACATAGTTTTGGAGTTGCCCCAGAAACACAAAATATTGACCTGTTGGAGCAAGTCCAGAGGAGGGCCATGAAATTGACCAGAGTGGTGGAGCACCTCTCCTGTAAAGATAGGCTGAGAGAGTTGGGGCTGTTCAGTCTGGAGAAGAGAAGGCTCCAGGGAGACCTTAGAGCAGCCTGCCATAACCTGAAGGTGACTTACAAGAAGGCTGGAGAGGGACTTTTCAGGAAGGTATGTAGGGATAGGACAAGGGGGAATGGCTTTAATCTGAAAGAGAGTGGGTTTAGATTACAAATTTGGAAGGAATTCTTTACTGTGAGCATCATGAGACACAAGAAAGGTTGCCCAGAGAAGCTGGGGATGCCCCTTCCCTTGAGTTCAAGGCTGGGTTGGATGGGGCTTTGAGCAACCTGGTGTAGTGGAAGGTGTCCCTGCCCATGTGAGGTGGGTTGGAACTAGATCTTTTGGATCCCTTCCAACCCAAATCTTTTTATGATTCTATGATTCTAAATGTGTATTGGGGGCTGTATGTTCAAGAGTTTCAGCAACAAAAGGGTCAGAAGGTGGCTTTAGGGCCTTTCTGAATAAATGTTAGCCAAAAGGTTGGTATCCTTCTTAAAAGTTAGTAGAACTTACAGAACTGAGACTGGTTGGTTACATTGTTCTTCATGAATTTTATGCACAACAGGTAAAAGTTCTGTAATGAATCCATGTGCAATTGCTTTCAACTCTTATCCAAGCGGATGACAATGCTGTGTGTGTTCATCCACATTTGCAGCTCAGATGGATCACTGCACTTGACATTTCAAAGACTAAAATGATCTAAAAAATAAACACACTGCAATAATTTTGAAGGCTGATCAGCCTTTTAATGTGGTGTCAGTTGACTGTTATTTTGTAAATTAGGCTGTGATTTGATTCTTTATCAATTTTTAGTTGTGTTTAACATCACCTAACTCATGAAGAAGGCAGCACTGGTAGCCTGAAATGTAATGATGCTTTTATCTACTTGAGAAACAATGACAAGTCTTTTAAAAAATTTGGAATGACTTAAGTACTCATTAAAGAGATGCTAACACAGATACCATGCCAGCATGGTTTGTGAGCTTTCAGGCAGAGCTCTGACAAGTCTCCTCCATCTGCCAGCAGGAGTTTTAGCAAGGGGTATCTGCTTGAGCAGTGAATTTTGTTGAAAAAGGGGGAATTCAAAGAAAAAGGGATGAAACTCATACAGAGTTTCCCTGGATTTGGGACTTACTTTACTTTCTTCAGGTCTCTAGTAATGGAAAGTGCACTCCCAACACGCTTAACAGGGAACTGGTTTTGGTGGTTTCAGTAGAGGGGAACTCCTTAAGTCTCAGTTTTGAGGAATGAGTATAGTTTCATTAATTTGACTCAGCCATTGCTACTGGTAATCAGAATTGAAGAAGGTGTTTTGTGGTTTGGGGTTTTTTTTGTTTCGTTTGTTGATTGTTCGGGTTTTTTTGGTGTTTTTTAGTTTTGAAGCTTTACACAATGTTATAGATATTTAAAGGATATTTTATTTTATTTTCGAGGGGTTCCATATCCTAATACAAAAACATAAGAGGCATCGTGCAGTGGATGTATTTACTGAAAAAAGTTTGCCTAGAAAAGGAGTCTGGACCACAGAATCATAGGATATCCTGAGCTGAAAGGGACCTACAAGGATCATCTGGTCCAACTCCTGGTCCTACAAATGACCACCCCGAGTCACACCATGTGCCTGAGAGCGTAGTCCAAACACTTCTTGAACTCTGTCAGACTTGATGCTGTGACCACTTCCCTGGGGAGTCTGTTCTAGAACCCAGCAACTTTCTGGATGAAGAATCTTTTCCTAATATCCAACCTAAACCTCCCCTGATACAACTTCAGTCTGTTCCCTCAGGTCCAGTCACTGATCACCTGTGTAAGCCCAGAACAATTCTACTGAGATGCATCAGGGAGGAAGAAGCAACACCAAACAGGTGATGACTCTTCTGGATTGTAGTGTTGGGACAATGTCTTGCTCATTGTGGGTACAACTCTTAAAAGTGATAGCTAATAGTTTCAAATGTACTTTCTTTTTTAAATGGTGGAATAATTACCTGTGGGTAGTGAATATTAGGAAGTATATGAGCAGCAAATAATTTACTACTGGCATTATCTAATAATTATCTCTAGATGAAATTGCAAGACTGCAGTGCTTTTAAAGCCCATTTGTGACCCATAAAATATGGGTTAAAACCTCACATTCCACTACTTGCTTTTGCAATTATTACTGCAAATGGTGAGAAAGTACAAAGCAATCACCAGTAGAAGAGATCTTTTAACTACTGTAATTTCTATAACTATTAAAAGAGATACAGCTTACCCAAAAACTTGATACCTGTTCTTGTTTTATTCACCAATGAGACAACATTGTAATAGTAGCAATCTCTCCTTCCAAATTAATCTTCTTCTAAGTGATAATTTTTCTAACATAAGAAACTGTAGGACAGGGTCTAGACCCACATTTAGAAAGGCAACCAAGAGACTAAAGCGAGGACCTAAATGGGATAAGACTGCCTCCTGGAAGGCTACCAGGGTACCTACTGGTGGAAAGAAAGAGCTTCAGTCCTGTCATAAAATAAGTTTTGATAATAATAAATGTACATGAGAGAAGATAATATCTTCTTCAATTGATTACAGCAACAAAAAAAATGTTTCCAACATGAAAAATGGGGGCAGAGCCCATGAAAGAACAGTTTTAATGTAGAGTTTGACAGATTCATGATAGAGACAATGCATTCTACCCAGTCATCCTTAGCAATATTGCATTGGATTGAAAAATGAGGAAGACCCTAATAATCCTAAGTTTTTGTTTGTTTGTGTGTTTTTGTTGTTGGGGGTTTTTTTGTGCTTAAACCAATCGAGATGAGTTATTTATCTCCTGCTCAGGACACTAACAACTAGTGGGAAACCTTACATCACTGGTAGTGCCTCCTACAAGGTATATTCATGCTCTTGGAAAGGTCAGACAGTGTAAAATCCAGAGAATGTAGCTTGCAATTCAAGACACAATCGAGAAAACATTTAGGAGCTCAGTTCTTGTGCCCTAGTTCTGAGGCTAATTTTCATGATATTCAATGAGATTCAGACAAGGTACACATCAGGTCCAAAGACAACTTAAAATACAAAATAGGCTGCAGGCAAAGCATGAGAGAACTATGTTTGAAACGATGAAGAGGATGTGTAAATATACAAGTAAAAGGCTTTAACCTAAGAAGCATGTTGACTTATGAACTCTGATGACAGGAAGCAAAACATTCTTTCCAAACTATTTGTGTAAAAAGCAAATCAAATTCAGTTGAAACAAGATCGCATCCCTGTGTCCCCACCCCCATCAGAGTGAAAATAAATGAGCTGATTTATGGCAGATATCTACCCCCTCATGGAAGCCGTTTATCTCCCCTTGCCATGCTGCATTCCTAACACTAAGTGGCAGTATGTTAAAGTATATACACAGGCAGCACCACCAGTAAGCGCCTGCAAAGCCTGTTTGTCTTTCCCATAACCTAAAATGGCCGCATGCCAATGTCATGTCTTTCCTTAACTCTGCAGAAAAATATTGACCTATTGGTGTAAGAAAATTTTCCCACATCTCCATCTTTTGAGATCAAAATTAGTTAGAAGAAACTGGCTTTGAAGCACAGTGACTTTTTTCAAAAGGATTCATGCTTTTTTTTTTCCTCTTAAGACATTGCCTATAGCTCAGTCTAAGTTTTGATTCAAAAACCTGTGTTTTGAAATAGTATTCAGATCAACACCTTGGTTTCCATGTTTCTATAACAGCTGGATCCCTCATAAGAAATTCTGAAGAGGTGTTAACAGGAAGAACTGAAATGGTAGAAGCATTGAAATGTCTTCTTTGAAGTAACTGTGGCATCTATTGACCTCATTGTGAGAGTATTTTATGATAGGATCCCAAGCTACTCAGGTACAATGAGCCAGGCAGACTCAACAGGGGCCTACATAGTCTGTGTAGCATTGGCTTCTGCAGAAGCGTCTTGTGCCAACCTGCAGTAGAAACTGTCTCCTTTAGACTCAGATGACAATGTATGTCCTTGGCACACAGCCACCATTTTGCTGGTAAAGTGTATAGGGGTAACTACAAGCTGAGTGGCTTATGATGAATTTGGTTTATTTTTGTGTTCTGGAAAGGCACCTGACCTGACCACTTAGGGAAGGAGCCCAGTTGTAACTCAGATATCCTTGAGTTCTCTTCAGTTACTCATTTGATTGTATCTCTAGCTGCTTTCTTGAAACCCTGATGGTTTGATCCATAGCTCAAAGGAAGAGGCACTTTTTTTATGCAGTTCAGTCGTAAGCAAGTTTGACAGAGTAATTCCTATCTCCAGCACTAGATATTAGAAACAGTGGATACAGTGTCTTCAAAGAGGAATTTTGCCAGATAGGGAGGAACAGGGAAGCAGAAAGGAGAAGGAAGGGAGCTCCCACAGCTATGTCTGAGCCATTGGTGAATCATGAGCAGGAATCTCAGGCATGTCACCTGCAGCATCACACATGCTTTACAGACTCATGTTGGGTAGACCTGTCCAAAACACATTACAACAGACATTGTCCCTAGTGTCATCGGTTACTTCATTACTCTTAAAAAGCATAAAAAGATTGAAAATACCTAATTAAATTCCATAGAGACAAAGCGAGATAAGGTCAGGAATCCCCCATCTCTGAGATCAATGAGTGCAATGAAAGCACAATTTCACTGTCCATTCACCACGGTCCTGGACTGCTGGTTCTCAGAAGAGAATTTGTGGTTCCTCATGCTTTAAAAGTTACTTGCTAGTGGCAGTTTGCTAGTTCTTTTTTTTTTTTAACTTTGCCTATCCCTAGCTTCAGTAGAATAGGAAAAACTCCCAGTTAATCTTTCTGAGTAAAATATAAACAACACAACTCAAGCACTACTGAAACCTGAAACAGTGCACACAAGAGAAAACTGTTGTTCTCTCTTTTCAAGTGAAGGTACCAGTTGGCTAAACATCTTTGCATGGAGGAGAGAGGGAGGGAGGGAGGGACTGACCCTGAGATAGACAGCAGGAGCTTATTAGTCACCTCTTCCACCTCCCTCGATTTCCTACAGTGTCTTCTTGTGTTTCCCTTTCCAATCTGGCTCTCACAGTAAGAATGCATTCTAGGATCTTACAGTTTCAATGGCTCCCACAGCTATGAGGCACAAATTCCCACAGATGCTGTTTGTCTTCATGCACTTCAGGGAAGATAAGGAAGGGAAACAGGGAAAATCCTTTTTCCAGAAATGCTACTATCCTGTCCATCTATCCTAGAAGGCAATAGGAACACTGCAATATACATTCCATCTCTATGGCAGAAAGTCATCCTGATTCTCCAGGACTCCAACTGCTACAGCCTGGGAAGGGAGAGAGGAAAAACTGTTTAGAAAACTGCATCCACAGGTGAGGTGTGTTTGTTTGTTTGTTTGTTTTAGTGAGAGAGGTTGGGGTGTGGGTTCTTTCAGATTTACATTTAATTTTTTCACTGAAGTTTTGGAAGGGGCTGAGAACCACAAATTTGGCAATACCAAAGTAGTCTCGAAAAATACTTTGGGGCAAAAAAAAGCCTGAAAATTTAAAAATATATAAATAATTTCCAAAATTCTTTATTACAATCTCTCACCCTTTCAGATCAACAAAAGAGAAACAATTATTGTCTTTGGAATAAAATGTTATAATGTATCTTTTTCCCAAGAATATGAAACTCATTATAGTTTTCTGTGATCATCTGTGCATGTATATGTTATCACACATGTATTCTTATGTATCTGTCCTCCTCACCACAATAACTGCAAATATCCAATTTTATCTCCATTTGATAAGTTGATACATTTTTACGAGTGTTATAGAATTAAGTGGTTGCAGAAATAGTTCCTCTTCCTGCCCCAGAGGACAGAAAAGTTGCAATATGATCACTGACACTACAGGCAATTCACACAGGAGGTGAGCCTGAAGATACAAATTCTTAAAAAATGAGGTATCATCTACTCTGCTTGTGGAAAATCTACCAGATTTTGGAACTACTAGGAAACAAATTGATTAGTTCTTTGAGAAACCAATCTCAGCTATAAAATATCTTGAAAGCATTTTGTCTTTCCTGGACATGACCAATTTTCCCATCCAGAATACCCTGAATTGTCTCTTCGATTTGGCTTCCTTTTTGAGCTATTAAGATGTCCTTTAACACAGTAAAAAACATCCCATTAGCAATGCTGAAGGGCTCACTTCTTCCATATCCCCCTAAGACCCTGACCTGTATTTGAGTTTAACTCCCAGATGAACTTCTACCACAGCAGGGTTACTAATCTGCCAAATGGTAACATCAAAGAATAATAGTTCCTGTTGAGTTCTTCTAGTTTGGAGCTTTGACTCCTATTACAATTTCCTCTTTGCTGTAGCATTGATTTAAACATGCTTCCTTGATAGTAATGTTTCACTACTCTGTGTGTGCATGAACACAACTCAAACTTTGACTGTATTTCCCCATGGCCACACCTTGATAAAAAGCAGCTGATGCTTCCTAGCAGGGAGTCCTTGAGTGCAGAAAGGAGCCTCATGGTACTGAAATAGTTTAGCTGGGGGATGAGTGACAGTGTTGACCATGGACACCTTTCTAAAACTTTCAGCAAACTGTCTTGAGAGAGAAATTTTCTTCCTTTGTATTTCTGAAGTTTCTGTGAAACTCTTTACTTCACATGCTGTTCTTACCTTTTGACAGTTGACCTTTTCTCTTCCCATTCACTTCTCTATTTAACAAGTCTCTTTCCTTCTCTTTTGCCACCAAAGGATGTACTGCCACTTGGCAAACTGCTTGGCATCAAACTGTGCACATGACTTAGGGAGGTCTGATTTCCAGCTCCATTAGGTCAGCACAGACTCATCCAATATTCTTCAGATACCAAGCTGGCTCACTCTTCTGCATGGAGCTGGCAAAGAAATGTTCCCTCCCTCTCCTTTTCATTTTATGTGCACATTAAAAGTATCCATGACCAAATCAAAAATTGTGCAGCTGTTTCAATAGCTGCAAAACTGCTTAGAACGGGGAGCCCAGAGTATAGAGAAAGAGACCTTTGTGAATTGAACACTCTCTGAACTAAGTTGTTTGTGAAAACCCATGTATAATTAAAGCCTCTCTTGTTAGTGAATGGAGCCATACTTAAATACACACAATGTATATCTTTATTTCCTGCTCAAATTTTTTTGGGGGATATTTTCCAGCAGTGTGTATTATGTGGCTTTGGCAACTGCAGTGCATCATCATTATAATCATTCAAACAGTGGAGCTCCCTGCTTCATTATGAGCATCTTTCCCCTAAAATACTTTTTGATGGACCGCAATATAGGCAGTCTAGACCTGAACTGCATAATAAATGGTACTATGATTCCTCTAATGGTAAGGTCCTTTCTCCCACTGCAAATGGAGATGTAATTCAGATGCACACTATCTCATCCTCTGCATGCTGAGAGACAAAATAAACAGCAGCATTCATTTGTCTGTTTCAATTTCCCTTACCAAAAAGTCAACTTCCAAAGAAAATGTTTACCAAAACATTTCCCTGAACAATCTGAATAATATTTAATGGGCCACTTACTTAGTTAGTATCTAATTAAATTTTGCATCGTGAAGAGCATATTCAAATCACTGTGGTATTGTGAATAAGGTTTCAATAAAAAATACAGAATAAAAGAAATCTGCAAAATAACCACCATTAAACTAATGAGTAAAAATTCAGCAGCTATAATAAAATCCACCAGAGAACATATAAACTGCAAACAACCCTATTACCAAACAATATTAGTCAGGTTTCATCTTCTTCCCTCATGCATCCCAGCACAGAACATGAAAAAAAAAGAAATACTCAGAGGAGAACATTTTGACGGAAGTAAGGGCCAAACACACATACAGGGGAAGATATAGCAAAGACTAGCAGCTGCATAGCTTAAGGTACCAAATAGTATAAAATCTCTTAATTAAAAAATGAATTAATTGTTGCGAGTATATTTCTCTTGACAGAGCACATTTTCACTTCTGCAGAATGCAATTGTTAACACATTTTAAAAATAAATTCTTTGACAGTTAGACCTGTAATATAGAGGGATAATATTAAGAAACGTGAAGCATGCAGTCAGTTTTCCTCTTTCATTTGAACTATGCTTATCACACTCCACCTGGATCCTATAAATATTTTCCTAAAGGTTGTTTGGTTTTTGCACCACTTCACAACCCAATTCAGCAAGGCATCTGTAATGCTAAGCTTGAGCTACTCCACTGAAATCGATACTCACGTATTTAAGTGCTTTGCCATAAAGGGGACTGGATGGCTATAAGGCCATTGCCCTGTCACTCCATGTAGAGTGATTTCCCTGCTGTGCAGTATAACTCTGTAAATGCAATCTGTTCAGTATACCAAATAAATACCTCTATTGGAACATTCACCTAGGGCTTATTTGTGACGTGTGTGAATGTTATTTATTAGAAAATTTAAGCATTATTGCAGCCAATTAGAAAAGCACTTTTTATTACTTGCAGCCTTTGCTGCTGCCAGTGCTCCACGTCCTCCCCGTTGACACCACTATTATATACTGGCTCACTTAAAAGGCGCAGCGAGCAAGCGTGTAGAGCTCTGCAAAGAGGTTTTGCAATTCCAGCTCCAGGCATGTTGGTAGTCTGATTTCAGCTGTGCTGCCAGTGCTTAAAATCAAGCAGGCATGACCATTTCGAGTACTTGAACAAACTGAGTATTTAAAGGATTGAAATTTCTACAGATTCATAAATTAGGAGTTCAACCATCATAAGAAAGGCATTCACTCCTCTGAGCTGTTGCTCCAAGTAAAGAACACATTTCTGGAAGAGTAATGTCCTGTACTCCATGCTCCCAATTTTTGGGATGCTTTCCGGTCCACTTCCTCTTGGACAGTGTTTGGGCAAAATGCAAATTACAGATATCAGAAAGCTCTCCATGTATATTGGTTTGCTGCAGTTTAAGCAGTACTTTCAGGTAAAGCAGTGCTTTCTGAAGAATTTCACTTGCATTGCTGTTCATCTGAGCTCTCTTTAAATATGTGCTCATCAAAGAGGTAGAGGAGGCTGCCAATTTGTGAACACCTTGATGTAAAGTCCCATAAAGAGATGGAGATCAATCCTACAAAGTAAATACACAGAACACATGTTTTCTGTTACATAGACATCCTTAGATGTACATGTAAGAAGTGAATTTACATGGTGGATTTCTGAGAAAACTTTTCAAAAATCAAGTAATTCAGATGAATATTTAACCTAAAGAAAATTATTTTCATTCCATCTTCACACATATTTATAGTCTCCTCTGAAAGCGTATTTTGATAGCAAAATGTAGATGGCTTTGACTCCAGCTATCAGCCCACAAACTCAAAAGTAATTATGACATCAAATTGTGTATATTTGAATCCCAGACTCCTACAGCCACAGAGGCTTCATTGCCCAGTAATGTCAGTGGAAGGGTGGAGATGCTTTCAAAGCATCCCAGGGAAAAGAACCTTAAATTTATCTAAATTTGGACATACTTTCCTGTTTTTTGAGATCTTGAAAGATATCTGCTGCTTTCCAGTGAAGAAACAGTTGACCTAACTGCTCCAGATCTTGAAAGATATCTGCTGCTTTCCAGTGAAGAAACAGTTGACCTAACTGCTCCAACAGACTGGGAATAGCAACCTAAACTTACGACACTTGCTTTCTCTGCACCTAATAATTAAGTCAAGTCTAAGTTAACTCTGCCTCAGGATCTGTTAGGAGCTCAGCTGTCTGCTCCTTTTTGCTATTGAAATATCTGTGCCTGGTGCTGACCAAGGAGTCAAATTTTGTTCAGGGAGGTATCAAGTAGGAAAAGGATTGCTGTGGTTCACTCAAACTGATTGATCGCATCTGCTTGTTTGCAAGTCTAAATATGTACATTAATTTTTTGTTCAGTATAGAATATACTGCATATAAGAGAAAGACATTCTAACTAAAAATATTTTCTACTTATGAAAACTTAACAGAAAAAGGAAAATAATCATAGATGAAAGCATATAAATGTGTGCCATAAAATACATATAAATAGAAATATATACATATATGTACACACATTTTTGTAAGAGAAAAGAATGGACAAATGCTTATAATTCCTGAACTCTGAATTAATACTACCTTCAGTTATTTTATGTGCATTTTCTTTAGTCATTTTGCATGTGTTTTCTTGTTTTCTTAAAGTGATTAAGTTTAGCAGAGAGCTTTTCCATTGTGTTTCATGATTTCATTTTCCATGAAACATACTGTATTAATTTGAATCACAATGGTGGGGTTTTTGCTATAATATGTCCACACACCTCTGAAACCATTCCCCAATAGTACTGAGTAGAGGCAGAGGCAATATTAAACCTTTGTATATTATTTTTCAATAATTATTTCTCAGACATGTAGGCCTCATTCTTCAAGTGTTCTTCTGACCTGTTACCTTGCATTTAACATGAATGAAGAAAGAGAGGAGAGCTGGTAAACTTTACTGGGTTATATCAGCAGAAAATAGGTTCTTCCTTTACTTACTAATCTGACATTTAGGACATGCCATGATACAGGAGCCCTAGGTTCAACACAGTCTTCTGTGTGGCAATGTTTGACTGTCAGTCTCCCATTGCCCCGGGGTCTGTCATGCCAGTGCAATTGTACCAGGTTTTAGTTCCTCTTTAGATGATTTTTCCCTTAGTATAATTATTAAATATTAATGTGAGAAAGAGCTGCTGTCCAGATCTCTCACACTCTGGATGCATGCCCTAATCAATAGGTTGCCATAAAAAAGGACAAAGACTGTTTCTCTGCAAATCTACCTTTTCATGCTCTTGTTTTTCTCCTGTGCTCCTAAAATCAAGGTATTTTATTGTATTCAGCAAAAAAAATAGTTCTTATACTTTAATGAAAAAATTACATTAAACTTCAAACTTAGTTAACTCTAAACTTTTATTCCTGTCACCACAAAGAACCTCACCTTCCCCCATACCTCAAATCAGGGCCAACTCAAGACTGGAAAGTAGATGCAAACAGAATGGGAAATGAGGGGCAGCAGCATAAATGAAGAAGCCTTGAACAGAGCTCCTGCCCAGACTTATGTCTGCATGTATGATATTTCCTAATTAAAAAGTATAGTTTCTATCTTCTGTGCCACTCATAGTAAGAGAAATGTTACACTGCCATTGACTTAATGGGAACTGACAGGAGAAGAGATTGCTACTGCCATCACAAGAGCAAGACATCCTTTGATGAGCTTTACAAACAGCCTCAGTTGAATATTCTTCTCAAGTAAACTCTGTCCCAGGTGAAACAGGCTGGAATATATCCCTATGTCAACATGGCTGTTCCACTTTTACTAACTTTCAAAAAACCCCCATTTACTCTTTAGGCCAAAATCAAACACAAATAGCATCTACCAAAAGTCAAACTGGTGGATAGAGTCCTGGGCAACAGTAAAAGAAAGAGCCAGAACTGCCACCAAACTACCTTTGCCATTATCATGTTAGATTTTGTATATGCATATATAACTGTTAGATTAGTGATCTTCTCTGGGTCATTTCTTTATTTGCTTTCCCACCCCTCTTATATGTGATGCATTCAGCTGGAGAATTTTTCCACAAGGTATGTCTTTGGGCATAACACCCACCTTCACTTGATATGAATCCCTTCAAATTTCCTCTACTCCTTCCCCTTCCCCCATTAAAAAAGAGACTGCAAATACATAATGTAACTACAATATTGACTGCAGAATCCCAGTCTCATAGGGAATCTGAAATTATCCAAAGCAGGTGAAAGGCAGCAAGCAGATATCTTCAATAGAAATCACTCTTAACTGTCCAGCCGCCATCAGATAAATTGAATTGTCTCTAATGAACAGTTTAAGATATAAGTTGTTGAGAGGATGATGCTCCAACAGAATTTCAAAGTTCTTATAACCTCATAAACTCACAAAGATTAAATATCACTTTGTGGACTATCTGATTGGACATACTTTGTTTATTAAAAAAAGAAGACACAGAAGAAGAAGATAAAACAATTTGAAGGTTAAGAAACTGCTTTGACGGAGAATGTGTTGAGCCAGCAGCACAACACCTGGGATGCTGAGAGTAACTGACCATAAACAGAAAGTAAAGATGGAAATAAAGATGTGGGAGATGTTTCCGCAGAAGAAGAAATCATGGTGCAACCAGCAGTGGATGGTGCAACCAGCAGTGGAACAGGGTTGGCAAAAACATGCAATTTGTTGGAAGCAAGAAGCAAAAGCAGGAATGAGTAAAAGAAAGGAGGAGAAGAAATATCAGAGTAACATTAAAACAAAGGAAATGAAGCAAGAAGAACACTACAATTTGGGGGTCACAGCAAGAGGGAGGATCCTGGGCATGTAATGGCAGAAGTTTTTTGAGGATGATGGAGAGGAGGAACTGGAAACGATGTGAAAAGGAGAAGGTTCTTCCAAGGCACCGCTGCCTCTGAATCACATGTGCAGAAGAGCAGAGGTCTCTGAGAAACCAGACTGGGAAACAGTCTTGCAGTAATTTCCCTAGGACCATTTTCTTAGACAAATATGACACAGGCATTTCCAGTGTCATTCCTTTTCTTCTGGTCAGGCAGAGGTGAGAATGCAGGATTATTAGAAGCAAAAATATACAGGACAAAATTTGAAGTTCCCACTGGAAGTATATGACTGGATATCTGTGTCTCTGGTGCTGTTTCATATCTTCTTTAAATGCGTAAGAATTGGCTCAACTAGTTCTGTTTATTGGATGTCTTTTTAAGGGAGAGGAAACAGAGTTTGAAGACTCTCAGATTTAACAACATCAGCCCCAGCTGAAATCTTTTCCACATCCTGAGTGGACTCTGTCCAATGTCTTTAAGAGTTGAATGGCTTCTTCCTCATCCATTCTGTCCCCAGTAACCACACAGCCCAATATAGTAGTAAAAATCCTGCATCACTCCATTACAGAAATCAGCAAGAAAGGTGGGGCTTTTTTCTGCCCTAGCCAGGGTTTTGAAGGCTTAAAATGTTGTTGCCCTTGACTGAAGACATTTTGGCTATTGGTGGACTCTTCCAAGTTATATAAAATTTAATTTTTAATATAAGTTGATATAATACATAAACAACAGCCAAACTGAAAAGTTAACATCATTTTTGAAAAAAAAAAAAAGGATGTCTACATGTCTACATATGGACTTTTTGCTCAGAAAGGTGTTTCACTGTGGAGATGAAAAATGTTGTGGCTCTGTATGAGCCTTTACAGCTTCACTCATGCAAGGAAGGAGGAATAATCCCTATTTTAATGTGCACCAACAGAAAGATATGTTTTTTACTTCCACTTAGGCACCATATTGCAATTGGAATGAGGTAAAATCCTACTAAAGACAAGAAAGAGAGCTGGCTGTTTTCACAGACTAGAAGATAAAACCTTTTTGGAATATGGTTATCTCAATGTTCTCAAAGACCACAGAAGCTGAGATATTATCCAAAACAAATAATGTTTTATATAGCACAAACCAAAAGTATGTATTCTCCTAGAGGTGAAAAGAATTTAACCTGAGCTAACTCATCATGAATTTACACACCTACACACAGAAGAAAAAAACATTAATATATTGCTTCCCCATTTGGAACACTTTCTGTCCTAGTCACAGAAGAGAGCTAGTACCACCTTGTCTCAGGTTTGGCCAGGTTTTTTACCAGCCCTGGACTGCCCTCTCCCTCCCCCCAGAGTCTTCCCAGCAAAGGGAAAAAACCTGAAAATAAATGAAAAGAGAAGAACTCAAAAGAAACTGAACTGAATTAAAAAGAAATTATTTTTTTTTACATTAGCAACCACATATGCAATGTGTACACACAATGTAAGGCCCCACCCCCAGGGGAAAGGGAAAAGGGAAAAAAGGAAAAAAAACCTTGTTAACCAGAAAACAGGAAGAAACAAAACCAAACCAAAACAAATGAAACAGACAAATGCAATTAAAGGAGAACAAGCATGAAACGATCTCACCCACGTCCCAGGCCAGGAACACCACAAAAAACAGAACAGACCATCCAGGCTTCTCCCACACCCAGCTCCCCGGAAGAAAGAAGACTAAACTCCCCCTCTGTTATGTGGAAAACACGTGTGGAATACTTGTGATGTCTGCTTCCTTAGTTACACCTAGTTACTGAGGAAGCCATGGATTAAAACCATTATACACCTAGTAAGCAAATTTGTATTAAAAGCAATAGCTGGGAGTGATTAGTCTTCATTTTTGCAATTGTACTAATTTCCATCCACAACAAACCCTGGTTTATGCTATATATGCTCACCTGATGCATTTTAGTAGCCCAGATGATATGTACATGCTTTGCAGTATTTAATTTAAAATATTATTGCTCTAATGGTGGGAAGAAAACCTTAATTTATAGAAGGACCTCCTTCACTGTTAGAGTCCAAGGGGTGCTTCATTGTTCAATTAAAAAAGGGATTCAACTACTGATTGCTATTGAAGAAACATCAAAACATTGTTTAGAAAAAAAATTGAACGAGCTGTAAAATGCCATTTACCTATGTGAAAAACAATTCTGGCAAATTACAAAGAAATATTGAAATATTGATGAGTCAGGACAGTTTTATTTTAAAATGGTTCTCTAAAAGATTTGACACTATTCAGAATATTTTTTACTCCAAATTATTTTAACATGAAATATCTCTTTCTTATATACAAACGTAAAAATCAGCCATCACACTAAAACACTGAATTATTGCCTACTTGGTAAGACTTAATACTTCTTTCTTCACAGCCACCCCAGTAGATAAATATAACTTTTCCTCTGTTCTTTATAAGCATTGGTAATATTAGAAGGTTATTTTAGAATGGAGCATTTTCAAGAACAACCTCTCATAACTTCCTGACTTTGGAGCCTCACTCTTTTATGTCACTTTATATTAGTGCAACTTGCACAGAACTTTGTTTCCTGCTTTTAACACGTTCCCACAGAAAAGAGAGGTAATTCCAAGTTAACATTGGTTTAACTACCATTCACAATGGTCTTATAGTGTTCTACCACTGTCTTTAAGAACCATAACAACATGGGAATAGCAGAGGTCTCAGTGCAGAAGTGGCCCACAGTCTCAAGAGTGCTTGGTCAGGTCATGCTAAGTGGAGTCAGTCATGGTTTCTCAGCTCCTGCTCCTGCTGCTGAGCAAACTAAAGCCACCATAAGCAGTGACTGCTTATTCCTGCTGCAATCACACCTTCACTTACTCTGCAAGGACAGACCTAAAGAATCTAGCTTAAAAAATTGCTTCATCACTTCACAGCAGCCAAAGTCATAAGTTCATGTGTCAAGGTGAATTACCTACTAAAGAAAAAAAAAGTCAATGTTATATAATTAGTAATAAAAGTATGAAATTAGGAATTAATGTGTAGGGCATTTAGAATAAGGCTAAAGCAAGCAATAAAACTTACTTGAACAAACTGCCACCATTTGTTATACATCATGAACTGTCTAGGTTGTGATCCATTATGTCTATTACAAACCAAAAACTTATAAAGTAATACTAATATACTCCAACCCAGATTAATATTTTTAAACATTAAAAGGAGTTCAAAGCTATTGATGCAAAAATAACAGCTCAGAAGCTGAGTATATGCTTGTAGTATTTATATATATTCAATAGTTGTAATTGTTGATACAAATAAACAACAAAGCAAGTAACATTTGAGGAAAGTCTTACCTGTATTTAAGCTTTGTTTTTTAAAGAACTGTCTGTGCACCTATTAGGTAATTGTGACCCTGAGATTATCTCAGTTGGTCAGAGCATGATGCTAATAATGCTAAGGTCATAAGTTTGACCTCTGTACACAACATTCTTTTCAGAGTTGGACTCGATGATCCTTGTGGGTCCCTTCCAACTCAGAATATTCTGTGCTTCTGTGATTCTGTGATTTTGGACAGAAATGGGTCCTTTTTGAAATGGATAAGAAACTTACAGGCAAGATTGTCTATGCATACTCTGGGAAAAGAAAGAATTTTAAAGATTTTTTAAGATTTATTAATTACTTCATGAACACTGTAATGAAAATGTATTCAATGAGATGTTTTGGAAGTTTTATCAATCTGTGTTACAAATGATTATACTTTTTAGAATAACATGCATGCCTCACATAATGTCTAATTAAATGAATTCCATTAGTGCAATAAAATTTTGTACATAAATTAAATTTGAGAAATTTGGATTCAGTTGTATTGAAACAGTTCTTAATAGCCACTATATTATGTGATTACAATCACCAGATTCAGGTAACTCAAAAGTGAATCTTTTCAGATATAAAGAGTAACATAATAAAATATTGTCTTCTGTTGTAGCTAACCCGTATGGAAGTATTTTACTGGACTCAGTCACCACAGATTTAACTTTGCCCAGTAGATTCATTTGCCCACCTGTTTCTGCTCTTTAAAGGATCTGTTTACAGGGCTATTGACATATTAAACACTCCCCTATAGGCTCTCACATTGCCCTTTCCAAGAAAACAGCATGGACAGGTGAAAGGAGAAAGAGCCAAAAAGTGTTGACATGAAAAAATAGAGTTTTTTCAGGCCACCCATTTCTAGCAATAATAGTTTTGCAACGTTTTCTTGCAGAACAAATAGTACAGTGAAAAATGAAGCCTACAGGTAGTACATTTGCCACTTTTTAACTGGCCAATATACTCCAGGTGGTCCTTGCTGATTGATCCAAAAGAATCCTCTAAGGCCCAACTTTTTTCCAAGACCACTGGCTACCAAGCTAAAGTGTAAGGTGTAATTTTTGTTGTAATCTCTCAGAAAAACTCAGTTGTGAAAAAAGTCTTGCAACCAGAAATGGGAAGATGCAGCTGGACATGCAAGAATAATTGAAATCATGAGGCAATGAATTCAGAAACTGCTTTCTTACACTGAGAAGTATCTCTCACTTGCGCTGTGACTATCATGATCTCCCTGGGTTCCTCTGTGTTAACTATATGCTCATTCTCCACATCTTGGAAAAGTGCTCTAGAAGTTTTCCTCACATACATTTTTGGCTGTCTTTCCCACAGTTCTCATAGTGTTACATTCATCTATATAACAACAGTCTATTGTCATTATCAAAGGTTATGGACAGGGTCTATCTGGTGGAAGGTCTTTTCCCTCACTTCCCTACATCCCCAAAGGAAAAGACACCAGCATGGTGAGAGTAAGGTCCTTGCTTGTAGTCAGAGGCCCATATAGATCCGCAGCAGAGGCCCTGGCTCAAAAGCATCAGTAGTGTGTTTGGATGGGAAAGGAGGAACTTATTTAGCCTTTTGTTCACTAATTTTGATCAAGTCAACAACAATCTTTTCTTCCCTCAGAAATGAGGTGACTTTGGAGCTGCCATGAAGAGCTTTTGACTGGCGAGGAAACTCCCAGAGCAGCTTTCAACACCTGGTTGTGATCTACTGACTGCAGCAGGTAGGTTTACAAGGAAAAGAAAGCCCACTAATTATTTATTTCCAAACTTAAAGGGGAGTTTTTCTTTTACATTTTGCTTTCTACAAGGTAAGGGTCCTTGTAGTAGTGATCTGTGCACCCTTGTGTTTGAGTTGAAAAGCCTTGCAAGGATGGAGTGACACTGGAGCAGAGGGAACCTGCATGTCTGTCTCTCCTGCCTGTTGCTGCTGCAGCCAGGCATGTACTGATTTATTCAAATTACAGTAGACAATCCATGAGCCACTAATGGGGTAATTTACATCTCCCTTCGTTCCCCTGATATTTGTAGCAGGAGCAAGTCTTGCGTCAATGCACTGAAAATGAAAAGAAGAAAAGTAGAGGTGAAAGAGGAAACAAATGAAAAGTGAAATCCTGACTGAGGAACAGGTTGACTCCTCTAGTATGTATACCAAAACTTCTTTTATATTTGCTTGGCTTCTGAGAGTAACAGAATGGTATGTTGTTCCTAATGCAAACATCATTCCAAGACTGTTCGTTTTCATATTTAGTTATATCACAGCAAAGTTAAGGGGGTGTCAATCACTCTCGGTACATCTGACTGGGAGAGCGCTCCCTTCACAGCTGCATCTGGCAGAATACACTCCGTATTTATTATATTTTTAGTAAGGCATACTATCTTGTTCATGTGTGAGAAACTGTAATGCATCTTTCACATTTAAAGTGCCCTCTGAAGCTTTCTGCTTCCAACCTTCTGCCTACTTTCACTGTTACCACTAAATTTTTTATATTGTCTTGAGCATCTCTGAAAGAATTGCAAATTCCAGATAGAACATGATTAATTTAGCACTGTCGTCTCCTACAATATAGTGTACAGCCGTCCATCCTGCTTCAATGCAGCTATGTCTGATCACGGCTCTTAGTGAAAAACTAAATTAAGGCAAAGGCTGAAGTCACTCATGTGTACTACTTTTAAAATTAATTTTTGCTGACAGCACCACAGAGCCAAAAGCATGTAGTTGCATTATGAAAGCCAGAACAGAGATTAAAATATATGTGTATTTTTGATATTCCAGGAAAGAGAGTCTTTTGCTCCTTTTACATTAGTCATTTTCCCAAAGGACTCTACATTCTTCCTTATTTGGGGAGTAAAAGTTGAAACATCAGTCTCCTTTCCATTTGCTAAAGATTTTTTCTTCTTATTGTGTTAACTCCTTATACTTGCTATCTCCTTTGTAAGATGTGAATGAAGGTGAGTGAAGTTTTATGTTGGGCAGTGTGGGTGAGGGAGATGAAAAACAATTTGAAGACACAAATATCATTTGCAATGTGTCTTATTTTCAACAAATTATTTAATTTGAGAGGAATCCTCCTTGGTTTCTAAAAGCTTAAAATCATTCATCTCCAAGCACTTGAAGCAATTTTGACTTTTACCTTAACATTAAAACTCATACAGTGTTCAAAATTGAAACTTTTTTTAAGCAAAAATCACATTTTTCTCAACTTTTTGACTATCTGAGAATATAATACTTCTCTCTTATCTTGGCTTAAAGCAAGTTCTGTGTTGTAGTTTTTAAAACTATGGCAAACCCCAAATCTGCATTTATCCTGAGTTATTTTCTTTTTCTCTCCTTGCTATTAGAAGAAGCCACTTTTCACTTCTCTGCACAGATGAAACTGAAAGAGAGAAATGGGAAAAATATATTTTCTATGCTGGAGTGCTTTCCCAAACCTCCAATAACTGTTCCACCTAGTATGAAGGGCAGCACAGGCAGGCTCTGCCACTGCTTGTTTACTGCTCTCTGAAGCGGGTGAACTATATGTTCACTACTTTCCAGATTACCGGTGAGGTTTAGTTTATGCTTCTTAATCAGATCAAAGACAGAGAGAACAGGGACAAGCTCAGCAGCAGCCTAGCTCATCCAGCATTCCCTTTCAATGCAACTAACGTTAGGCAATAGTCTGACTTTTCTCACAATGACCATACTTACAAGAAGCCTTTGCAACAGCTCTGAAGTGTCTCTCTTCCAGGATGCTACAGCAAAAACAGGTCCTTTGAAAATGTGTTTGAAAACAGAGAGTGATGTGCCATCAAGCTGAGCTCCTCACAATACATGCATCAAAGGGAGCTGTTAGAACAGCAAGAAGACAGCGTTGGGGAGGCTGAACATAACTGCATGGACTCCCCATGCTGCAATTGCACTTGTCAAGGGACATTAAAAATTGTACCTTGGTGTGTGAGACTCTGTGTGTGACTCTGTTGCAGGAAAGATCATTCAGGAAAGAGTAAGGTGTCAGAATTATTTGGATGAATAAGAACAACACTTTATAAAAGATCTAGAAAACCAGTTATAAACTCAGATTTGTAAAGGATGACAAACTAAACATGACTGAAAATATCACTCTTTCAAAGAGACAAATCTCACAATGTGGTATATCCAGAGGAGCACAACTTTCAAGACAGATCAATGCGTCCTTCTGGTCTTGACAGCCTTGACAAGGACTTTATTGTAAACTTTCTCCCTTTCCGGGTACCGTATTTCAAGGCAGATATGTGTTAAAGCAAGAAGTCCAGTGAGTTACAAGAATGACAAGAGATTTAGAGAGCTTTTTGAATTTTATAATTGGGACTGTTTAGTCTAAAGAACAGTAATTCAAGTGGGAACATGAATTTCCAAGGACATATATTTTATTCTCATAAATTTATTTTTAAAGAGGAATAGAAAAGACTTTTTCCACATTCACATGACCAAGAAAAGAAGGAATGCACTGCAATTAGGAAAAATGGATTCATTCATAGCAGAACAAGATTATAATGGTAAGAAATTTTAAAGCACTGGGATAGTCTGTGTGAATCAGTTATGGATTAGTTCCCACTGAACAGCATATTAGAGAAGAAGTGATCAGGAGTGATGTGAACAGAACTGACACTTTACTGAAACAGTGCAATGGACAAGATAAAGTCTCTAGGACCTTTTGCTGTATACTTTTTATTGTCATAACACCAGTCCATGAGATGGACTGTGAAAATTAGGTGTTAGACTTTAATATTACATTGTACCTTTTCCAATGGCTGCATGAACAGGTCAAAAGTGACTGGGAAAAGTCTAGTGACAGAAAGCTTATATCAGTATTTTGGATGAGATTCTCTTCCACTTTGTTCTAAAATGCAAATCAGATTTTGGTCCTGTCCTCTAATGGATAAAACCATTATCAAAAAAAAAAAAAGCTTCCCTGAGAAAAGAAGTTTTTTCCACGCATTAGAACTATAAGACATTATGTAATATATGCAGAGGAGCACAAAGGCCTCCATTTTTTCAGAAAAAAAAAATAAAGCTTTGAACGAAACATGGAGGTAGCTTGAAGCAACAAGGAGACTAAAAGCCCTGCTGTGGTAAAGTGCTTTTCTGCCACTTGGCTTCTGCTGAAGTCCATGCATGGATGTCTTCCAGACCTAGATATAAAGCTCTATCCAGAATTACTTAGGCTATAAGCTTGCATCGAGTAGGAATGGATAAGAGGTGTACAACTCATGTTGGTCTCTGTGACAACTGCAATATACTGGAAATACAAAGGAACTAAAATATAAGACAGGAGAAAATTTTCAAAAAAATTCTAAAATTTTAACTAATTAACCTCTGGGAATTCCCTAATGGGCAATATGTTTTGGACATCTAATAACAGAGTGAAAGACTGAAAACACTGAGATAAACAAAACATCAGAGTTTTCATTGAAATAATTCCATTAAAACTGTGTTTGGGACCTATAGCTTTTTCTTATGGACTTTTTTCTTCTATTAAAAATTACCCACAAAACCATATTGGATTGTTTTGTAATTGGACTATTTTGATAAGATACCAACGTGATTTAGGAATAAGCTCTCATCTTCAAATGCAGTGAAGCAATAATTAAACAAACTAGTCTCTACTTCTTATTAGCTCATCGGATCATACTTAGTATCTTCTTAAGACTCAGAGGGGTGATCAAATGTTTTGCCCATAGAAAGAAATTTGGTATTGTATTTAGGATATAGGACATCTGCTTCAGTTCTTAATTTTAACTCCAAACTGACAGTAAGACAAGAAGTACATAATGAAACTAAAGAGCCCACAGTTAACTTTTCATGCCTGAAGGGCCATTTTTCATGAGGAAACAGATACATGTAATTACCTGGAATATTTGTGTTGCTGCAGTGATTTCAATTTCAACACTGAATCTGTAAATACTGGGAAAAAGAGAAGGAATTTAAAATAATATCATAACAAAATTAATGAGATCAGTGTGGATGACAGATTTTTAGTCTGCCAAAGAAGTGGGGAGGGGGGGAAAAAGTGTTTGAATGAAATACCAAACTTTTTATTTTTCTTCAGAAATTTCCTTTTGGGTAGACTTGAAAAGATTTTTCACTGATAAGATTCAAATTAAGAAACCAAAATATTTCATAGTAAAAACACTGGAACAAAAACTTCTCATTCAATAATTTATTTACCGACTGCCTCATTTTTCTATTTACTTGCACCACAGCTTTTTGTCAAATTCACAAGGAACTATGCTGTCTATTAAATTACATTTTTTGTTGGTTTATTGCAAAATGACAAAGGTAACTTATTCTTAAATTTTTGGACATATATTTGTTAACACTAATGTTCACAGATTTCACTACCTCACAAAGAAAACTTTATCCATCAATTTCCTTGAAAAAAAAAAGCTTTAAATATAGCTCCCCTGAAAGTCAATAAAACTATAGAGAGTCTATGTCACTTCATCATTTTAGTAAATTGCCTTCCAACCTCCTGCTCCTATGCATACCTGTGCATACAAATTTCTCTATACTGAATTTATTATAAATTAATTATTATTAAAGCAACATTATGAAAAGAAAAAAGAAAATGAAATTGTGCACATTACATATCATATATCTGAGCTTTAAAAGGAATGAAATACACAAATGAGAGGAAACTGCTACCACAAGCACCTCAGTGTAAACTTCTAGGGTGCCAGATCATTTTTAAACAGCTCTCTACAACCCCCTGCCCATGTTCCCATTCTTCTCTCTGGGTAAACAAATAAACATGAGAAATAGCAGCAGTTTACCCACTGTGTTTGTGATTTCACAAACTCTAAAGAAAATATTATAAATGACAAATTGTCTAGAGTGAATTAAGAGTAGTATTTGCACATTTTTCTGCTTGGCTGAGCTCATATTGTTTCTTTGGGAATAAGCTATCAGTTTTTAACATTTCCTTTGCCTTATTCCCCTAGTACAGCATCACTTGCCTTTTACATTTTCTGCTGTTTTACCTCTGTAAGAAAGAGGTGTAAGTTAAATTTGCTCTTGGGATAGCTATGTGTAAGAAGCAAAATTTCTGAATTTAAGATTAATGGCTGGAGGCAACCCAAGGATCATTTTTGTCCCGAGATTAAAGGACTGTTTCATACTGAGTGATGCTTTCAGGCTCTTGGAGTTTGCACCCAAAGCCTGTCATTTAAACTATTGGGCACAAAATAGGTTGCTTGGAAGAGAAAGGCCTGTGCCACTTCCCCACCCTTAACTTAAATCTGTGAATAAATCCCTCAATGTCAGCAGAAAGGTAGGGTGCCCATGCTTTTACAGCCTGGATCTTTTCCTGCATAGGGCTGTTGTAACATACTGCCCTGTAGCTCAGTTCATTACCTCCTAAATTTCCAGAGTCCCTTCACTTATGTCTTTCTTTCCACTGATAATGTGGGGTTTGGGTTTTTTTGTTGCCTTTTTTTTTCAGGGTGGGGAGGGAAGTGGGGCTGTTGGGGGTGGTGGTATTTATTTTGTTTGTTTGTTTGTTTGTTTTTTGATGGCACAGGCACAGAAGAAAAGACAGCACAAGCACACGGTTTGAAGAAAGGGGGAACCTCACCAGTACAGAGTGCGTGGAGAGGTGTATTATTCTTGGTTAAATGTAATATTCTGCACAGATCAGAGGATCACTTGGGAAGACCATAACACCTTTTTGCCTTTCTGCATATAGAATCATATACTTTCCTAAGGTTTTTTCTTTGTGGAGATTCACATGACTAGTGCAGCAAAGCATGAGTTGTTCCCCAGGCTCAGGTGTGAGTTACTTCCCAAGTTCTTTCCGTAAACACACCTTTTGTTTGCAAAGGGGGATTAAAGTCTTTGGCCTCTCCCCCAGTTCTCACAGTAGTGAAAGATCCAGCTTTTTCAGGCCTTGGGTAGGCAGCAGAGATATTAAAAGCAGAGCCACATCAGGTCTCAGCATGTTTCTAGCATGACAAAGTGTCAGAGAAAGACTTTTTTTGGTTGAATTTCAATAACAGGGATTGCGACTCACGCAAGGCACCATTACACAGTCTGAGCAACAGGAAGACAGTACACAGAGATGATTTTGCTCGTCTCATATTTTAAAAATGAGCCTGTATGTAATAGCTTTCAACTTGCTGCTGGAGAAAATGCAAGGTCCCTGACTGAGGTCTCCTGACAGGAGAAACTAAAACCACAAACTGTAGGCACTGTGCCAGAGAAGGTGCCCTCTCTCAGCACGGGTCCATTATTGCTGGAGTAGGCTGTGAAAGTCCCCGTTTCACTCCAAGCAGCAAAACATCAAGTATAGGTTGATTTTAAAGACTTCTTCACTCTGTCCTGTGCTGCAGGAATAGCCTGTGCCTTTTCATCCCCCAGCAGACATTGTGGTGAGATGTCAGGATTTAGGCTTAGGGTCCTTGTGAGAAGCATGTGCTAGAATTGCCACCATTTCATTTCCAACTGAGGTCCCCTTGTAAGTCACAAGCCACTCTACATTCTGTGGCTCAGAAGTCTTCAAGCCTGTTACAGGACCTTTTGTGATGTCAATATCTATCAAATCCTCTGCAAAATCTCATAAAAACAATTATTGCTATAAAAAAATGTACTGTTCAGGCTAATGGCAATGCAACAGATGTGTGAGACAGAAAGCTGCACATAGGAGTGATAACAAAACTAGTGCTTGCCACACACCCACAGCAGCAAACAGGCATTTCTCTGCAGGGAACCCAGAAATAAACTCCAGAAGCTTATGGTGGTGTAACTGTAAATGCCGATGGAATTTTTTCAATGACTTTCAATGGGATGTGCAAGAAAAGTACAGAAATACATATATGATATTTAGATCAGTGGGCAGTATAAGATGAGCATGCAGTAATGCTCCCTGTGAAGTTTTGGTGATGGCAAATAAAACCACACTATATTAAACCTGAGAGTTCTTACATCAACTTATCCTGAAAAAGTTTTAGGAAAGAAATCGAGAAAAATAAGTATATCCCCATCATTTAAAACTGACACTACAAGGTACTTTCTGTAAGAGTTAATGCTTGCTGAAGCACAATATTTAATTTTGCATAGTTGTGGGTCTTTTTAAAAGAAAAAGAAACGTGTCTCTGAAGCGACGAAAGCCATTTCAGAAAGTGCAGACTTTGAATGGTGCTTTCAATACACACATTACCAGATGTAAAACTGCTTGTGGCACATAGTGGGGGGTTATTGCAGTCAAAGTTATATCATAGTGTTTAATTTGCTTAATAAAAGTTCATGAAATTGAAGGTGCTATGTAGTGACTGATGTGATAATACAAAGGGATTTTATTATTTGTTTCAAATGGTCTGTAACAAGATGATTGATTTATGCAGAGGAAAAAGTAGAGTTTTCTGTGAGCAATCAGCTTTGCACAGTTCTCTGACAAAGTCTGACCAACCACAGTCTTCTTTGTCTCACTTCTTAAAGGGTGTGCAGCAAAAGGAAGCACCTCACACCACCATCTAATCCCACCTTGCCCACAGTGTCAATAGATTGAAAACTACTGATTTCATTAAAACTGAAACTGTGTATCCCCAAAATAAATTTGTACTTTCTGAAATGAAGGAATTGTTCAGAAATGCATTTCTCCCTCAAACCTTGAACAGAATGGAAACATGACAATATATTTATTTGTATTACAAATTGCAATCACAAAAGGAAATAATTTATGTAATGTTATACAGTAGACACCTTCTTTTAGCCTGAGAAGTTTGAGTCATTTTCTTTTAGCTGGCTATATGTTTTCAAAAGGGCCAAATTTAGAACTTTAAGTATACAGGGGTTTGATAAGATTTTTAGAGTCAGTCCCTCCACTGAAGGAAATAACAAGTGCTGCCTGTTAGACTTAGAGGGGGCAGATGTAGAGAGATTTTCCTCATTACTATAGGGAATTAATGGCCCTGTAAACTGCATGTACTGCTTTCAGCCCTGGGGTCTCCAGCACAAGAAAGACATGGGCCTTTGGGAGCAAGTCCAGAGGAGGGCCACTAAGTTTATTAGAGGAACAGAGCAACTCTTGTAAGGCTGAGAGATTTGGATTTGTTCAGTCTGGAAAAGAGAAGGTTTCAGGATGACCTAATTGCAGCCTTCCAGGACCCAAAGGGACCCTACAAGAATGATGGAGTGGGACTTTTTACAAGATTGTGTAGTGACAAGAAAAGGGGGAATGGATTTAAACTAAAAGAGAGTAGATTTATATTAGCTATTATTAGGGAGTTCTTTCCTATGAGTATGGTGAGGCACTGGTACAGGTTGTGGATGCCCCATCCCTGGAGGTTTTTAAGGCCAGACTAGATGGAGCTCTGAGCAACCTGATCTAGTGGAAGGTGTCCCTGCTTGTGATGGGGGGGGTTGGAATGGCATGATCTTTAATGTCCCTTCCAACACAAGCCATTCTATGATTCTGTGATCTGTACTGCTAGATGCACAGTGCTGATGTCCTCGAAAAGGGAGTACCTCAAATCTAAATCGTCATGAGAGAAAAGCAAGTGATTTGGAGCCTTCTAGATAAATATGCATTTAGCCTGGGCACTAAACATAAGCTCTCCTTGTGGAGTTTTCACCTACATTTTTTCAGGGACTAGATAACGAGCTTCTGCATCTCTGAAGTCCAGCTTCTCTGAGCATGGACAACTGAGGTGCAAATCAGACATCCCAGTTCATCCAGTGAGACCAGGTGTCATTCTTTGCCTCATGCAGCATGTATGCAACAGTTTGGGACCTGTCATTTCCAGGTGCAGTAAAAATCAGAGGACTTTAACATGACTGACTGTTCCACCTCAGTCAACCCAAATGTCACCTGTTCTGGCAACCTGCTGATATTCTTTCTGATTTAAGGACAGCTCTACAAGGCCTATTTCTCCAGTTAACCACAAATCCCAGTCTAGTATTCTCACTAAATTAAATTTCTTTCCCTTTCTTGCCTTTCCAAGCCAATTAAAACACTATTCAAACACCACTTAAGCATCATGTTATTCTTTTGAGGCAACTAATCACCATTCCTTATGTCAGGTGATTTGTGAAAGAGCAGATGGATCAGTTGTCTAACATGTCTCACTGATAGTGACATAACGTTGATTAGACCCTAGAGCTTCCAACGCCGCAGCTGTCAATATTTACCATCTTCATGCCCACTCTCCCATCACTTGTACTACTTAGCTGTGTCACATGCACTGAGTAACTATTGGCTTTATAGTCTTATTCCATGAGGACAAACTCAGTTTTCCTTTGTGCATAGCAAAAGTTCCACAAACCAAAGTGAGCTGAGGGGACAGTCAAGCCTGACCTTATGACTTACTGAATACCCATGGCCCTCCACACAGGAGAGATATCCTGAACACCCAACAATGAGAAGACCTTCAGTTGGGGTTATATTTAACAAAATATTTCAAACATATTGCTCCATTCTGTAGTAAGCCTTGCTTTCTGTTGTAAGAAGTCCCGATAGAAGAGATCATTATTTTTTCCTAAAAATAGATTTAAAAATTAATTAACTGATTATGCTTGAAAAGAAAAGCTGGAAAAACTAAGGCAGAAGGTAAAAAAGCCATGAAGGAAACAAAAAGACCTTTTGCTTTTTTTTTTTTTTTTTGTAAGAAAACCCCCATGATCTCCATGCTTGTGTTACAGTTTTATTTACTTGCTTGAAATACTTGGACTGCCAGCACAATTTCATTGATCATTTCTCATGCTACTTCTTAATTAGATTAAACGGAGGACAAAGTAATTTTCTTTGCTGCTGTTGCAGTACTGGAGAGGACTTTTGTATGGCTTCATTCAGAAGAGGTATTGATCATCCTCATTTTTTTAACTGAAAGTTAAAGTTCACACTCTTGATAGCACATTTTTAGACCAGGTTCTAATCCTTGGGAAAATTTAGAACACTCTGGATGTTATAGGAAATCTCTTGCAATTTTTTTTGTGCATTTTCATCTGTACAAGAAAATTGATTTTGAGTAAGATTAAAATATGGCCTTTTGTATATAGCAATAATTTTAGAGTGTTTAAAAAAATTCTGTCCTCAACTTACAATACTCAGGGCTGAAAACAAAATACAGCTAAGCAAATTATGATTTTAAAAGTAAAAATCTTCCAAACTGCTATATTACCGTGTTATAGTATCAGAAATAGCCACTTAACAAGCAGATTAAATCCACTGTGAATTTTACTTCAGAGTGATCTCCTACAGACTTCTTGCCTATTTATCTTTAAATTTTTAAAGAAATCCTTCAAAGAGTTTTACATCCTTTCCTCCATTTTTTCTATCTGTGAAGTGTGCTATCAGTGGTCATAATTTTACCCTAGCATGAGAGATCCCACTGCAATAACCAAGGCAGAATTATTTCAGAACATGTTATTACTTATCCTAGAAATATTTTGTTGATCAAGCATCTTTCAGAACACTGTTTTGCACGGGAAGTGAATCACACCACCTTAGGCTATTTTTGGGAAGAAAATATAACCAATGACCAGGTGGCTTTAGAAGATAACCTTTGGATTTCTCAGAAATCAAATTTACAAATAGAATATATGCAAGTCTTAAAACTCACTGTTCTAGGAGATCTTAGCAATGGATCCATTGTTAGTTCTGGCTGCATAGAATTGTTTTAAAACTAAATGTTCAGCTTGTTTTTATTAGTATTGCTCTTGCACTGAGATTAAGTATTTGATTTCAGTTGTCTTTTCCCTTGGTGTAGTTCATAAATACCTGTCACAAGGAGCTCCTGAGGTCTGCCTTCTCCTGATTAAATGTACCATTACTCTAGATTTTAAAAAATCACTTTCTAAACAGAAGTCAGCAGCAATACAGAGAATTTTCTTACAGCATCTTTCTCCCTCTTTTAAAAATAAGAGCTGGATGTCTTCATAAGGGATGTGCTATCTCCCACAGGAGTCATGGGCTCTATGTAGATTTTAATGAATAAAGAAAGCACTTAAGCCTGTATTAATCCAAATCACATTACATGATTATAATAGTCTTTTTCAGTTTTAAAGGTGTGCAGTTTAATTTTCAGTGGCAAAGAAAGATCTTCCAGTCTTTAGTCTCAAGCTGATTTTGCCCCAGTTTCACCAGAACTCTGGCAGTGCACTCAATGCCAGCAGGTGGGTCCAGACCATATCTTTTCCTCCTTAGCTCTCATCCCCTTACACCATCACAAATGAAAGTGACTACGGAAAGGTGTTGCCAAACATTTAGCATACCTCTATTTCCTCTATTTAATGCAAACCCACTTCTTAAGAAGTCTGAATTTATACATCTGGTTTGAGTCTCAATAGACAGCGATGAAGAGTTCAGTAGATAAAAGAGCATTTACCTGGGTGGTTATTTAACTCTGCAGGCTCATTAATCAAGCAGGACAAATCTCATTCAACAAACAGATGTTTAATTGAATAGGTTTTTTCATCCATCCAATTTATGTTAAAATACCCAGTGCTAATTAGTTCACAGTTACTCCCAAGCTGATACACAATCAATTCATGTTCTTCACAAATATTGCAGATGTTTTTAGGTGAGACACACACAGCAAATAAGGAAACTATAGTATTTTGAATTACCTAAGTTATTGCCAGGATGCTGTAAATGTTGAGGCAAAATACTAATCATATAATGATGAAAGAGAGCACGAACAGGTGGAAAAAATGACACTGATTTAATTGCAGAAGGGGAAATGTCCTGCTTCATTGATACCTCCCTGATAGCTTGTGGACTTTACAGCAAGGAGCAAGGAAATTAATTTGGATGGTCTATGAGAAGAAAGGAAATCAAAAGGGATTTTGAGATCAAGGATGAATATGAACAGTAGTTTTTAGTATGTAAGTCTTGAATCTATTTTAAAAGGATAGGTAGCCTTGTGGAAGACCCTAAAAAGACTGTACCCTAGCAATCAACGGACAAACATAAAGAGTCTGTCATGTATACAAAGGGCATAGAAAGTGGAGGTTAGTGTCCTCACGGAGTTCCTGGTACCTCCTCCAAACCTCCATTGTGCAAACTCCATTTTTCCTTTTTGATGCTAGGAAGGTTGCAAGTAGCTCCACTGTGAATATTCCTGGTGGCAGGATATCTCTCATATCTGAGGCTTTTCAAAGGAAAATCAGTAAGCTACTGAGAGAAAGGCCAACTGCTATTGCGTTCTGGTTTTGAGGCCTGCATGAGTGTGTAGCTCACTGAAAATTATTTTCTGTGGAACACTGACTGAAATTCCCAAATCTTTCTTTCAAATTGTTGTAGGCACAAGCATATGGGAAGAATTTTGGACCTTGATTCCTTTTGGTTTTCAAGATATCAGCCTGTGATTTAAACTTGGTAGAAAAATCTGTAGGTGGAGAATGAATCAACTTTCTACTTGTGGGAATGACACCAGAATCCCAGATACATAAAAACTGTCTTTAGAGGTCAGCTCGTATAACAACTACCTGTGAAAAAATAAGGAATTTTAAAGGTTGGCGTGGTGTATGGGGAGGAGCTGGAACATCAGAATGAGTGGGTTTTAGCTATGCTTTAAATACAACAATTTGAGATATCAGCTGCCTTAGATGGAATGTTAGGTGAGCAGAGAAGGGAAGCCAGAAGGGTATGTTTTCAGCATCAGCTTTACTATAAGTTGTTTGTGACCCTGATCTTCAAGAATGAGGATTTCTGAACTGTAAAATGGAAAATAAGACTGAGAGACATTGTTTTGCAATAGCAAAGTCCTCAGCTTAACACAGGATCTGCTTTTTAAGCTCTGTAAGTAAGAAATTATCTATGCCAAGAAATAAGGAGACAATTCTTCTTTTCAAAGGAGCAGATGGCAGAAGCATCTGAGGCATCCTACTTCTTTCTCCTTCTGTGCAAATAAATATATTTTAAAATGCTGAACCTGTTATGAAGTTTATTTCAATAATTAATGTAAGTGGCATGCACTTGGAGTCTAGGAATTCCCATCACTTCTGGGCAGTGTCCATAGAGAGATCTTGGAACAGAAGAATCCTGTGCCCTTAAAACTGTCACAGATATTTTTTTCATGCAGAATACGTTCATTTTTTCTATCAGCATATTTGTGGAGATGCTAGAAAAATGTATAATATAAAAACAAAAAAAGGTATAAAAGTAACCTTTTCTATTTTGAAACTTAAGAATCCCCTCAAGTCTTGGCTGTTGCTTTCCCCCACCTCTAACCCAGAAGCTCTTTGATCTGTCTCTTCCTAAGCAGATAAATATATTTTAAATTATTGCTAGCCCCAGGGGACCCAAACTAGTGTTAGCTAGCAAGGAGATGCTTTTAGGAAATGTCACTAATGTAAGTGGCAAAAATGCATGGAACTGTTCAGGACCACAACATCTCAACTAGTTCTGAGACAAACTTAGGTTGAAATAAATGAGTGCAATATTCAGTGTCTTCTCTGGGATATTCAACCACCGAACCTCTCTCAAATTTATTGACTATGCTGTCTTCTCATTGGGAGTTGAAGAGTAGGAACTTCTAGGGGGGTGTTTTACTCCCATATGCAACTTGTTTTTTAAAATACACAGGCTTACTAAAGCTCATGTGTATAGAAATGTATAAATTTGGAGCTTCATTTTCTACTGCATTTTATTATCTGTAAAATAACAACAAACTGTGATCATTCTAATAGTTGATTACTCATGTCAATTGGGCTAGTTAGTGCCAAAATTTTAAAAGAAGTCAAACAAATCCCCAGGTTGCAGGCAGAGGCACATCTTCAGTGATCTATGTAGAAACATATCCAACATGTCGCAAATATTGAGAATGGATTTCTGGTCTTTGTAGTGATTAAGATTTCCAGAATTGAAAGTCTAGGTAGCTTATATGGTTATAAAAGGGTACTAATGATTCTGAAAAATGGCTAAGGGACTACAGAACCCTATTCCTCTGCACTGACCACAAAGGAATGTAAAGTACCTATGTAGAGGGACTCAATGAATCAGGAGACTGGAACAACCTAGAGGTAACTTTCAGGCATGAATAGATCCAAGGATGGTCTGAATGCATCTCATAGGGGCATTCTCAATATCTGGGATGTAGAAAGCGGAGGGAAGATGCTTCTCATTGTGGAGAGGTCTTTCCTCCACATGATATTTATTCCCAGAAAATAGGCTTGTGTCTCCTGCTTCAGTTGTTGATTACAGAAGAAATTACCAACTAAGTGCCCTTTGGAGAAGTCACTTGCTTGTCAAGCTACCATCTCTCTTTTTGGTCTCCTCATCTATCTTTATAAATCCTACATGCCTTTCTACACATCAGAATCAAGGGGAACAGTAGACACCCATCCATATAAGCTGACATTCTTCTTGTTCTGCAGTTGTATGCAACCTGCTGATTGAGGTATGTTCCTGGTGTGCAGAGACAAGGTTTAAAAATAGGTCTGAAAAAATTTCCTGTATAGGAATAAAAAGTGCACAATGCCATTGATTATGCTTTCTGAAGTGGACACAGTGCTATTTCATTAATTTACAGAGTATCTGGTTACAATGAATTAATCAAACCTTCTGTAATGTGAAGTTCCCCTGTCCCCAACTGCAGACATTACTGAGCATGCAAAACAAACTTTTTCAACAATATGTAAAGGTCTTAAAATTATCTTAAATATAAGGTGTAAAACATCATTTATTTTTCTTTCAGCTCTGCCATCAGTATTAGTAAAAACAGCAATAGTTTTAAACTCCCATAGTTTACCTGTAGAAAGAGGTCATATAAATTGAGGCTGGCAGCGTGCAGGACTGTTCATTTGATATACAAAATGTTTTATGATATAGACACCTGTGCCACCATTCTGGAGAATTGCTGTAGATTTTTGCTAAAAAAAGAAAAATATTTATCTCTATTACAAAGTTTATTTTGGCAATCTGAACGGCTTTCTAATGCTCCATCAAGTATGTCATCAATTTTCTTGAAAATGTACGTGGCTGGTGGTGATTCATCTTGCACAGAATAATTAATTGGCATTTCCAAGTGATGATCAATCTATAGTGAAGTGATTGAAACTATTTGCTTAAAACAGTGTTTCATTTATTGACAGTGTATGCTTTCTGTCATTATTTTGATTTGTAGTGGCAGAATGCTCAAAAAAAAAAAATCTAAAACTGCCTGATGCAGACAGCAGAAGAAGAGCTATATTCTGTTTGAAACCATGGGATGGTTTTCATTAAGTTCATGCAATGGACTCCTAGACATAATTAAACAACATGTGGAATTCATAAGCGCACAAAGCTCCCTTCACAAAGCCATTGCTTTAAAATGTGTAGTCTTAAACATCTTTAATGAAATCCTTGGAGCAACAAGTAACTCCCACTCCCTACAAGTGGATTATTACAGCCTTCACAGCCTTGTGGAAGTTTTAATTGAAGGGCACTACTTAAAGGGATGGTGTGGGATGACTCTAAGGTAAGATTGATCAGTACAGGCTGAATTTTATTACAAGTGTCAATTAGATTGAAAAGTGTTATAAAAAAGATCATTTGCATAGCTTTAGGGGACAAGGAGACACATTATTCTGAAATCTCCTTTGCTGATTGTTTAGTGATTCTCTAAGGGTAACAGGGAGGAAATGTTCCCTCCTGCAAGTGGAGATAGTAGCCCCTTTCTGACTGGCTTTGATTTAAAGCTCATTAATGAGATATGTGCAGCTAATTAAGAGCAGGGAGAATTTAGCTATATACCACAGTGGAGAACAGCATTTATCAGAGAGGATTGGACTATTGCCCTATGGAAGTTTAGTGCTGTGCTACCGGGAACAATTCAGTTCCAATGCTGCAGAGAAGGGCAATATAGCAAATAGCTAAAACTGGTTGAAGATGTGTTTTTTCCCCTAGAAAAATAAGGTTGCACTGACAATGCATTCTTTTAATGGAAACCCTCATTTTTATTAATTCAACACACTCAGGACAAGTTCTTTCTTTTCATTTTCACCCTTTTTTCCTCTGGAGGGAAGGGAAATTAGCAGACAGAAAGAAAGCCTTTGGCTACATCTCTTTTAGAACTTGAGCTAGATCATACATGTGTCTACAATAGCATTTTAGCATTTTAGTTGGGAGCGGGTTCATTCTACCAAAACAAAGCTTGCTAGAGTTTCCCACTTTCCATACTTTTGTTTCCATCACAAAAATGGAAATGTGGTCACAGAAATGAGTGCATGAATTAAATTTCTTTTCAGACAGAAACATGTCTGAAAGAAGTACTCCAAGCGTGCACCTTGTCTGCTCCCGTTGCTAGTGAGCATCTAGGCCCAAGCCCGGTCTAGAGCAAGTCCAAAATAAAAAGCTTTAATAATAATGCTCGGGATTCATCAGCATTTTACTCTAGTTATCTCTTCTTGTCAAGCTTCACTACTTGCTGATACATATACAGGATGTGTCAATCTACAGAGCACTTCTGGCGTGATTCGGAACCATGCAGACAGTACTGCAGTTTGACTTTCCCTGTGGTGTTGGAGGCACACTGGCACTGGCTTCACACATTGGACGTAGGTCTTAAATAAATCTAGTTTGTGTGGTATGGTGAAGGCCAAGTGAGAAACTCCAGAGTGCCTGAAAGGATAGCGAGTGCTTGTGTTTAGGCACTGCAGTCCTGCTCACTTTTTGTGAGTTCATCTCTAGATTGAAGGCACCCAATCTCCGGACATAAAAATAGGTATCTGTATATAAGCTTGTTGTTTATATTCCATTAAAGTCAGTGGAAATATAGTGTCACTTTTAGATGTCACAGGCACTTACCTGGTCTCCAGGCCACCTGTCCTATCAGCTCGTATGGTGAAAATATTACAGATAGCATAAAGTAATGAAAGATGCTGAATTTCATCTTGAGTCAATACAGTCAGTGGAGCCTAGAGAGCCATTCGATTCACCTGAAAGTAGATGCATTGCAGAGTTTGGTTGCATAGACATAGACACAGGTATGTGGTGCTGTAGGAGGTCCATCAAGGCATAAAAGCATCTGCACAGGGCTGGTAGCTGTACACCAACATGAGATACACTAAAGGACCTGAAATGAAGCAAGATGCCTGTGTTTAGCAGTGGCCTCAGATAGAGCAGCACACTGTACAAACAAGGATAATATATTTTGTCATTTGTTCTGTCATTTCCCTTCTCCATGTCATCCAAATTTTTCCTTATCTTTGGGAAAGGTAGTGAATATTCCTTGACAGGTGGAAATAATGTGGAAGTGAAATATTTTGAGGAAAATATTCACAATAAAAATCAAACCTGCCTTTAGGTCCTTCTCTTTCTGTGCCTTTTCCTACAGTGAGTTCCCATGAAGACCCAAATGCATGTTAAGAAGAAATATTTTGCTCAGTATTGTGTGACTTTAGAACATCTCTGTGTGAGGGAAAGCTAGGCACATCACATGCTCCATAGCCTAGAATATGAACATCCTCTCCTTGTATTTTTTCCAGAGTTTGGGCATATTGTTTCTTCAGGGAGAGAAGATCACCTTCTTGAGGGAGATTAAAAATAGAGATTTATGTTAGAAATTTTCCAAGACAGTGTATAGTCATCTATTTATTTAAGTTTGATTTTTATTTTAATAATTTTTCATGGGGTGATATTGCAGTTTATGATAAATACACTTATTGTCAGAAGAAACTGTTTTATTATGAATATCTGCAGTTTCTAAATTATGCTTTTACCTGCTTGCCTAATCTCATACAGTAATTTCTTTGTCATGTGAGCTGAAACTCTAAAACATCATTAAAAAAAGCAGAGATGAATTAGAAATACTCAATTTGATATTTGCAGGTAGCAGTGACCTTGTCACAATGTGTGCTATTGCTGCATACATGTGTCTCTCCTGCCATTTCTAGCTAGCAAACTTATCGGTGTTAGAGAAGTTCTTGGTATTCATCTCTCAGAACATTACTTTGCACTTTGTACAATTAATTTTTAAACCATTTTCTTTATTACAGTCTCCAGAGTAATTTACCTGTTCCTATGAAATATTGCAACATTTATTTTTATTGATGTGTAAGGCAACTTCATGTCACCAGCAAATGTCTTTTCAACACAGCTATATTTCTTCCCTAATTTAGACATTAAAATGTTAAAAAAGTTTGGTCTCAGGCTTCTAGGAAAGCCTAGTAAGAAGTTCCTTCTATTCCAATAAAAGTCCTTGTAACATAATCCTTGAGTTGTCTGCATTTTATCAAATACATGAGTACCTTTTCTTGTCTGTGAAAAGGTACTCCATCATTTTTTCCCCCTAGTAATGAACATTGTGCAAAAATCAATAGCTACTCAAAAATATTTTCCCCTCTTAAGATGCAGGAATTTGTTTTGCTCTTCTCTCCAAGCATGGCAACTTCTTCAATTGACAAATTCATGAAAAAATATTGTTTCGGTGGCACAGCTTATTTAGGTAGCTTGTCAGCTCAGCGTGACTTGCTAATTGTCAAATTGAGTGTGTAGTTCTGAGAAACTCTAGCTTAGTTATGCACATTTGCTTGCTGTGGTCTTTGATTATTGAGTAGAATGTAACATAGGGATCAGTGTTTGAGTTTTGTGGATGTGGTACTGCATGCCTGTTTGTGTGGAAATCAGCTTCAGAACCAAGGAATCGTGAAATCATAAAAATGTTGGTTGGAAGACCATCTAGGCTAACTTCCTACTTGAATGTGACTATGGTCAGTGCTGGGTTGGGTCAGATGTGACTGCCTAGTTTTTTGTGGATAAAATTTCTTATGTATTTGCTCGAGTGCTTTAATCTTCAAGGAAAGCAAAAACAAATGGGTCATAAGTAAGGGTGATATGGAATTCAGATTTGCATTTGAATGAATGTTCGCAGATCTCTTTCATATTTTTCCCTTGGGCCATGAAAAGTACAGACACAGATTACTGAAAGTCTCTAGACTGACTGATTGATATGGTTTGTATTTGCCATGTAAATGTACAATGTTTAATACTGTATCTATACAAATATAATGCTGATTGACAAACTTGCCCAGAAACAGTCATCTCTTAGGAGGAGGAAATCATTAACATTTTAAAAAACAAAATCCTAAAGGAAGGCTCTTCAGGCACTGCAAAGGAAGGTGGTACTTTGAAATGTGCAAAGGTATGAGCAGACAATATTAAGGATTCCTTTGTTTTTCTTGGAACAAAATTCAAGGATTTTTTTTTCAATAGGAGAAACACTTGATATGCAAACTAGAAGAATTCAAAAAGGATTGTGGAATAATTAATTTTATGATATATATTGGAACATAAAAACAGAATTTTAAATTGCATATTTAAATTTTTAAAAAAATGATAAAATGTACATCATGTTAAAGAAGCCTTTAGCATTTGAGCTCCACAAAGAAGTTCTAAAGGGGAAGGACACTAGCTCTGAATATAGCCTACTTGCTCACAACTTTCCAGAGAGCAATCTTCCAAGTCAAACAATATGCTACTGTTCAAGGGAAAAAAAGCACCATTTATTAGGTAAGGGGTATTTTTTGCCTGGGTGACTTACAGCACATGAGTAAAATATCAGTTGAAATACTTACCATTTATTGTAGTGCCCTGCCTTGAAGAATGAGAAAGTACTTTCCATTTTAATGAGCAATTGTAAAGGAGGATGTTAGTTCATAAAGTATCAGGAGAGGATTGCTGCTGGCATGAGCAAGAAGTATAATGAGTTTTGTTTTTATCAGCAAAGTTTGCTGCCTCCTTTGGTTTCCTTTTCTGTCCCTGTGCACCCTCTTTTCAGAAAGGATGCTGGCATGTTTCTTGATGTCCTCAATTTACTTTGCCTCTGTTGATCTTACATACTATTCTTTTCCTTTGTTTTTTGATACCCTTCAACTTTTGTCTTTTCATATTTTGTCTTCCCACTCATTGCTTCCTCTCCTACTGGCTAAAATGGAAGACATATTTTCCAAGGGCAGCCCAGATATCATAAATTTTAAAACAATGGAGTTTGTGACTATCTTTCCTAGGTTTTACTTGTCAAAACAGATCACAAGTCTTAAAATGGAGCACCACTCCTGTGAGGGGTGGCTGAGGTTGTTTAGCCTGGACAAGGAGGTACAGGGGACACTTCTAGAACTACGAGGTTGTTTAGCCTGGACAAGGAGGTACAGGGGACACTTCTAGAACTACCTGAAAGGAGGATGTAGTGAGGTAAGAATTGAACTTTTCTCTCAGGTAACAAGTGATAGAACAAGAGGACATGGCCTCAAGTTGCACCAGAGGATATTCAGATTGGATATTAAGAAATAAAAAGAGTGGCATTGAAACACTGTCCAGGGAAATGGTGGAGTCATATCTCTGTAGTGTGTTCAAAGGGTGTGTGGATGTGCCACTTAGAGACATGGTTTAGTGGTGAACCTGGCAGTGTTAATAGTTGGACTTTGTGATACTAAAGGCCTTTTCTGAATTTAGTGAGTATGATTCTATGAAAGCAGAAAGACCAGTCCAACTGTTTCAATCAACTATACAGACTGCTTTCATCTTCCTCAAAATACTGAGGAAGGATGATCAGTAGCACATGAAAAGCTGTCTTTGATTTTATCTGCTGCATGATCACACACACCTATAACTTACTTATCATTTATTGCAAGACTTGTAATTAGCCTTTAAAATTGCAGCTTTGTGAGACTGCATAAGAGAGACATGGAACTAATTCCTGGAGCAGGTCGAGCAGAGTACTTCAATGTTGATCAAAGCCCTGGAGCATCTCTCTTCTGAGGAAAGGCTCAGGAAACTGGGCCTGTTCAGCCTCAAGAAGAGATGACTGAATATGTATATGAATATCTGAAGGGAGGGTATCAAGAGGATGGAGGCTCTTCTCAGTGGTGCCCAGCAACAGGACAAGAGGCAATAGTAAGAAACTGATGCACAGGAAGTTCCACCTAAACATGAGGAAGAGCTTCCTTACTGTGTGAGTGACCATGTACTGGAACAGATTGCCCAGAGAGGTTGTGAAGTCCCCCTCATTGGAGATATTCAAGAATCACCTGGATGCAATCCTGTGCAACATGCTCTAGGGTGACTCTGCTTAAGCAGGGAGGCTGGATCTTATGACTCACTGTGGTCCCTGCCAGTTTGAATCATTCTGTGGTTCTGTGATAAGTCAGTTCCTCATTGACACATCTGAAAAAACACAAATGTTGTGGGGCAGGCCTGCAACATATTAAACTGGCTTGTTTCTCATCAACATCAAAAATGGAGAACTCTTCTTGCAATCCTGAGACATGGGATTACTCACTGATGAGTTCTGTGTTGGAGAGGGACTTCATGATTCATGCAAGATCCAATTCCTTTCCAAAAGCAGGAGAGTCCTCTGAGCCTCCTACACTAGCTCTCTGCAGGGTGGGCAGCAACAAGGAAAACTTTGCATCAAAGGCCATATAGACTGTGTTTGAAGGCAAACTGCCATCCCTGTATGGTGGCAAAAACTAAAGGTTGTTTTGAAATACATAATCCTGGAGAACTAGAAATGAAATACCTAGAAGGCAGCTTCACCTCTTTTTCTGTCTAGAAATAGCACTAGTAGTTTTCTATAGCACCAGAACTTCTCCCTCATTTTCAATGTAATCAACATGATGACTTGCAGATAAGATTGTTAATTTTGCTTCTCAGTCAATACATTTCCTAAAAATCTCAGACTTCTTAGCAGGAAATCACTGAAGATGCAGTTTTGCTCCCTGCTTTCTCTGGTAGGCATGGAGTTTCCAGAGCAAATCTATTTGCTCTTCTCCTCCACTTGTCATGAGTTATTGCCTGCACATCAGTAATCATTCAGCTGCTTAAGCAGTCATGACCTAAAGTTGGTCACTGTAGTGATGCCAAAATTTACAAGCTGTTCAAAAACCAGGGAGAAGATGCCAAAGCTGATTTCTCGGCAATCATGTCTAGTACACTAATTCAGCCTCTCCCTTTATCTGCCCTTCCTCTCATCTGCTTTTAATGCACATATTGCCTATCCTTCTTCTTGAGTTTCAGAGGGAACTTTAGGAACCTTTTGGGCCCTAATCTTCTCTTTGGCCAATTATGCAAGGCAGTCACAGGGAAAAAGCAAGCAAAATGTTTTCATGTATGCAAGGCTGAACTCAGAAAGGAGTCTGAAACTTCTACCAGGATACTGGTCCTTGATAGCTGACAGCACTTTTCATATCTTACATATGGCACATTTTCTTTAATAGTAGCATTTATTGTTATCTGTACAAGTTATAAGGATGCAAATCAGTTAAATATCCTATTGGTTTAAGACCTCCTCAGAGGTCTGTTGGCAAGAACACTATGTTTGGCCAAAGCCCACTCTGTGCTTAGCTCTAAGTCCACTGGAGGAAGGTGGAATATTTTAATAGATCAGATATGACAGAGAACAAACCTTTGCTCCACTTGCTCTATCTGCTCTATGTATAAATAGAGTTTCAGATGCAGTGGAGTAGCCCTGTAATGTCTGATTGCTCATTGCAAACACAGGTAATTTTAAAACTCTAGTGAAGGTAAAATGTATTAATCTCATAGCAGGTGATGCTGTTAATTATATTACAAATATAGGAAAAGTTAAAAGAAATGAAAAAAGTCTGTTGATTTTTATTCTATAATAATGAATTACTTAGAGACAGAAGTTTTCTTAGGTCCTATTGGCTGCAGAAAGCTAAGTATAGCAGGTTTAATCATGCATAATAAGAATTACGTATGCAGATATACCCAATATATTTTAAAAACAAAATAAATGCCAGTTGAAATATGAAATCCATTGCTTCTTCCTTGCAATTCCTATAATTTATATAATTGAATTCCAAGATTTGTATTTTGCTTTTTTCTGTCAGTCCCTCCATCAAACTACTGGCATTGTAGGTGTTTTGAAACCAGAAAATCTAATAGATTTTAATGGCATCAATAAATGTCATTGAATTTTGTAGAAAAATAAATTAATTGTCACTTTAAGTGAGCTCTCAATAAGTTAAATCTGTTGTGAGCAGAATACACATTTGTATTCTAGTATCATCACATTTTGCAAGGTTGAAAAATGCTTAGCAAATAATTTTAATTATTTTTAAAGGGCAAGTTGATTTTGCATTTTTGCTTGTTGCCTTGGAATATTGTGCTCTTTTCTGTGAGGCAGATATTCAAACAGCTTTTCCCTAATAAGGTAAAAGTTGTAGAAAACACGCATTTGAGATTTTGTAATTAAGTACTCAATTTGAGCACACTTACAAATGCCAGAGGTATTGATTCTTTGAAGTTTATCATTCATAGTAATCTTTTCATACTACAAAAAAGGCAAGTAATACTGTGACCAAACAAAATTAGAATCGTAAATCAGATTAGCCCTTTGCTTAGTTTTTTACCAAACAGCCAGTTCAATAAATCACTCTGCATGGTCTATACATTATGCTTAGTGCTTTTCCTATATCTACATCAGCACAACAGTGTGCCATAGTTATTTGATATATGCAAAGTGAGTCAAGGGATATTTAAAAAAGAAAAAAGAGAGAGACTATTTTTACTATTTTAGATGCAGTACTCTTTCTAGAGGATATTTAGTTGAAGAACACGAACTAGCCATATCAGTTCAATAGGAGCACGCTGTAAATCTCTACACTATCATGATCCTACAGATATGGTCAGTTACTGCCTACTACCCTAAGGGACAGGGCCAACTTCACCGATTTGTGAGGGTTAAACTGTGTGATTCCTCTAGGTACACCAGGACAGACACATCTACAATTTCCTTAAAAGTTTTTTATATGCGGTATGTTCGTACTGATCTCCGGTCCCACTGACAGAGCAAGTCAATGACTGTACTCCCCCTCTTTCACTTTGCAGTCTTTCACAAATGATTGACATATTTGCATTGAGCCCAGCCTTGCAACACAGCCCTTCATAAAGTCCTGCATGTTTCACATCACACCTTTTCCAAAATGCAATCAATCGATGTATGCATTTTCCTGGTATGGTCTAGGGACAGCAGGAGTGTGTATCAGTTAGACTCACAATGCTTAGAGCGAGGTTAGATAGTATTGGAAATGTTATTGCAGTCAAAAACAGAGATCTGTTTTCTGTTCCCTAAGCTTCTAACAGAAAACAAACTCTGAAGACCTCAAATTTGACTGGCAATAAGGAGAGTTGATAAATGACTGTCTTTTAACAATCCCAAGATAATAATAATGGATAAACAAATGAATAAAGAAAAAAGAATTGGTCCTTGATGCATCATTGAGAAGATCCCTTGTCTCTGGACTCTATTTCTATGCTTTTTATGTTATCTAGTTGGCATTTCTAAATAGTTAGAAACAGTAGACACAAACTAAGTACAAACTGAAATGATAAATACCTTGGTGTTGTCAATTAACATTCCTGCCTTTTAAAGCTGAGACATTAAAACTGCTTAGCATGGAATACTTTTTTGTATTTATAAGTACTGATTTTATCTGATTTTTTTCTGAAATCAAAAATGTTCTCAGGTACAGTGATTGTGACATGACTTTGATTGGAAAGGTACCAAGGTGGAGCTTTAGACTATGAGGTAGCTAAGCACTTGTAGGCTATCTAATATTAATGAAATGAGCTATAACTCACTACTAACTATCAATCACTATTCATGACAGTGGTAAATTGTTTATCTAGATCACAGGAGATCCTTAATCTGCTTTTGTCTAAGCAGAGACATACATGGTGGCCTTACACATACTGCCTTAAGGTCTTTGGATTACAGAAGATGCTTTGTCTTATGTGATTTTCACAAATGTTTGTGAACAGATCTAGTTTTCTTTCTGTATAATTTTTTTAAACAATTAGTTCTAGAAATACTTCACAAAATTCATCCTGTGTTTTTCTGTTAGCTTTATCTGTGAAGTATCTCAATAAAAAGAGATTATAGACGCTGTGAAAAAATGGAGAATATTCTCCTTGTCTCTAATATGCCTCTTGACTTATTGAAGATATTTATAACTGGAGATTAGAGTATCAGACAGCCTGAACAACCTTTCTTTTATAAAATGAAGCCAAGACTGTAAAAAGAGCTGACCTGTGTTTCATGGTGAGCTGTGTTGCCTTAAACAGGGCATATTAAATCTTGGTACTATTGATAACTATTTTTTTAACCATTGGACTTCTGAAAGCCCAGAGTGAAGCCTGAATATATTCTTCTTCTGTCTTGCAGTAGCTTCCCAAAACCTAATTGCTTGAAGGCTACATCAGCACAGACAACATCTGGCCTGTGGTATTCTTTGGTAAAGTGGAAAAGCTGAACTTATCAACAGTCATTACTTGCTTTATATTATTTTAAACTTTTTAATATAATAAATAATACAAATGTATATTTATGAGACTCCTTGTTGGTGCTTACTTGGGGAATTTGGATTTGTTGACGTATTCATTCGTTCATTTGTGGACTGATTTATTCAAACTAATTTTTACAGTCCTCTAGTTCCTTCATGACCAGAAGGTAACTCAGTCCACTTGAGATTTGAAATTAATAATTTTAAATGAGACTTTGGTCACTGTGATCTCTTCAGGAGAAAAATTTGTGGGCTTCAGATTTTAGGTCTGTGTCCTAAACTCATTGCCATGATTGAGATGTTTTCCACAGTGCTGCTCTGTACAAATCCGGTCAAGTTCATTTACCAGGATGTCAGTCTCACTGCTTTCTCTAGTGTAGATTTTTGCTTTAAAAACCACATGTTTGTATGCAGGGTTTTTTAATATAGTGTGGCTTTTAACACTGAGAGTCTCAGAATATGTGAGCTATGAGAATGAACAAAGGACAAAGGTACAGTATAGCAAATTATTAGTGACATTGTATTTTCCTACCAGTATTATAATGCGCTATGTAGGATGGGCATAAAACTGTCTGTATAAGGGAAGGATTTTTTATCCTTATTTTGATTTTTTCATCTATTTGTATAAGGCAAAAAATTACCAATTACACATTCCCAAGAAAAAAACCCCACATATATATGAATATTGTTAGTGAAACAATTTTAAAAACCAGAGATCTGGTTGTCTAATATTGCCTAGATTCTTAGGTACTTGACTTTTTATCTCTCAGTCAGCCAACATGAGCCAAAAGTGGCCTAAAGGCTTAGATGTTCCAGTGGTTACTCCAGCACAATCCAATCTGTGACCTCTATCCCTTTGGTTTTTATAATGTCCTTATAAAAACATAGTACATTTAAGTATGCTTAAACTGCTACTGGCTATAATTAAAGTTCTGTCAGCCTTTCCATTATAAATCCCTCTTTTCAAGGTTTAATATCTCAGCGGTTTCAATTCCCACTGGGTTAAACTTGATACAGAAGCTGTCAGCATGAATGCAAATCCCTCCTACCTTAAAAATATTTTCAGTTCATAAAGTTGCTGCTTTTTGTTGCTATTTATTTGCAGTCCTACAGACTGCAAAAGTATTTCTCATTAGATCCCCTCCCAAAGTCTCTCACACTCCCTTGCCTCATTTTACATAAATCAGAGTAGAAATATGTCCTAACTTCAAAATGCACAAACAGACTGATGGAATTTCCTTTTCACTTGTTCTACTCTATAGGTTGAATGCAGCTTCTACCTATACCGAACATTGCTGACTTCAGTTTAGATCCCCAGACTCTTTCAGACTGAATTGGCTAGGATGTGGGAAATAAAAGTTAATTACTTTGGCCACAAAGCAGTATATCTCATATCTACTTTTCCCATCTTTATTTCTAAATACTGAACTGCATTTGCTGAACCTTTTATTAGAGGGAAATAGGTGACTCATGAAGAAATTAGTGGATGCCTTCTTTAATGAATTCCTTGGTCTGGGGATAAGTCTATGTCTGCTCAGTACTGCTCTGCCATACTATCTTCTACTTTTGTAATGCAAGTTTTATTTCTAGCTGAGAAAATGAATGACCACTCCTGATCTTCAATATTAAGAAACAATATCTTGAAAATTGAAATGACTCATGCAGAGTACCTTGGAACTGGACTAAACCAGAAATAAAACCATTGTCAGCAGTTTTAATTTTGTTGATATCCACTTTCAAGTTGTTGTAGAATATTATAGAAAAAAGCATTGGTGTTTCCTTATTTCTCACAAATGAAGCTTGTTCATTCTCTTGTAGGTTTGCACTCCTTCACATACTCCTAAACAGTTGATGCTGTAATCAAAAAATATTGCATTGTAATTTCTTGTTCTCTTCCATTCTGGAACCATGAATATTATATTCCTGAACAATTGTACTTTACCTTCTCTTCTGCTCCCCTCTAGGCTTGTGGCTAGAGTATATTTCTGAAAATGGAGGTGACTTATGGGACTAAAACACCTCAGAAGTAGAAGGACTTTGGTCATCCCATTTTGGGTGACTGCTTAAACTTTGGACTGTTAAAAGAAAGGACCATCTGACTATCAGTGTGGAGGAGATGGGAGGTTGGAGCTCAGCTTCACAACCAAAAATCCCTCACTGAATCTTCAACATAGCTATTACCCATGCAGATTTTGAAATGTAATATTTTTCTCTGGTATCAAATTGGTTTCCCTTGGCATGCCAGTCATCATGAGTCCTGCAGCTCTGAGCCCCATTCTAGGCAGTGTGTCCAGAGACACATTAATGCACAAGGATTCATGGTGCTCTGTGTAAGCTTAAGTTTTAACATTGCAAAAGAAATAAAAGAATACCCTCTTGGCATATATATATGTGTGTGTGTATGTATTTATGTGTATCTCTCTCTCTCTAAATATATACACACATACTTGTGAAAACACTTTGCTATACACTTACATACTTATGCACATACACTTTGAAACACACTTTGCCCTAGAGTTTGTTTATGTGGTGGTAGATTGGAAAAGGTAAACTGAGATACCTCAGTCAAAATCACTCAAAGACCACTGTTTTATCAGCAGTAGCAGAAAAAGAATTACAAGCTGTTTATGACAGAAGCCCTCCATCATCTCTAAAAGATTTCAGTGCTACATGCCACCTATGAACAAAAGAGATGGCTTTTTTTTCCTTATTATCATCATCCCCTCTGCTCTACAGAAACCACCTGCCTTTTCTTTCAGAGATTTTTGTTGTGAGTTAACCTTGGGTAAGAGCCAAACTCCCACCCAGCTGCTTGCTCACTCTGCCTCCTCTGTGGGACAGGGGAGAATACAGGATGAGAAATCTCATGGGCTGAGTTGAAAAATGGGAGATTGCTTTCCAGTTACTGTTGCGGGCAAAACAGGCTTAATCTGGGGATAATTAAGGTATTGCAAAAGAAAGTGCTCAAGTAGAGGGAAACGAGAGACAAACTTTAAAACAACACCGGCCTTTCCCTTTCCCAGGCTAAACTTCTTTCCATTCCTGCCTCCTCTGACCACCTCCCTGCACGGTGCAGTGGCCTGGGAAGTGCAACGAGGTTGTGGTGAGTATGTAGCAGCTTCTCTCTGCAAATCCTTCCTTCTAACACTTTTCCTGTGCTCTGTCTTGGGCCTTCCACAAGCTGCAGTAAATTCCTTTCTACAAAGCTTTCCAATCCTTATGTCACCTTAATATTGTAGATACAAGGGCTGTAAAACTCCATAGCTCCAGGGTTCATGGAAAAGTTCTTCTAGCTTATAGCAAATAGCAACAACATCCATCTATTTTTGTTACTGTGCAGGACCAAGGCAGGCATAATGAAATAAAGAAATGAAAATAACAAGCTACTTTTCTTGCACACCACGAGGTGCAGAGATGCTTTGTTATTTCTACAGTTAGGTTACTACTGCAAACTGATTTACAATGAAATTTAAAAACAAACGATTATAATCTATTTAGAGTGGTTATGGTGTTATTAATACAAATAGCTGTAAAAAGCCATATTTCAATTAAAAATGTATCGAGAAATGGGCTGAGAGAGGATACTTCTCTAAATGCTGCGGAAAATAATTTTTGTAACAAAAGTATGTATTTTCACACATGAAAGCCAGCTGTTAGTGGAAGTATTAAAAAAATATCCACGTAATGAACTATGCAAAAGCAAAATTGCTCTTAAAACTAAACCTTTGCTACTGCAACACTGGTTGTCCTGACAGTTTAGTCCTTTATTTGTTTTGGCTAGAAAGCATTGACTGCTATAAGCAAGTAAGTGGAATGTATCAATGTTATGTAAGGACCTAGCAGTCTGAGTAATAGCTCTTATCCGCAAAGAGAATAAAGACATTACCATTTGGGGAGTGGTCTATACCTCTAGTATGGACAGATTTATCCTTTGGCATGTCACTTGTCTCTCTGTCACTTCCTATATTATTCTGTTATTTACTGTGATAATAAATAACACACAGCAAGAAGCACACAGAAAGTAATCTGGTACACTTTTTTTCATGTTACCATGTTTCTTTTTTTGCCTGTCTTAAATCTGGTAAGTATCCACAACTTTTGACTAAAACTATAGACCAAAATGAAGAGACTACTTGATTGCAAAAGAACCCCTAAATTTTCCTTCACTGAAAGAGTATTTGATGCCCTTTTCACAATTCATGAGTGAAAGTCAAGTATGTAATTGTAGTAAAAATTATCTCTTTGAAAAACTATAGGATCCTCTGTTAGAAGCCAAAAATACCTGTCATTCCTGAATTAGACTTGGAACTATCCTCACACGTGAAGCCCAAATTAGCTAGGGAGTAGCACTGGCAAGAGAAAAAGATATAAGAGAAGAAAAGATGCATGCACCATAAAATAGTAAGAAGTGAAAATGAGTCAGAGAGATGGTCAGGCCAGTTAGAACTACATCTTGTAAAATCTCAAATAAAGTATGCAATCAAGAAAAGTTCGGCGTCCTACTTTTGTAAAACAAAACTTAAATGCAAAGTGTTGCTTTTGGTCTAGTACAGCCCAGTGCCAGAACACATAGGCACGTTGTGTGCTCAGAAGCCTACAGCTGTTGTGCTTTTCAGTTTGGTTCACTTGAGTTCTTTTGTCATTCAGGTGCATTGCCTTATTGAACTAAATCCCCATCTATTTGGAAGTCACTGAAAAGAGGCTACATTTGTAGGCATTCTAACTGTGCTTGTTATTGTTTGTGACTTGAAGTGGTTTCATAAGATGGTGGAATAAAATATTAATGAAAATGCATTGGAAATGTGTTAAAGCAACCATTTCTGAAATATCTAAAAAGAGAGCTTTTTTGAGGGGAAGGAAGCAATTCAGTTTCAGTTTTTAAATATATTTATATACATTTAAATATAAACACACACAAACAAGTGCACAGTCTTTTAAACAGTGATATTTTTAAATATATTCATAAAAATCTAGCTGCAATCATAGAAATTTGCTAAAAACTATCTCATTTTTTTCTGGATAGATTAATTTTCTGATCTGCAAATAATTTAATAAGGATCATAATAGTGTGAGGAATATACTATACCAAACACATTGGATTTTTGTAAATCTCTTTCATATTGGCAAGATTTAACAAAGATGCATGCTCCTATTACAGGATTTACACAGTGCTAAGTATTTTTAGATTGATTTCAGCAGAAGAACTCAGAGGCAACTCTTGCAAGAGTCTCAGGAGGATGTAATTTAGCATTAATTTTATACAACAGAAAAAATGCAACAAATGTAATAGAATTTGAACATTTAATCTGTTTACCTTTTAACCTTTATGAAAAGGTAGACCTTGCATTTTCAGTGTAATAAATTATTTGAAGAAATTCTTCCCTAATGTAAACCTATTTTTTTTCCTATAACAATTGATTCTGCTTTAATAATTTTGAATCCCTCTCAAACGAATAGTGGAAAGAGGAGCACCATGAAGTAAATGATTTGTTGCAACAAATTTTTCAGTTACATGCATATATAAGTGTACTGAACTAGAATAAAGCACATCAAAGTGACCCAGAGCTCAGCTCTATCCAGCCTTTTTATTTCTGTTCAGATCTAAACATCACCTCCTATGAGATAAAATACTCAGTAAGACAAGGACATGCCAGCTCATACAAAGCTTAGCAGGAGAAGCTCACTTTCATTTTATGAACCTTTTGGATTTGAAGGAAAGTAGCTGGTATCGAGTAAATGTTACATTTATCCCATGCTGTCTTTTCTCATATCAGTACTTTCACAATGCAATCTTCATTTACTAGAAAATACAGCAGAAAGTTGTTTTGAGGGGAAGCAGGCAATGAGGCCAAGAATCTATATTTTGAGCTTGGATCCAAACTCAGATCTGTTGCCCAATTCACCTCTTACCCACATTAATAAATGTCTTAGCCAAGGCTATGTAATGTGCACCTGGGCTCTTGGCACTCCAGTGAGCAGAGGAAAGCTTGAGTAAAGCCATGATTGCTAACTTTATTCTTTCTACAGCATCACTACATCAATGTGACATCGTGGGCTCTGTTTATTTAAGAAATGGAAAAAAGAATAAAGTTTTCAGTTCTGTTCCAGCTCTCTTTGAGCTGCTGGGGACAGATGAATTAGCACACAATAGCTGAGACAGATAAAGTTACCAGCTGAGAGTCTGTTTGCTCAGAGCTCTTCATTGAGCTGTGCCTTTTCTGTGGGTACATATTGTCAGTCTACAAAGACATCTGTCTATCTCAGCTCCTTTACTCCTTTGGAATCTGTACTTTACTTTTGGCTGAAGAGGCTCTGATATTCCTGTTAAACCCGACATACTGCAGCATGAGCTTATATTCTATGTATAGAAATTTATGGTGATTGGGATTTCTCTAGTGAATCCAGCTTGTAGAACTGTGCTTCTAATATTTCATTTCTGCTGACCCTGTGCAATATAGGAAACTTGAACACTTAATTCTCAAATAAGCTGAAAGTGTATCAAGTGCTTTTAAGTCTTACACCTGTTAATGGTTTCCATGTAATCATTTACATTGTGCTTATAACCATGATGGCAAGTGTCCTACCAGTGTGTGTGTCCAGATCACTGTGATCATAATTCTGGATGAGGTGTTTAGTAGTTACCAAGGTTTTTGAAATTTTCCAGATAAGACAAGGTAAGAGATAATAAACAGAGAAGTTTTTCTTCATACATCCTTTGAAAGTGATTTGGTTTTTCAAATTACATTTGCAACAACAGTGAACACAAAAGGGCATTTGATGAATTTTAACACTGTTACTAGAAATCGTAGCCAATTTTTGTTGTTCTAACTCCATGATAGAAAAGAATCAGTCAACTTGTTTTGTTTTCCCTCAGGTCATAGTAAAGTGTTGTAAGGCTTACAATATGAGAAAGACAATGAGTAAGCAACTGAGTAATTTCTTCAGTGTTTCTAGAAATTAAAAGTGGTTTATTTTCACCAGCCTGATTTTTCCCCTCCATTTGTCCATTTAAATTACTCTCTGGCAGATAGTGCATCAGAGCTTCATAGACGTGGCTGCATTCTTCTTATAAGTTATAGAAAACTGCAGTTGCAATTTTTATTGTAAACTGCAGTAAAGCGTAAGGTTTGGCTTACTAATGCAACTGCTCGCAGTCTGTTAAGACATGAAGAGGCGAGAAGCAGAAGGAAACACAAAGTTATCTGAAGACAGACTTTGTGCCTCGCTTAATTAAAATGGTAATGAAAGAGTAAGAGCATGTTTTAAAGAGAAAACAAAGTAAAAAGCACAAAAATTCAAAAGAAAAAATAAGGTGTAAGTTATAAGACAAAAGAGAAGGAAGGGCTCAGTTCACTTTTTCAAACAAGTAAACCCTTTATAGAGCAGACCACTGCACAAAATTTTTCACAGAAGAGAAGATATTTTTCCTTAAACCAAAAGCTAGATTGCTCCATGTGATGGTTGCCTTTCATCATACTGTTGGATTCTATGGTGCAACAGGAACAAAGATCTTACGTAATGCTACACAAATACAATTAAATAAGACCCACATTATAAATCTGCTTTTCAGTTAAAAACAATCACTCTGAAATTCTGTGGTCACCATTACTGTACAATTTTGCAGTGTATTTCACAACAGAGTGATTAAAAGAGCCAGTAGTATGAGGTATCTGGGTTTTTTTGTTTTTGACAAAATATTTTGCTGCTCCTTTCAAGTTTATATTAAATGCTTAAGATTGTTATTAATTTTCCATAGACTGGAAATTAGGAAAAAATATTTTGTTGGCATAAAATTCTTTATTCTCTGAAAATCACAGAAATAATGAGAGAACGAGGTGGCTTGAATACTGATTCCTCATCATGTCCTCCCGCATACCCTTGGTGTCTTACCTGAACTCTCCAACTCCTCTTTCTCTAGACCAACATGTACGCACATAATACCAGATGATGCAAATTGAGATATAAATACAGTAGAGCAGGAAAGGTTTCTCAGTTCCTTCATGGATTCTCATCTGAGAAAGATGTACTGTGCTGTCCCAGGAGGACTAGGCCCAGCACTGGCTTACCACCCTGTTGTCTTAGAGAAGTAAAATGTTTGTTCTTAGTCTTTCTTTCTGTTTGAGTCTGTCTCTCAGGAGATTGAGTTCTCTGGAGTGATTTGTAGCTAGAATGGTGGGATTTGTGTTCAATGGAGAGGGGAGGAGTTATTTTTTGTTATTTCTAACTTGTGTGTGTGTTATATTGTAGTTTTCTTTTAAATTTCTCCTTTCTGTATAAATATATAATCCTGTTTTGAGTTTCCAGGTTTTTTCCCTTCCTTTTCTTGGCGGGGGGAGGGAAGCTCTGACACTCTGTCTTGGGCAGTTGGCATTTTTCCAGCTCAACCCAAGACATCAGGTTAGAGCGAGAGAAAGGGAAGTAATCAGTGACATGAATCTGTCTCTAGCAGCTCTTTTCAGGGAAGATGGGTCTTTATGACCCCAGAATACTGGTGTGAGAGCAGTTCAGTGGAAAGGCCAGCAGCTTCTTGAGCCCCAGTGCTTGGCTCAAATGCTGTGCAGATGTTTTCCTGACCTAAAAGTAGGCATATCTACTGCTGCAGGGTCTCTGCAGCAGTGATATGTATTAGCCGTGGACTAGTGAGGCTATTTTGGATTCCAGGTGTATGAGTCTGTGGGTTTAGTGATAGAGGACAGAATTTCCTTCACTTTCTGGTGGTTTGAAAAGCCACTGTGCAGACCTAAGGGGAATAGATATTTTGCATTCAAAAAACAGGGAAGGAATTATGAGTTTTAGCATACTTTTGACCATTCTGTTCAAAATGAGTTAATTAAACTCCAGAGATGAGGAAGACCTATTGAAATGTTCGGATCATTGACCTTTTCCTTTGACTGTCACCTTGCTTAAATAATTCCAGGTTTAATTAACTAACTTTGAATGAATTGATAAAGGGCTACTGTCACTTATAATTCCTCCTCTTTGAAACACAACAATTCTGTGCAATAGCTGTAGCCTCCTATAGTCACCTTAATTATTAAAGTGAATAATTTTAAAAGTTGGATTTTTACTTTTATATGTCTAATAACTGACTTATAAATACCATTGGAAACATTTAACAGGATAAATAATATTTAACATATACATAAACACACATATAAATGCAACTATATGACAGTCTATAAAATTTATCTAGATCAGTCATTCTTAAAATGTTAGGGTTTTTTGTTGAAGTTGTGCATAAATGTATAGAAAAGGTGTTGGCTTTCTGCGAATTTTAGTAACACTCCACTAAGTTTTGAAAGTCCCAACTTCTCCATCCAAGTAAGAATCTTAGCTTAAGATCCTGTGAGCTGAGAAATACCCTCAAAATACATTAGAAAACAATTCAGATATATTGATCAAGATAGTCCATATGTTGAAGTTACAACTTTACCTGAAAAAGCAAGAGGTTTTCTTTTTAACCTTCCCATTTTAATACACTCACAATAGTTTTTAGCTGGTAAGTCAAGGAACAATTGAGAAATGGAAAATTCATTACTCTTGGAAAAGTGGAGGAATACCTCTCCAGAACACATGAATGATGCAGCGTTGGGGTACTGTGCTCTGAGATCAACAGAGCTCTGCTGCAAAGAGCTTTAGGGTAGTAGTAGGAACACAACTGCACTTATTCCAATTTAATGCAGTACACTTTCTTAATGAGAGACTGTAAGCTACTGTGAAGCTGGTTTCATTGGTATAAAAAAACATTCACAGGGCTGGGATCCTGGTATTGTACACTGCCAAAGGGCTCATAAGGCAGATTTGGCCTAAAGTACCACAGTAGAAGTTCTCTACTTAGTCTGCATTTCTGAGGTCAAGCGGTATATTAATTTTGTGGCTCATAGATATATCCAGAGCCAAGACACAAAAGGGATCCAAAACTTATATCCACTCTTAAAGCTGGATGGTCTAACAAGAGTGAAATCCTTTGGCCTGTGCGAAAATGTATGGCACACAGCTCTTCCCACACTTATGGTAGACATACTTTTGGAATGTCTGTCTGCTCAGGGTGGTTGAAGCTAACAGAAATGGTTCTTATGCATATGCAAGAAATTTACAGATAGCCAGATCTGAATGTGTCAAATCTATTACATTTTCACTGAGTATGTGCTTCTATAGTGTCATGAATTGGGCTGTTTTGGTTCATAGCCAGTAAAAAGTACTCTAAATAGACAAAGTCCTTTCTGTGTTTGTCTATGCTGCTAAAAAGAAAAAAAAAAAGAAGAAGAAGAAGAAAAAAAAAAGGAAGAAAAAGAAAAAAAAAGGTGACCTTCCCCTGGCCCTGGAGCTAAGTCTCAAGAACTTGACATCACTCACACACTTATAATGCTGAGAGCTAAGTGTGAGAACTGAATGTCACTCACAGGGCTCAGAGACAGCACCTGCTACAGCAAACTGGCCGTGTCCACATTTTATCTCCCTATGTTTTCTTTTGGCTTCGCATGATGCCTGCTGGGCCATAAACCAGATTTTTTGGTGCATGTCTTGATTTCTAGATAAACTGTTTCTCAAAATATGATTGGAATAGAAGTAGCTTGACCAGTTGAAAATGTATCTGGGAGACAGACAATTAAACTAGACAATTACTGGGAGGTGACACTTAAACAGTGGGGGCAGCTAGAGCAAAGTGTTCCTGTCTGTTCCTGGGGCTTCTTTTATTTAGCTGTACTGACAAAGCCTATCAGTACAGTCATCAAGATTTCCAAAATAACTTAAACAAGTCTCAGTTTCTCTCATACTCTTACTCTCTTTTAATATATGCATACGATAGTGTGTGTGTACATATTTATATAACTATGTTGAATATTATTTGTAATACCATATATGTGAATGCTATCATGCATGTGTTGATGTATATGCATGCATACGTGTGTAATTTGCTAGATTACTTTGAACTGTCAAATGAAGGTGCTTATGTTTATTATTCATGACTCAGAAAGGCAAAGAAATAGCCTAAGGAAGAGAAAAGAGAAATGCAGAGCTTACAGAAAACACATCTCAATTTTATAGATGGGGATTTCAAAACCTACTACTTGCTTTATAGTATATCCATACCATGAACCATCAATTACAATAGTCAGGAAAGTGATACTGCAGCTTAATGACATAGCACATTATTATCTGACCTAAAGAGTTGTGAGACATAACCTCCATCAAACCTGCTGCTATTATCACTTTGTACTTTCTGATCATGCAGAATGGATTCTCTGTCTCCTTGTATAACTTGCAGGGATTATTTTGTAATTTTCTGGTGTCATTTGCTGTACCTCATCATTTGCCTGATGAAAGAAAATAGAAAACCATCTTCATTAAACAGTAAATAAAACTCAGGATGAAGACAAAACATCTAGCATGGATGCTGATAATTAATTTCTTGTTACAAATAAATATTTTGAAGGAATGCTTTAATGGTTATGTTTTGGATTGTTTTTTCCCCCTCTTTCTCTCTAATATTTTTCTAGATGTGAATACTGATGGGGTTTGAGGTTATTAAAACTTTCATCCTGCATCTTTGGACAGTGTTGCAAATAATAATATGATTTTTTTCTGCATGCTTAGTACCTTTGCAAAACATTCACAGACTGTCTTTATATACAACACAAATTAAGTCCTGATCATGACAGGGATTTATGACTGTAAAAATGGGATTTAGTTGCCTAAATATAGGTGTTCAATGTATAGGTATTGAGAGCCAAACTGCACAGGTTAATTGTGAAGGGGCACCAAAAGAAAGGTAGACTGCAGTCAATTCTGCTGTGAGAAGACATCCACAACTGGCCAGTGCAGCATCTTTTTCAGGCAAACACACAATGAAGATTTAGAAAAGAGGAGACTATTCATTCCCATGTCCTTGACTCCAGGGTCAAAGCTCTTCATCTGTTTTGTGTTTCTTTCCTCTGGCCCAAAGAAAGTAAGATATTTCTGCATTTTCAGCTTTATTTTATGAATGTCTCTTGCTTGTTATGAACCAAAGTGTTCAAAGGCACAGCAGCAGACAGAAGGCTGCAGGAAAGCAAAGTATCTGGAGCAGTTGTAATGCTGTTAGAGCTGTATGAAACTTTGTTTCTTGAGTTTGACGGAAAAAAAATGAGGAATTTAAAATGTAATTTTGGGTCTGTATTGTATCAAGTTTATATATGTTCCATCTTCTGTGGCCAGAGGAAGTCCCTTGCTGCAGTAGTTTTCCTCAAGCTAAAATAGTCCATGCATCTCTAAATAAAGGGATTAGGTAACTTTAAGGAAAATCTTCATTCTCAGTTGCTTCTTGGATAGAAACAGTACTGCCAGCAGGAGATGAGATTCCCAACGGGTTCCTGGTGACCTGGCCTCATTAGCCAAGTTGTAAAATACTGTGGTGGGGGGAACAGAGTCTCTCCTGCAGAGCCAGTTGTGTTCTGATGGTTAATTAGTCATTGACCAGGGAGGAGCTGAGTCACCCAACCTTCTGCACAGGCACCCCAAGAATTAGCCTGACAGGTTCATTCTTACTCTTTCGAATCGCTCAGTCAAACTGTTGGATAAGAGGATAAGCACATATTCCCTCTGCAAAACTTTTCTTGCTAAGTTTTGGCTCATCCTTTTAAAAGGATATGAATGATATTTTACATTCGTTAACTAGTACATAGGTAAGAAGTACCTTAGATTATAAAACCAAGTGATTTTAAACTACCTTACACTGCATTCCTGATGATGATGGTAATGATTACTACAGTGCTTCTACTAATATCATTATTCATATTTTTCATATTTACACTAACAGAATAACTGAATTCCATTTCAGGAATAAGCATCTGAAGAATAATATGAGGCCAAGAGCTTTCCAATGAACTCTAATGATACTGTATAATTTTTCCATATTTTGTGACCTTCTTTTTTCAATTCTTTACATAAGAACTATCAGTACTTGCTGTGCTCCTGTTGGCAGCTTGCTTACATAAGGCATAACTTCTGTAGAAGTCTCTGAGTAGCCTGATATACTTTTCATATGTCTGATCTTTAATCAGAAGTCCTTATTTTATTGTGATCACCCTACTCCTGATCAAGCTGAGCAGTGAGATCATCAAGTTCTTTTTCTTTCTCGGCAACTTGTACTCCACTTTTGCAGTAGCTTGGGTAATCGTTTTGTATTCTGTCAGGAAGCAGTATTTTTCCACAGTTGCTTGGCTCTGGCATGCATGCACTGGGTCACAGAGCAGTGTCTGCATATGTGCCTAACAATGCACAGAACTAGTTAAACTGGATTACTCTGCAGGGGTTAGTAGATCAATTGCCATTTTCATTTGGGACAGCACTCAAAATCCTAATGAGAATAGCAACACTTGTAATTAGGATTCTACAAAATCCTCTAAAATAATCACTTAAATTTAAAATGTAAATGTGCCTGTAATTAATTAGTCTATTTAGAATAAAGACTTCTAATTAACAGATGTAAATTGGGAATTTTTTGTAGATTTCATAAGGACAAAAGTGTTTCTCATGGGAGCTGAAAGGAGAAGTGATTCCATGTGCATGCATAGTAAACCCTGGTAGCTCACACCTCTGCACAAGCCTGTGGCAGTAAGAGGGACTGTTTGTGACAGGGTCATATTAACACCTGAGTCATAAAGATTTTCTTAAAATCTGTAATACAAACCCTCCCTTTTTAAATAGGAATGTCTTAAGCCAAGGGTTATGTTTCTCAAAGATGAACAACTGAATTCTGATCAGAAATGATGACTGACTATCACTTCTCTACTAAAGCCAGTGAATGAGTATGGAAGCAAAGAAAAAAAAAATCAGGAAATTTAAACTTTTAAAATCTGATTTCATTTCACATGAAAATCACACAAAGAACAAACCCTAACAATTCTGAAGTGATTTTGGTACTTAGTGCATGACAGAACCCCGAAATTCTTCATGGAGTTTAATATATTTTTATTTCATTTTCTATTAAATTATATTTAAATTCTTTCATGATTTTCAGAAACACTGAGTAAGTGGTTACCCTCTGTCATTCCAGCACAGACAGGATAATTCAATCTACAGGCTCTCAAGATGTACACTACATGGCTGAGAAGTAAGGTGAATTATGTGTAGCTCTATATTGTCATGGTATGACATATATTCAGACTCCACTAGGCATCCAGACACAGGCAATGAACTAGTCAATAGAGTCTGTGCTCATCTGCTACACATGGTCAGCTGAATAGCTTTCCAGAGCCCTCTGACTGCGACTTGTTCCCAGCTGACCACAATAAGAGCTTAGATACCCATCTCTCCTTGAATATGTGTCTGGTAGATACCTAGATGTGTCTAAATGTAGGATGTCAAGCTCTGCAGCTGTGTCCTAATGTCTCTGACTGTCCATGAAATAATGTCAACATGAAAAAGATATAAAGCCCAAAATCTCCAAACTGAAATACATCTGAAACATTTTCCTCCTGCAGCTTTTAGCATAAATCTGAGTGCTTCGTTCCTGCATCTGTTTGTGCTGAAATAACTTAGGAAAAGCTGTGAGGGTGGTAGGTGGGGGAAAGAGAGGGAGGGAGGGAGGGAGGGAGGGAGGGAGGGAGGGAGGGAGGGAGGGAAGGAGGGAGGGAGGGAGGGAGGGAAGAAAGAAGGAAAGAAACAAAGACAGAGAGACATGACACCAAAAAATTTTTTCAAACTTGTATGATGATTATGCATGTATGATAATACTGGTTTGGTGTTGTTGCTATGTGTCCTTTAATAAAAAATTTTCTCTGTTTATTTGAGTTAGACAGCCAGCTGCCTTTCAGAAAGTGATGATTCCCAGTTGTTACTGGCTAGAACCAAATTGAAACAGTTCTATAGAGATAACAATGCATCTCCCATTATCATTACTCTTAGTTCCAGCATGCCAGCTTACTAATTAATAGATACCTTTTAAAGTCGTATTTGTTGCCAATGAGTGTTTTAAGGCTGCTTCTCAGATCATAGTGAGGCCTGAGGGGAGGGGGATACGCACCATCACAGCACAATACCAGTGATTCCAGTATGGTAAAATAAAGAGGTACACATCAGCTAGAGAGAGAGATCAAAAAAGGCAAATGAAAGCTCTTTCATTGAGGAAAATGCATTTAAGTTTGAATATGTGCATCAATTTAGTTCTCTGAAGCAGATGGACTTTTTTGCCTTTTTTTTTTTTTTTTTTTAATGAGAGCATTCCACAGTATTTCTGATTCAACAGTACAGGTTTTGTCTGTGACTGAGTACTGTTGCAGGAGTCTTATTTTAATTCTTTAAAAATAAGTCACAAGATAGAAATATTATTCATTTTCAATATTGCTTATTTGGAACTTCAGTGTACAAGTTTAGTTCCTTGAACATATTGGAAGTATGATTGTGGTATGTCTGCAAGCCTCAAAAATTCCCATGTGAAAAGAAAAGATTAATTGTACAGTATTTACACCTTTTCATTGATAACTAACACCATAAAACTGTTCAAATTGCAATTTGTTTCTTTTTCCCACAATCCCTTTGGCTTTTAAGGGATGTTCCTCAATTAGTTGAACTGTGTTTCCTCTTGCTTGCTAAGCACTTTTGGTCAAACAAGGAATGGCAGAGGTCCACAATTAGATCAAAAGATCAATCCTAATGTACCATTTTCTCCTCACCCTCCTGCTTTAATAAAGTGGCTGCAGTTCTCCAGGGGACAACTCAAAATCCGAGTACTGATATTTCTAAATTAGCTGACTCGGTGACCTTGCTAGTAATTGCGTTAGTTTATCAATGTTCAACACAATTTATTACTCTCCAATATGTACCAAAACGTTTATCTCTCAACACTAACAATATTAAAAACCTAAACAATCTGTTGAGAAACAAAGGACTATTCAATAAGAAAAATGCATAATAAACTGGAAAACACTACACTGATGGGTAGAGGGTTAAATTAGGAAGTAGTCATATGTGAAATAAGGGAAGAATGTTGATGCTGTCTTATGTTTTGGGTAATCTCTAAAGAGCAGATAATTAAAAAAAAAAACCCCTTTCTTTTGGTTTTATTAATTCTGTGTCTCCCTTTTTTATTTTTCTTACTTCTTTTAAAACCAAGAATGAGCTACAGATTTTATATATCACTAAATGTATTACCCAGGCCCCAATGAGAAAAATGAAGACTGCTAAAACCTTATCTAAGCATTTAAAAGTCATTTGGACACATTGATCAAAACTCACTCTGAAATTAAACATATTAAATTTAGATGGAGGAAAAAAGGCATTAAGTTGATGGAACCCAATTTTTGTATGAAGCAAACAAATGGCATAATTTCACCAACCTTCTCATCTTGATCACATTGCTATGCATTATTTAAAATATGCACTTGATTTGGATAGTTAATAAGCTATCTGTAAACTTGGAGTAAATTTGATTGTGGGCAGTGCTGTTCTAGTTCCTCCAGAAGGATTATTGATTTCTTTTTACTTCTGTGTGGTGTCAGTTTTTTGGCATTATGCCACCAACCATGTATAACTATCTCTGCCTATGGTGAGATAAGAATGCCAAGGAGCAGAAATGCAGGAGTACATGTGATCTTTTAAATGATCCCATTTACTTTCAGCCATCAGCAGTTCAGCTCTTCTGTTCACCAGTAGCAGACATACATGATTCTGCTGTTGTGAGCATTGAATCTTCTCTCCTTTAGAGGTTTATAATGAACTTGTAAGTCATATGGAAGAAAACAACTAAAATTTGCTCTAATCCACAGTCAAAACAGTGAAAATGACCAATGTGCTCTTCCAATTTCTGTTGTAGAGAAACACTTATGAAGTCTGCTGAAAACTTAAAATGATAGAATCACACTTGCAAGTTTCTACATTCCTCTATTAATCAGTCATCTCAATTTACAAGACCAGTACTTTGTCTTTTTGTGTTCTTTGGGACTATGCCTACATTAGAAGATGGAGCAGTGCAAGCAGACCCATGGGGAAAATGATTGCAACTGACCAACCTGCAATGACATCCACATTGACCATTTTGCTCTGGGAGTTGACTTTGGACTGGTTCTGTTCTCATCCTAAGGGTGGCCCATCTCAGCTGTCAAAGGATGTCTGATGGTTCCTGAAGAACAGCTTAGAGTTCAGATCTTTCTGAAAGCAACACAGTTCCCCGTGGCCACACCACAGTGTGAATCAAGCTAGCAGGTGAGGATGACGGGAGTTTCACTTCAACAATACAATCCTGATCCGACCTAAAACAGTAACACAGCCAATGAAACCTGTTAATAGATGAGTTTGCCAAATTCTCATGAAATTTTGCCATGAAATTCTTCAAATTCAAAACTTTGAATGAAAATATTATTAACTACATAACATGTAATCTTTCTAAAGAAAAAAGTTGTTGAGTTTCTTACAACCTTCTTAACATTTTCACAGAATAAGCCAATGTCCAAATAAGGATTTAAAATTTTTTAACCATTTATTTATTACCAGACTGAAGACCAGGTTCTAAGAGGACAAGAGTTCTCCAAATTCACAGGATTTTGTACTTTCCTTTTTCTGCAGCAAATGGCAAAGAGAAAAGATTGTTTTGAAGTACAGTTGTGGACATACGTCTCAGTTCTGAGTTTTGCTGTAAGCTCAGATAGATCTGACTGCACATTTAGTTAAAAAAAATTAGGTGCAAAGTATAGGACTAACCTGTAAAGTGAAATTAACATCAGCTAACTTAACGTTTCTACCATGGGTGGTATGGACTAAACCCCAGAAGTGCTCATTTTCCTTCATGGACAGGATCTTATATAATTGGCTTCGAAGTCAATAGCTAGATTTTAAATAGTTAGATGAATTCTATACCACAGGGAAGTGGAAAAACCTTCATGACAGGCATAGTTATTCCTACCTCCAGAGCATTGCCTCAGAGATCTTAGTGCGCATCTGTTCTTGTGCACATACATGTTCTTGTTTCTTCGTATTATTTAGAAATGGAATTTATTTTGGAAAGTAGTGATTTTTTAAAGATATAATACTTCTAAACAGATCAGATTTGCACAATTCCAAGGTGCTCAAATATATTGTTTTACATATGTGTTAGGAAAAAAAAAATCCTTGTTTTTACTCTGAACACTCATTTTTGCTCAGTATGTATCTTATTTCTGTGAGCAAAAATTATTCCTTTTCTGGAATTCCACTCATTAACAGCATGGCATGCAGCTTTCTTCATGTGTCATCATTTTATTTTGCATCTGGCTTAATATCAAGATTTTTCTCCATTCTGCTTAGAGTCTGTTGGTCACATTATGTTACTCTGGCTGGATATAATAGGACATGACACATTTGAGACACATGACACATTTGAGAAACACACTGAATGCAAATGTCTTGTGAGGTGGTGGTTTTTAGAGATAAAAGCCTCACGCTCTGGTATTTCAGTGTATTATTTACTTGCATTTCTATACTTCATGATCCTAGAATCACAGAATGGTTTGCATTGAAAGCGACCTTAAATATCATCTAGATCCAGCCTCCCTGCCATGGGCAGGAACACCTTCCACTAGACCAGGCTGAACAGAGCCCCATCCAACCTGACCTTGAACACTAGGGATGGAACATCCACAGCTTCTCTGGGCAACCTATTTCAGTGTCTCACGACCCTCACAGTAAAGAATTTTTCCTAATATCCAATCTAAACCTACTCTATTTCATTTAAAGCCATTCACCCTTGTCCTATCCCTAAACGCCCTTGTAAAAGGTCCCTCTCCAGCTTTTCTGTTGGCTGCCTTTAGGTACGGAAGGATAGTCTAAGATCTCCCTGGGGCCTCTTCTTCTCCAGACTCAACAACCCCAACATCCTCAGCTTGTCTTCACAGGAGAGGCACTCCAGCTCTCTGATCACCTTTGTCACCTTCCTCTGGACCTGTACCAACAGGTTCATTTCTTTCTGATGGTGAGGGCCCCTGAGCTGGATGCAGCACTCCAGGTAGGGTCTCAAAAATGCAGAGCAGAGGGCCAGAATCATTTCACTCAGCCTCCTGGCCACACTTCCAATGTGGCCCAGGATGTGGTTGGCCTTCTGGGTTGCAAGAACACATTGCCAAGTCATTCGAAGATTTTCATCCCTAGACACTGCTATGTCTTTCACCCCAAGGCTAGTCTTGATCCATTCTCTATCCAACCTGTATTTTTGCTTGCAATTGCCCCAACCTTGGTGTAGCACCTTACTCTTGGCCTTGTTGAACTTCACAAGCTCCTCACAGGCCGACCTCTCAAGCCTATCAAGGTCTTTCCAGGTGGCATCCCTTCCTTCCAGTGTGTCAACTGCACCACACAGTTTGGTGTTGCCAGCAAATTTGTTGAGGGGAGACTCAATCCCACTGTCCATGTTGTGGACAACAATATTAAACAGTTCTGGTCCTAATACTGAGGAATGCCACTAGTCTGTGGTCTCTACTTGAACATCAAGCCATTGACTGCAGTTTTTTGAGTGTGACCTCCCATCAATATCTTATATCCTGAGTGGTCCATCTGTCAAATCCATGTGTCTTCAATGCAGAGTCAAGAATGTTATGTGGCACAGTGTCAGGTGCTTTGCACACGTCCAGCCACCAGGACTCCAGTGAGAGAACAAAAAGAGAACAAAATTTTTTGTCCTGCTACATATACCTCTAGTAAAGAGTAATGCAGAATTAATTATATGAACTTTAGGCAATCAGATGAAGTGCCTGTGTTTCTAATCTCCCCAATGTCCTTAACTAATTCCTGCAAAGACAGATGAATCATCATCTTTGGAGAGCAGCTAGGATCTGGTCTACCTTTTTCTTTTGGTGATGGGACTAAATACTCTGGCTTTGTGCAAGAATTGTATAATCTTGAATAATTATCGAGAAAGCCAATTCTTTTGTTCCTAAGGTGAGTTGCTGAGATGACAGCTGATGTGGTCTCTGAAAGTTCTTTTGCAGGTTAAACTGCTTCAGGATGACTTGCACAAGTCAGGGTACTTCATGAGCTTCACAGTGCTTGTGTCCTGCTATGCCCCATAAAAACAATAAGATTTTGAGGGGTACCTTCAAAGTCACACAATCACTTCATTGATCTAGTTACTTTTGATGGTGATGATATCACTAGAAAGTATGGAAGGACCAGAGTAGTTGCTAACTAGCATATATTGTTTAGGAAGTTTTTGAAATCTCCACCTCTGACATTTTTAAAGGCAAGCTGAACTAATGACTGCCAGGGATGGATTGGGTGCAATTCATCCAGACCTGCCTTCAGTCATGGCTGTGGGTCTATAAATGCATTGAATCACTATGTTGGAGTTCATTTTAATCAGTACTATATAAAACCTCCTATTGATTGAAAGTAAATTGCAGCCTGGGTAACCTAAAGCTTGACTTGGGGAGTTAACATCATATTTGTGAAAGAGACTGGAAAATAAAGTAGAGCTATGTGGGTGTATGAAAGCAATTTTATTATTCTGCTTATGCAGAAAGTGTACATCATGGTGTAGGTGGATATTTTTACTAAACCCTTGCCCAAAGCATGGGTAACAGAGACTGATTTGTGTTACACTGCTGAGAGCCAACTATCTTTGGAACTAATCTGAACATCTACACCACATAATGCTTTTCCCTGGATCTTCTTTGGACTTCTGTGGTCCATGTGATTCTCACTTACATAAATCTTGTTTCTGTGGAGGAGTTTGACTTTTTTTTGCAGGTGAGAGAGTGTTCAGTTAAAGGTTTCACAAGGAGTGTGAAACTGTGTCCCAGGATCCTGTGAGGTGTAAGATCATGTGAGATGTCTAGCACTGAACAATCTGCTGGGGTAATGCTGAATGGACTGTGAGTGGAGAAAGAAGTCAAGCCTCTCCTCCACTGCAGTTCATTCAGAGCAAAAGATCTCTTTGAAGGCAATTCAGACAAGTAACTCAGACATCCTTGTGTCCCTCCTTCATCTTCTTCCTTCCACTGTGCATGACTGGAAAAGGTCTGGTTATCCCTAGCAGGCATTGGAGCCATTATGTTGATTGTGTGCCTAATCAGTAATTCAGTCATGGATCAACAGATTTTGGGGTGTTGTGTATTGTAAACCATTTCTTAATCACAAGCGCTAGTTCTGTGTTTTCTTCTGGTTCTTTGCAAGAATCACAAGAGTTTCTCTCATTATCTTCCACTCATGTCAGACCTACTGGATGTGTCTCATTGAGACTTAAATATATTTCAGATTTCACAGTTGGAATTGCTGAGAGCATGTGTGGGGTCATGACTCTGCTCCCATGGAAGTTGATAGCAGATTCACAGTTGACTTCACTTGACGGAGAGCTTAAGCCAAAGCTTAGTGCTTTTGAAAACCATACCCTACATATTTAAATTCCTCCACTCCTTCTTCATGAACTTGATTTTCATAACAATTTTCCTTCTTCTTCTGGGAAGACACTACCTACTATCGCCATGAAATATTATTATAAGAAAACCATGTAAAAAATAGTGATGTTTACGCCCTTTATCACCACTTCAATTTATAAATGATTTCTGCTATTTCTTAAAATCTGTACTGTCTCATAATGTTATGTCTTGCCATTGGTTTGTTTGTTACTTCCCCGAGTGTATAAAGATGTATATTAACATAATGAACTTCATACTTTGGAGTGCTTACTTCTGAGCTGTTTGGAAATTTAACCAGTGTAGGATCATAATGAATCAACTATTTAAGAAAAAAAATTTGATACAGTGAAATACTGGTGTTGCAAAATCCATTGACTTGGCTTGTAGCATCATACTAAAAGGAAGATGGCATGCAGCATTCATTTTCCTCTGATGTAAATAAGAGCACAATAATGGCACTAAATTAATTACTTAATTATTTAATTACTAAATTAATACTCGCTGAAAGCAGCATTACTTTTTGTGTTAATTGATAAATAGATAAACATAGTTCAGGTACATTCCCATTTCTTCCCTCACAAAGGAAATGTTATGTTATACCCTATAAGTTTCTTTTATTATTCTCAAGTCAATAAGAACAGTCTGAATACAGCCAGAACCAAACTGCCTGAGCACTCATGTAAATGCTCTGTGCTGCTGTCTGTTGGTCAGATTGTAGAATGAGACTGAACTGAGTTCACGCTCATGGTGGGTACACAAGTTGTTCTCTTCACCCTTGTAGCAGCTCATGCCCAAAGGTTACGCTGTTTAATTTCAGGTAACGTATTTGATATGGAGGTTACAGCTGTTGCAATTTAACTGAAAATCAATTGGTTTAATTAATTAGCATATTTGATACTTAATATGTTCCTCAGGATATTTTAAGTAAGTAGCTTGCCACAGATGAACCTGTCTGAAGTCTAGGTGGTAAAGTCAAGGCAAAAGATATACTAGAAGGTCTTTGATGGGTTGGGTGGTGATGAGCTTACTTCAGGCTCAGTGTGTCCCCAGGACTCAACTTTGTGTACTGTGCTGATATTTGGCATCTTAGTGTCACAAGACACAAACTTTTCAGAGATTTGCAAGAGACAAGCCAAAAGACCCAAACTCCCTTTTATTTATTTTAAAGTCTCTGTGACAGAAGGAATGTTTTAGCTTGAGCCAGGAGACAGCATTGCCTTGTCCCAGGTGGGAACATAAACTCAGCTATCGTGGATGAAATCACTGAGGTCTTTGGACTGGTCCAGACTAAGAAAGAAACTGTACAGGTTGTGGCAGAGTTTCTCTTAAAAAGAATTAGTCAACATTCCCCCTCCAAATGAAGATGAACTAACCTGAAAGTATTCATGTGGTCTAGAGCTTCACTGTTTCCCAAGACAAGCTCTGAGATGCACACATGTGAAAGTAAAAGGAAGATAGGAAGGCTAGAAGTGCCAAGGATGCTGGCTGAAGATCCATTTATATACTTGGTTCTGACTCATTGTCCAGTCAATCCATTATTTTCCAGATACTACTTTAAAATGCAGCCTTTATGCAGGAGATTCATATTTTTATAAATTTAATTGCTGGTTCAAACACTGAACAACAGGATCTATTATCTACTCCTTAGTCCAGTGAACTTACACATATACATTGTTTATATACATACATATATACATATACACAAAACTTGAGGTAGGACAATTTGAAGAGGTGAAATTGAGAGAAATTATCTGAAAGTGTGTCATATCAGTGCATAGAGTACTCCCTTAGAGAGAAGCAAGAATTTGGACTAAATCACTTCTTCTGATAGGAGGAAGAATATGGACTAGACTATCCCTGAAATTCAGAATAGAATAGTAGCATTTCACTTCAGTTTACTTTCAAAAACGACTGATTTCATGCCTCAGCTTAACTGAGAGCTCAGGATTATAAATAAGAGATAGAAATAGATCTCTCTCTTCACCTCAGAATTAAGCATAAATTTTTCAGGACTGATGCATCCTTCTCTTCAGTAGTTCTTGACTATTTTAGTCCTCCCCTTTTTCATACAACAATCTTCTTCATACTTCCCTTTAAAATCTTTGTATTTCTAGAAGACCAGTCCAAATCAGTAGTGCAAATTTCAACAGGTTTAAGTGCTGATAGGTGTCTATATGTTAAAGTTAGCTCCTAGTCATTATTTTTCAGATGGAGAGCAAGACTCAAGAAAATTTTTAGCAAACAAAATGCTGTTTTGGAAAATCTCAAGACTTCTAGGAGGAATATCTGTTCTGAAGAACAAAACCTCGATCATCCCTCTAACGAGCAATCTTTTTGGAAGTGGCAACTGAAAAAGAGATTTCAAATGAAGTTATAAAATTTTTTGGCCCTATCTTAGCCACTATGCAACAGATTACAGAGAGACTGGGATGTTTACTCCTATGAAAACAAGAGCTACTATGAAAACAAGGGGTCTACTCAACATCAAAATGCCAATCCCTCAGCAAAAAATCCCAAAAACTAAACTGTTACTTGTGCATCTCTGACTGACCCTTTTAAATCAGGAGAAATTAGGACCTCAGGTTTTTTGTTCATGATTTTTTTGTCTCTGAAATAAGAGTGTGACTGGGGTCTTCTTATCAGGACATTGTGAGAGAACATCCATTAACATTGGATCATTGCATTGATGGAAAATCTGATGGCAGCTATAGTTCGTCTTTTGACAAGTGTTTGAAACTTGAAAAGCAAGTTTTTAAGATCAGTTTCACCAAGTTAGTACTTTAGCAAAGTATGATACCCTGAACATGCATCCATTTACTGTGCTGTGCTATTGCAGGGTGTCATGAGCAGTTGCAGTGCTCCACACAATAAGAGGTGGCAATTTGGCACCATAGAGTTATCTCAGAGAAGCACTGTAGATTGCAATTACATCATAGAATCATAGAATCATAGAATCGATTGGGTTGGATGTTTGCTTTTGTGTTTTGACACAACCAGGTGAGAGGTGTTGGTGGTGTGCACAGTGTAGTTGTCATGAAATATAACTGAGCTGAATGTTTGAAGTGAGCAAAAGATAAAGCAAACTAGGCATGCAGAGTCAGACCTTTAAAAACAATCCTGATGTAAATGAGGAGAGGCTTTGTTAGCAGATGAGCAGACTGCAGAACTGTTCAATCCCCAGTCTGCAATGAAAGCATTTCATGCTATGCTACTGAAGCATGATAATTTTTATCCCATGGTTTTATTGCTGAAGTTGTGATACTCTGTACATATACATCCATACAGGTAAAATTTGTGTAATGAGATTAATGAAAACAACAATAAATATGTTTTCAACATGATGTAGCTGGCAAAAAATGACAATTGTATCCAGAAATGTATTAGGTCTACAAAGATAGATTAATTTTTAGAGCATTTATTGTTGTTATTATTTTTATTGTTAATATTTTTATTTCTAAGGCTTACTAGACTTCATTGTTTCAGACAAAAACATGCATAACAGCTTTGCAGTTTGATTGCCTTATGGGCATAAAGCTTTGCATATTTACTGCCCATGAATCATACAAGTATGTGAAATCCAGTGAAGATTCAATTTCTCCTGCTAGATGCACCTCTAGCCGTTTAATTAAAATATGTATTATTAATAAAACTAGATTTAAGTCATATTTTTTACAGATATGACTGAAACATTAAGGGCAAATTGTTTCATACTTTCATAATAATTTGCTTTTAATGTTTTGTGCCTTAATCAAGATAATCCTAGGATAAGGTTTGTAGTGCTTGTGACTTCATGATGTTTCAGTTACTGAAAACAGATATAAGAGTTTTCCAAGACAAAGTCACATTTACTTATGAAATTGGCTTCAGAGTTTTGCTGCAAAGGGAACCCTATGCAACAGAAAAATGCAATAAAATGTACCTATTTAGAAAACTGTGCTTGTTGCACAGATTGCAGTCTATTATATTCATCTTCACAAAATAACTGTCAGGTTATTGTTTTATTCCAACCATTGTGAAGCCTTAGATGTCTCAGTGCCCTGTTCACTGAATTTATCTTCCATTTCAAGGTAAATTTCCCTGGATCTCCTCTAATGTCTAGTGTGTAGATGTACTGTGGTGTAACTCAATTGCCCATACCTGCTGGTAAGGGATCAATAATACTCTCTGCTTCATCTTATCCTGCCTACCATCTAATTCTCCATAGTTACGGCTGTTTGTGGCTAATGAAGCTTTTGCCTGCAACAATGTTATTAACTACTTTTAAGAAAGATGTTAATTTTTAATTTTTAAATCACAAGTTATATTATGCTCCTAAAGGAAGTGTGGCTAGTGGGAGTTTGAGACGATATCTTCTCTGAGAAGGGTGTAAAATGTAATTAAATGTATCACTCAATTGTGATAAAATATTGCAGATATGAAAGTCTTATGTAAATTTGCCAATCAGAAAAGAAGCAGTGGGATAAGAGGGGAATAAGAGGAAACATTTATATACTTTACATTCAATTTACTCTTTTTATGTCCTGTGAGGTATCACTGTATTCTTCACAAGTCTTGGATTCTGTGGTGTATAATTTCTTCACATATTACTGAAATCAGTACATACTAGCAAGTTTCCTTGACATTACAGGTATAGTTGACAGACTAGAAAAAAACACAGGGAAATCTGTGATCTCCAGAGAGGAAACGACCACTCTGTCATGACAGCAGCCTCCAGAGAACTCAGGAAAACTACAGGACAAGGATCCCAATTTTATCTCCATTTATCTCCAAATTGTAATACCATTGGGAAAAAGTAAATGTTTGCAGCAACGTTTTCTGAAAGTCAGTCATAGAATTTTAGAATGGTTTGGCTTGGAAAGTCCTTTATAGATCATCTGTTTCCAATCCTCCCACAATGAGCAGGGTCATTCAACTAGATCAGGCTTCTCAAAACTACATCCAGCCTGGTCTTGAATGTTTCCAGCAATGGGAAATCCACTGCTTTTCTGGGCAACCTGTTCCAGTGTTTTACTACCTCCATTGTAAAAAACTCCTTATATCTGCATATAGGAAAAACACTTTATATTTTTCATATGCTAATGTGTTCCATAACTATTTTCTTTACTCTAACCACAGGCTTATTTTGCAATATATGACACACCAAATAAAAATAACATATACTAGTATAAGGAATAAAAATAGTTTAAAAAATTTTGACTCATGCCTTTTTATTAAAAGCCCAAAGTTTGCTGAAATAGACACAATAAAAACCAGAACAAACTGACAAATATATATTATGTATTTCTAGAGAAATACATAATTAGGGGAACCTTTATGTTAGAAAGGGAACAACAAGATTCCCACCTAGTGACTCCTGAAACAAGGGCTTTAAGAAAAACTGTTAAAAGAATGACAATAATATTTTAAGAATAGCAGTGCTGGCCTGACTGCCAGATCTCTTGTCAAACACTTATTTCTATAAATGAAAAGCGAATATGCACACTCTATATGGGTTAAATATTATAGAATTACAGGTACCACAAAGACAAAATGTATTCTGGAGTGAAAAATTGGATTCGTTAGTGGCAAACTGTTCTTTGCTGCAGGGAGTCACACAATAAAATACCCAAGACATAGTTTTGGAAATTTGAAACTGTGGTGCAAATTAATCAGAATCAGAAGTGTTATTAGAATGATACATATCTGTTATATAACTGTTTACACTACACTGTTATCTTGACATTACCAGAATATATTTAACATATTTTGTTTTTTTTAAAAAAGGAATACTGATATATTTCCTCAACTAACTTCCTTAAAGAAACATACAGAGAATCTGTTACATTTGCATAATACACTGCATAAAAAACCACTACATTCACTACATAAATTCATAATATTCTAACATATTTATTCTAAATTCAGGAGACATTTAATGTGCCCTATTTTTACCTATCTTTTCTGTGTTTCTATGCCTAAATGATAAAGTTGATCCCTCATGAGTGCTAAAGGATGGTGAAAATTAAAGTCACATGCCTAACACCTTATAGAAAATTTTAAAATTAATCTTTCATAGACAATAATTTTGGAAATTTGTTCTCATACAGTTTTGCACACCATTTTTACTTCTTATTTTTGCTTCATTTTTAATTCTTCATTTTTACTTCTTGTTGCAAAAAAAGGGCCTTTAAAAGGGACTTATTTTTTTAGAAAACAGAAATTTCGTATTTTTCGTTCACAAATCATCCTTAAAAAATCCACTTTACTGTTTTAGATGCAGTGCATAAATTCAAAATAGGACAACTTGCTAATATTTGTGGCAAGTTGGAGAACATTGGTTAAACAAGTAAACAAAGAAAAAAGTTTATTTAATCATATACATTGTTTTGTTATGAATTATTCATCCAAGCCTACTTTATACCTGATTTGTCATTGTTTAAATTAGTGTAGAAACATCAGACCTTTGTTGCAAAGCAGTAAAAATGTTATTTTCATACAAAATGCAAAGGAGTAAGAGAAAAATTCATGGCATCAAAAAGAAATCATGCCATTGTATCACACATATCAGATAGAGACTTGCCTTTCTGTTGACTTCTGCACTAGTTTGGGAAAGGGATTTTACTTCATGTGTCCTTACAGTTCATATTTTTCATTGTCAAATATACCTAAGAATTTTATCTCTTATATTAAGATTTGTCCTTAGCAGTAGAACTGAAAATACAATACTATTTTGCTAAATGTGAATAAGGCAGAATTTTTTAGTCAAACTATTATTTATAACTTCAGGAATTGACTTTGCCCACTGATTTAGCTACAGATTTTGGAAATTCTTTCATTTCAGAACTTCTATTTTATAATAGATGTTATTGCTATTCCATTTTACAAAGCAAGTATGATACGTGAAAGATCAGATCCTACTTATCTCTATCATTCATCATTCCATTATCTGGAACCTTAGACAGAACAAGTAGACTCTTAAAACGTCCAATATTCTGAATAAAACTATGCACACAATATAATTTACCTTTAACATGACTGTCAGATGAGCAGATCTGTTCAATTCCTGCTGTTTTCCTCATTAATATTCTCCCAGCACTATTGCAAAGGAAAATCATATTTGATGTTTAATTTCTGATTCTATAGTTTAGACTAACTACATGGGAAATTGTTATAAAGAGCCAGCACAGCAGCACTAAAGTACATGGTGAATAATGACTATTCCTTCTCCAAATGTTATTTATTTTTTCAATATCTGCTAATAGCTGAAGTAGAAGGTGAGCAACAGCTGGACAGGTAGACAGCAAGTATAGTTTGGCAAAAGAACTTGAATGGGATTAGTCTACCCAACCACAGATGTCAACATCTTACTATACCTTTCTAGATCCAATGGAAAGAAAGAAAAAAGGAATTTCTAGAGTGAAATTAATTTCATTCTTAAGCAGATATCTAGCTTAGCTCAGATAAGCATTGCCATAAAATAACTTATTCAGACACTTCTTTGTAGGCACTTACATAGTAGACCTGTAGAGATGTAAACAATATCCTCCCCTCTGTTCATTCAGGATAGTAACATCCTTATTTTGTTCAATGTTTTTGCTTTTTTTTTTAACTCTGAAAAAGGGGAAATGAGACAGTTTCTTTCACCACAATCATTCACACCTGGAAAGGTGAGAAAGAACAGCTGCAGAGAATAACGGGATTGAAAAAGATCCACTGTCTTTCAAAGGAGGAATGGCTATCTCCTGTGCTTTGGGTTTTATGCAATAGTCCAAGTAGTTCATTTATCTTTAAACAGTACACTGTTTAGAGGACAGGCTCTATCACAAAGTCAGCTGGCCAGAGAGATTGTATTGTAGACTGCAGGAATAAAGTGGTATTGGTTGTTGATGTTTAGTAAGTGGAAGGCATTTGCGTGTTGCTGAAGACATGTCCACTATTCTTACTGATCACACAAAGGTATTGGCAGTGAGTACACAAGTCAATAGACACAACATTCCTCCTTGTACAGCAAATTTTATTGCACTGCTTGTGGTTTTAACCTCTGAGAGTGGTTCTAAAGAGGTAGGAAACTAATTCACAGCAAGAAAAACTTTCTACTCTAATACTACTTCTGGTAAAATTGCAGAATGTCCACTCCAGAGACTCACACATATTAAAAACCAAATTGTTCCATCATTAGTGGAACTAATGAGTTTATTTTCCATTGGGTTGTTTTCTTTGTACTTCATACCTTTCTACTACATTAATCTTCTATCCAGGTGACACTGACTGTAATATCTTATCTGTCCTTCATACCATGACAGCTCAAGAGTAATCTCAGTTCCTCACTGTGCCCAGCCCCCTGGCCAAAGCACTCTGTGAATTGTCTCATTACCTGCTCCGCCAGCAGGAGATGCATCCCTCAGGTGTTTTTTTGAAGTGTAGGTTCATGCTTCTCCACTGACCTAAAACTAAGGTACATGTGGCTTCACTTGTTCCTCAATTGGTGCATTCCTCCATTATTTCTACCTCTCCTTTTCTACTGCATGAAAACCAACAAATTACTTGCATGGTTTTACATATTTGAGCTTAGATTCAAATATCAGAGGCCAATTGAAGGACAAATTTTAGATTCATATATATAGCAGAGTGTCTTCCTGGGCAAATGGGCAGGGCACTGAGGCAGAGCTCAGTGGGATGTCTGGTTACCACCTTTTCATTGTTTCTTACCATTCTCTTCTCCAGAGACATTCCCTACTTGTCTCTTCCCAGTCATTGACTCAAGAGGAACAGCTTTGCATGGACTGAGAGACCATACGATGGTTTACTCTGAAGATGCTGAGTACCAGCAATTTCAAGGACTAGTCACTAGGGCTATATCCATTTTGTCTGTGGGGTCATGGAAGAAGTCAAGCATGGCCATTAATGAGATTAATCTGAGCAGAAGTAGATATCTACTCCATGGATACACCAATATGAGATAATGAGTGTAGCCTTCCCACAAATGGAAATAAATCAAAGTAATTCCTTTTATTCTAATGCCAGCACCAAAAATTATCTGATATATTGTTATGGTTTTAGCTTGGCCTAAATTTAGGCTTTAGTTTTCAGTTTGGCCTTAGACTATCAGCTCACTTGAGCTGGGTCAGACCAGCTGACAGCTGACTTCTACTGGCGAATGGTATTCCATACCATATTCCGACATCATCTCAAATATAAAAACAATAGTAGGAGGGGATTAGTCTGAGTTCCCATCATGGCCGAGGTAGAGGCAAGACATGCAGCTGCTGTCTTACTGAAGTGGGCCTTGGCTGCTGCCCACTGCTACTTCACATTTTGTTAGAGTTCAGGGAAGTAAACATTTTATTGTTATTTGTCTGTTTCTTGATGGGTGTCTTTTGGGGTGCATTATGGATCTGGAGTGATGGGATCTGTTTGCGGTGGGAGGTAGAGGATTGTTATATTGAACTTGTGTAGGTGTGTATGTTATACTGTAATTTTATTTTAATTTTCTCTTTTCTGTATAAATATATATATATATATATAACTAGTTTAATTTTAAATCTTGGAGGTTTATTTTTCCTTCCTTTTCTCAGCAGGTGGTGGGGAGGGAGACTGACTCTGATTTGGGCAGTTGACATTTTGCCAGCTCAACCTAAGACATATATAAAGGTCTGGACATACTTCTTTTGTTCTACTGACCCAGTAGTGCCTCTAAAAGTCACTTGAAAATTTAGATGGCATGAATTCAATCTTGAATCTTCAATTCTTTGATAGGTCACCTAAAGTGAACCTGAGCACAGGCCACACATGAATCCCATTTTTCTTGGTGGCAGGTGAAACTAGAGAACTCTTAGGAAGAAACTCCAGCCAGTTTTTCTGACCAGTATTGACCAGGTTCCATCTCTGACCATGAAATCACTATTGAGAAGAAGAATCACAGAATCACACAAATTAGTTAGAGAGGAAGGAAGCCCACAAGAAATCCTGACAACTTTACGGAATAGGTCCTAATGAAACTGATCGGAAAGATGTACTTCTTGATCTGCTGCTTGTCAACAGAGTGGATCTCGTAAGTGAAGTGGAGGTTGGTGGTTCTTTTGGCCACAGAGACCACGAAGCAATTGAGTTTAAAATCTATTACTTGCTACAAATATTGAAGCAGCCACCACCTCAGTGTTACTGCTCTCACTTCTGGACCAATTTGCCTCAATCAAAGAAGGCTGTAATTTTCATTGTATTTGGTTGTGTCTGATGTCTGTTGGTACTGGATTCCATAGTGCAGCTAGGAAATACTCAAAAGTCAATTGGCTTTGCACATTTTTTTTTAAGTAACACAGTAGAAATTCCCATCCTGTTAGAAGTTTTGACATGCAGAATGGATGACTATTAAATCTGATCTCCTGAGGTCACTGAAGAAGCATCCAAAACTAAAAAGTGAGATTCCGTTCTGCAAAATCTTGGAAATTACTCATTTCCAGAAAACTTTGTACTCATCACAGGGAAGTTTAAAGCCTTCTCTGCTGAATAAGCCCTTATATCCAGTTATGTCACTGGATATAGTACTACTCTGCAGTCCACAGAAGGATTCACAATATTAAGGAGATTAAATTAAGTTTCCTCCCATTAGAGTTCAAGGACATTTGTTCATTGAACATTGGACAGTCCAACATTTTGGTCTTCCTTGACTTTTCCCTCATTAGGAGGCATAAACACAAATAAGCATTCAAAAATTGCTTTTCAAATTAAAATGCTGAAATTTGAAAGTACACCACTGCAATGGAAATACATCAGGTTAATGTCATTTTTAGATTCCTCATAGAAACAGCTGAACAGATTTAAAAATAAGTAGGAAGTTGGTTTAGAAAAAGGATCTTAACTATAAAATCATTACTGTGTTATCAGAGAATGGCAAATTCCACTAGTAAATGCCCATCTTTGTACTTCTTTAATAGTTGGAAGTACTGCAAAGCCTGAATTAGGTCAAACTCCTTTTAACCTGGCTGAACAAAATCTAAAGATGATACTGCTCAATTCTATCAATTCTTCATTTCCTATTACCAGAAATCCTGTTTGGGGGTTTCAATATATGAAAGGTAAAAAGATCACAAGGCAACACTGAAGCAGGTAAATATTGACATATCCAAAGCACATATCAGTGACCTACTGAGACTTAAAACAACTGCCTGTGCTGCTCAGGGATCAAGTCAATCCTGTGGATGGGAGCTGTCAGGATAAAACTTTCACAGTTTTCTCATTTTTTGCTGTATAAATGTGTTCCTTCTATTAGATTTCTTTATCCCTTTTAGCCTTTCTAAATGACAATTAACTTTGCCTACCCTATCAATAGCTGGTAATTTATTTGTTTTTGCAACTGAGACTGACTGCCATTGATTTTATTGGAGTAATTTGCTGGAAATGATTTTTTAATGTTAGATTTATTACAAAGGCACTTCATTGTCCAATAAATGAAGTAAATTGTATTTTAAAAGTAGCAAAAGGAAAGAGTCACTGAAATTTGAATGAGTTTTTTACAAATGTATTAGTTCAAAAGGTCCCTTATGCATCTCTTACATAGACGACAGTTTGCACACAAGAGATTTTATTCCTGTCTTCTGCAAGCTATTCTCCCAAAAACATAATCTGGAAGCACACAGAAACAGACCTGGGTGCTGTGAGCAGCAGTGCTGTAGGGCCACTGGCCATACACAGAAACTGCGCCCTTCCCACTCATTCTAGCTTGTACTGTGTGCATTCTTTCAGTTCGATGGGACTGATACTTGGTACAAAGAAAGATGTTGAAAATGACCCTTTTAATTTGTTGATGTATTTCTTCTTTTATTGACTGTCTTCCTCAGTTTTCAAACCTCTTGCTTACTCTGTTTTAACTGGCTGCAGCTGGGAGTAGGATTTGTGACTTGCTCACCTTTTGGATCTGCTTTCTGTAGTGGTTCAATTACTCTTCGTAAAGATGCTGCACACCATTCTGGAGAACAGTAAATTACGAATCACCACCTCTGCCTCTCAAGGTAGTTTACAGTCAGATTTTCACCTGAATGTGACATGAGTTTCCATTATATGAAACAAGAGGATTTGTTATGTTGTGTGTACTTCATTTTCAAGGCCTTCTTGTGCACACAAAGTGTTACTGCACTAAGCATTTTCAAGAACTTCCTCTGAGGCACTGCATCTCTGTGCTGTCTCAAAGAAGAGCTCTGTCGTCAAGACCTGGTTGCAGCCCTGCGGGATAGACAGTGGTGCTGAGCAGTGTTGGCATAACCTGCACTCCTGTGTAACATCCTCCTCCTGCTGCCATCTTTCTATTGTGGCACTAACACAGACTTTTGCTGTCTCTGTATTGTTCATGTCACTTAGTAAAATTGGTGTACACACAGCTTTTATCTGCCTTATTTATTTAAATTGCAAGCTCTTTAGCATATAGGTTATCTGTTAATCTGTATCTATGCAGTTTTTCAAGTGCTGGACATGAAAAGTGAAGGGATAACTTTCACTTTTAGTGGGAACACTACCATGATATATCAATATTATTATAACAGGCATAACAATAATAATAATAAGAATAGGTACATTTATAATGGTTTGTATGAACAGGAAAAACATCCATTGGGTGAATTTACATGTTTTTATTGTTTGTAAGTTGAATTTGCCTTTTTCAAGGTAGATGAAAAAAGCTACAACACTTGTAAAAATGGTATTTAAACACCCAAATAAAAATGTCATCTCAACATTCATGTTTTAAAGAAAAAACACTGTTCAGATGCCAGTTAGTCAGACAGGGTCCTGAATGGTCTAACTACTAATTTTTCTGCAGTGGTCAAATACACCATTAACAGTTTAAATTTTGTTTTGTTTTGTTTTGTTTTTATCAGATATCTCTGTGGCACTTATGTGGTACTTCTGAAAGGGACTCCTCTGACTACCATGCTACAGCTTCTTTGTTCATTTGCCTCCCGAGCCAGTGTAATTACCCTCAAACAGAAAACTTGCTCAAGATTTTTACAGAAAGAAATGAATCAGAATGGGTTGCACCTGAGGGAAATGCCAGCAATAGTGAGAGCTGGTGTTTCTCTCTGCTTCTACAAAAGATCGAATGAAAAATTAAATCTCAGGTTTCATTTGAGAATAAGGCATTCAGATCTCTGGTATTCTCTATCTGAACAAGGACTGTGAAAAAGCATCTCAACTGAGTGCATTAACCACTGGAATCACAAACCTCTTCCTAATCTGGGAAAGGAAAAACAGTTTGGGGTTTAGGTGTTTTGGTGCTCTGGCCATACATGCCTCTGATCTGTCAGTGATTGATGATGTGACTCATCTCCACATGCTGCTTCACACTTCTTCACAGGTTAAATTGCCCATCTTTCTGCTTATTTCTGTTCTGTGGATCCTTTATGTGAGTCGCAAACTGCCCATATTTTTCTACCTGGATGGCTGATCCATAAATACAAACTTTTTTCTGGCAGCCTTGTCTGGTGGTCTGTCCGTGTATCTGGAAGAAATGTTTGCTCAATACTTTTGAAAATAAGGTGACTAGAAAGTGAAATTTATCTTTAGCCTAAATTTTGGCCTCTAGATATGACAATTTTAGTTTTTGAAAATATTCATAAGCAGTTTATTAAAAACACCCTAATAAACCAGATGAGGAATAGCTGTGTAATAGGCAATCCTTTTTGCTAGTTAAACAGTGTTTGAAGAAACTTACACAAAATGTATGCCAGTGGTCTCACTTTATTTAATACCATGAATTTTCTTTGAAGATCAAACCACTATGTGAAGCAAAATTTAAAAATACAAAACCATTAAAATATTTTAATACAAAAACTAGAGTGCTTTGCTTTTAAATTTCCTACCTTGTTTCCTATCTCTGGTTCTGTCACCCTTATGGATATAAGGAATCCATCAACATATTTTTATGGATGATTTAGAAAGGCTGACCTTTCCTTTGCAGGTACAAATAGGTAGTTCTTCAGAGGCTGTAAATGAATGACAAGATAATTCTATCCATTTAATATTGAAGTGATGTTGATAGTATCATTCTTCTCATGTTTGAAACGGGAAAGTATAGAGACCTTTCTCCCTCACTCTGTTCTGCTTTATGTGATGGATTTTCTCTCTGACTAATCGCTGTCACATTAACCTGCACTATTTCATCCTTCAGAGCTGTCAAGATAATGACGATAATCGAAGTGGCTCGTTGTAGGTAAAGGAAATTATATGAGCAAAGTAATATCATAAAACAGTGTTTAAATATTTTAATTTCATTTGTCAGGGCTGCCCCAACACTTCATTACACATATAACCATCTCTCATCAGTGGAATTAGTGCATTATTCATTACTGTTAATTATTTTCACATAATGGCTGCCCTGATATATTTAACCTCCACATTATATCTCAGATAATGGGCCTGTAAAATTGAATTGTGTGAAGAGCGGAGTTCTAAAGCTCATTTGCAGAACATCAAAGAACAAAGAAGAGGAAAAGAATTCTAAATGGGACATTTCACCCAGCTGGGGCCAAACATTTGTTTCTGTCTGATTTGCATACAGAAAATAGGTGGTTCAGAAGTGGTTTAACATTGTACATGCTGTCTGCTCCTATTACATAGCCAATTAGAATTTGTTAATGTCTTGAGTGTTTGAGACAACTTACCAGCCAATCTATCATCTGAATGGTAGTGAGCTAGAAAGTTAACAAAAGTAGACCTTTCTGAAGGACAGACCACAAAATCATACGGCATATTGAGGTGTCAGCTACGGTTAATACTTCTTTCGACAAACGTCTGTATTGTAGAAATAAATTAACAAAAACAGCTGCTCAGGACTGAAAAGATCCAAGAGTGAAAAATTCCAATAAAGCTCTATTAATTACTTGATTTTACCTGGGACAAATTTTCCGATGCTGCCTGTCATATAGGATGTGGAAACAGGCAAGGAGGAGAATGCAGCAACCTGAACAGGACAAAGGGATCTGCACTGAATGTAGCAAGATGTGTCAGCAGCCCTGATGGAGTCAACTCCACATGGCACATAAACAATGCATTTTATCACCAGGCTATCTCCAGTGGAACTTAGCCATGCTGGGGTTGACGTGTCTGCAATGCTCTTTTACAGGATGGGAAGTGTGAGACTCCTTTTCTCTGCTTTGATAGGTGTCTTGAATGTACACCCCAACAAAACAAAGTCAGTACAGGTCAGTGCAGACTTTGGCATAATTTGGCTTTTGATGAACCAGCTGAATTGCTAGTAGTAATTTCAGCTCTAAGTAGCAGTTTAGAGTCCAGAGTATGTCGACTCCTAACTGCATGGATTTAACTGAATAGCTATATTTTTTTCCCATTTACAGGCTTATCTATTACTCACAAATTTCAATGGACCTGAAAAGACATTGAAATCAAACACTTTATAGAAAGAACACTTATCATCATTTCAACGTCTTGTAAGGCTAAGGTCAGTTCAGAAAAAAACTGACTTTTCAAAGAGAAAATTATTTGGAATTTTCTTCAAACCTTAGTGTCAGAGTGTTAGTGAAGTTCTCTGTTAAGTTTCCACATAGATATAAGAAACACTTTTTTGCTTGCATCAAAATTTTCAAGGGAATATCTCTCCTTAAATTCATATACAAAATACACTTTTGTTCTGTTTCATGTCTACAGTAAATATTAGACATTAAAAAGGTGTTTCAAACCTATTTATTGGCTGTAACAATAATTTATGGCTGATGATGGGACTATGATCTCAGAGGTAACTCAGCAAATCAGAAGTCAGAAAATATTTAATGACTAACAACACAATTCACTTGAGATCATTAAAATACTTTAGTCTTATTGGCTTAAAAGTCATATTTCACAGGACTGATAAATGTCTTTTTGCTAAGTGGCAGTAGGTTTTTGGCCATATCATTAAATATTTATACAGCATATACCTAAATCTTCCTCCACTTGGCATCATCTGGGATTCATTTGGAAGAGACCTATTTATTTCACTTTGTAACGTTTCAAGAGTGTTGCAGGTTTGAACCTCAGCCTCCAAATTTTAGATACAGAGTTGTAGAAAGGAAAGGAAAACCGCATTCACAGGGACCTGGTTTAAAAGAAGTCTTCTCTTCTTAATCTGTCTGTTCTCAGATTATAGTTTTTTATGGATCCTTATACAGTCTTTTATACATCATAGAAGCTGTGTGAACAAAACCTGCTGATGATCTCTTTCTAAACCCCTTTTATTTTGTAGGATATTTTCAGGATGTCATAGAATATGAATAAAAAGACAGTTTAGAGAGACCACTACATGAACGAAGTAACTTCTAAACATTTTGTATGGACTTTGGTCATAGACATGAGAAATATTCAGTGTTCCCACAAATATGCATTTGGGTACTCCCAAATAGGAATAGACTGACAGGAGTGGTCTGATATGCTACAAAAGGCCAGTCTCAAGAAGCGTCAGATATGCTGGTTGTTGCAGTGTGTTGCATAAAGCCTGGTGGTCTCAAAATTTTTTAAAGAGAAATGATCTTTTTCTCTGAAGGTTTAGGTATTAGAAAATTTTGCATCGTTGAAAGAAATACACATGTTGGAAACATCACCATGACAAAAATTAATCTTATAATAGTATTTTTTGTATAATACATATTGATGTGCATGCACAAACACACACACACAAAATCAGGGCAGCTACTTTTGTTAAAGTTGGTTGACATTTAGCTACTAATTGAGTAGAAATGTGTTTGGGATGTAAGGAAACGGGATTTCAGTTGTTGTCTAAAGTACATTTCCTTCCAGTTAATGCTGCTGAAGGATGACTCTGTTTTGAAATGTTTCAGAGTAAAGGGTTGAAAGATCATATTGGATACTAAGGAAGAACTCTCTGTACTGAGTCTCAACTCCATAACTATTCAGGTTTTTCCATGTTGGCAGTCTTAGCTATGAGTCCTGTTATGTAAGTTAACATCGTTTTACAACTATACTTCATCTAAGATATGCCTTTCGCAGTAAAGATACACAGTTTTACAAAGAACTATCTCTTTGAACATAGTTAGGTGTGCTAAATATTTTGAAAGCATGAAGAAGCTCATACTTTCAGGATCCTAAGGGGTATGTCTGAATAAATCCTATACCAAAAATATGAAGTCTTGCATAGACTTCTATTGTTATTTCTATTAAATTGTATAAGTTGGATCCCTTGAAAATTTGCAGGATACCACAAAAGTTTTCATTAAAAGTTTTCATTAAAAGTTTCTAGGAAGCAACTACCAGCATGAGTTTAAAAACAAAATCTAGATTTGAATTTGAGTGGTGATGAAATATGTCACTTCATGTAGGGAGATTTTTAATTAGTTTTGAGTAAAACACATTTTTTTTCCAAGATGGAGAACATAAAATTCCAGATCCTCTTTTCAATCTCTGTCTATACATGTTTGTCCAATCTTTTTGTCATACATTGCAAAATATTTTTGCAAATGTCTCATTTTTTCTGATGGATTAGTATTAAGATGCATGTGTGAAATAATTGAATGCAGACTTTATAATTAGCTATACTATTTATGGTATACTATTAATGAAACTAGCCATCAGAATGGGTTGAAGATAGGAAATAGTTGTGTCAGAGGTGGACATCTCAAGACTCTGTGGTCTGATGGAGCAGCACTCTGCTGCTAGAGTCCAAATCCTTTTTGCATTGCAGAGTTACCAGGAGAAATCCATCAGCAGCATTGAGAGAAGGTAAAGATGACCCTCAGATACATCCAAGGTAATGAATGGCAGTCAGGCTCTCTCCAGATGCTTTTCTCTTCTATACACACCTATTTGCACAGGACCTTGGCTTGTAAGGGAAGAGGTCCCAGCAGATGTCATAAGTGGCTTGTCCTGTCTTTAAGCTGTTCATCTCACTCAGGCCCCACACCAAGGTGTGATCTGCAGCTCTGAACTTTTTTCTGAGTAAGTGATGTCATCGTGTTCCAATCATGTAAAAAAGAGGTAGCACACTGAGTATAGTTACGTTTGCTGAGTATTATGCAAATAAAAGATCCAGAATGAGTTATTCTATTTCTAGAGGGAGTAGAATTTTGGATACAGTCCAAACTGGATTTAGAGCGCAGACCTATATATATAATGAGACAAAAAGAAAAAAAAAAAAAAGGAAGGTTTCCTGAACAATTTCCATAAACACTTCTTCCAGTCTTTTCAATTTACCAGGAATGGAGGCACCTTGCTTAGGTGCTCTGAAGGGCTGTGTACAATCTACATTAGATGTTTCTATTAGTCAGTGTGCATTTTGTCCCAAACCCAAGATTTATAAAACTGAAACAGACTCGTGTCTGCTCATTGTCAATACTTCTGACCAGATTTATTTCTTAGAAGAATGGGACAAGCTTCAAACATGAAAGAAAAGTGAGATGCTTCTTCAACCTTTAAGTTTCAGCAGAATGAGGACCATTCTTACTATAAATCTTTCAAAACTAAACTGAAAGAAATCTATCACTCCCATCTGTCTTCTAAACAAAGACCATTAGGAAAGGAAAATCAGAGATTTTTGTGCCAGATTTCTTGAAAACCATATGGGGAAAAAGGAATCTTCAGGGGATGTCTGTGCTTTGCAACCTGAAAAAAAATTACAGGTTTAGAGACAGTAGTAAACTTGCAATCTCTAAATGTCATCTGGACCAACTTTCAGTTAAAATTAAAAGAGCCTGGTAGAAACATTTTAAAAATTATATTTTTATTTTTCTCCAAATAAATCCTCAGCAATTTTATTATATTTCCACTTTTTTATTGCAAGTTTATGTATGGGAAAATATGCCTCATGGAGGGATTCAGATTGCATATACTTCTTGTGTCATCGTAAACAAGAGGACTTTTATAATCCAGGATAAGGAATGTACTGTGCACTCCTTAGATACATGCACATTCTTCCTTATACATGCACATCCTACTAACTGCCCAGACAAAATGTGTCCTAAGGCTACCTCTTCAGAGAGTAAGGTGCTTGCTGACAGCTCTGGGCTTTAAGAAAAATTAAATAAGCCAATTTTTCTGTCTGTAGGTCTAATAAAGCTTCTGGGTTTCAGTTTTGTCAATGACTATGAATAAAATTCCCTGAAAAGAAAGGAGACAGTATATTTAGTTTTCTCACAAGCGTGATTTTAAGGTGAAGACCAATTCTGCAATTCCTATTTCAGTTCTCAGTAGGAAAGTCTTGTCTTTAGAAAAGCAGGAACAAAAAGTTTTCAATTCCTACTTCTCCATTCTGACTGCTCAACTCTCTTTTCACTGCTATCCTGTGAACTGAATGTTATTTGAGGGTGTGATGTGGGCCAAAATTTATATGGGGCAGTTGTTTGGTCTCTCAAAGTTTAATTTGGTGACAAGAATGTGCAGTTGCACTTATCATGTACAAATTTCCTGTATGCTCTTTTACAAACTGTGTTTGTTTTGTTCAGAGCTTCAAAAATATGCCTTCAGATTAATGGTCTCCCAGTGATGCCTCATACCCTCAGCCAGTCACATATTAATTTCTAAATGCTTCCTTGTTTTAGAAGATACTGCTATGTCACCAAACCAAAGAATTCTGTAAGCAGAAAGGACTAAAATACACTTGGAGACCAGAAGATTTATTAAGAAAAAGTTTTTCTCTCTCTTGGAGCCAGAAACGTTTACATTACTAAGTTACAATGGAATAACAAGGTTTGCAAATATTTGGTTACTTTGTTTCCTACAAAAGTGCATGACCAGAATTTCCTTTTTCCTTTCATGTGTGTTCTTCCCATGAGAAATTATGTGGCTTATTTTCTTATTAGTTGAGAAACCTTCTTTACAAATAATGCTATCCAACACAGAGATGAGGAACTGACCATCCATTTCCTGACCTCTGAAAGGCATATTTGTATTATTCTTTTAGGCCAGATTGCAAATGCACTTATGGAGCAAATTTTCTGCTCATTCCCACACAGGATGCTTTGGTTCACTTCACAGGAAAAACTCAGAGCACATGAACTAGGTATTTCTTGGATGAAGCAAAACCAAAGTTTTGAAAGCTGTCTGAGGTAACCCCTGAAATTATAGTATGGATATCAAGTTTTCAGTGATTCACTCTACAAGCCTGTTGCTGTAGTTCTTGATAAACAGAGTGCAAAGAAGCCAATCTGCACTGTAGAACTGTACCATGGAGATGTAGGTTTGCATACAGACCAAGTGGGAAACCTCATGGAAAATAAAAGTTTGACTATTATGATGGAAATGCAGCAGAAATATTTAGGATGTAAAGCAAAAGGCATGAAGACCTTTCCTTTGTAACCAACTGTAAAAGACAATGGTTTTATGCTAGCTTTAATCAACGTTTCTCTATCTTCACTAGATAAGGCTCCACATTCTGTACAGCTTTTTGGATTTCTGCAAACTCTTTCCTGACAACACCTTGTCTTACTCTCCACTAGCTTCTATAGAAAATGGTAAAGTTCACACTGTTAGATGTTCCTTATGCTCACTCATCCCGTAACAAACTCATGTGTACATCTAAGTATCTATGAGATAAACTGCTGATTGCTGTCTTGCTATATAGCTATGGTGCTTGCAATATAAACACATACACACATATGAATCTTTAAATAGGTTTTAAAGACTGAAAAAATTGTGAAAATTACTGTGAAAAACCTAACAAAAATGGTTTTAAATTTTTTTTCTTTTTGCAAGTTAATTTTATTTGCAGGGAAAAAAGTACATTTTAGTGTTTATTCCTGTCCCTTGGTACAGAATTTTTATGAGGAGAAAAAAATTCCCACCAATTCCACTGCTAAGAGAATTCCTCATTTGGGAAAATACCCATATTATTAATAGCACGAAGGTAAGTTTATGGTCTGAAAAAATTGAAGTCTTATCTATGCACTTGATTTTGTCATTAATTATCTCATCTAATAGGGTTAGATCTTCAAGTCAGACAAGTTATATTACAATATTTTGCTATATTACAATATTTATTACAATTATGTTTCATATGTTTATGGAGCTTCATAAATTGTTTTTCAGCAACGTGGGCTTGAATAATTCAAACACAGCCATGAATGTTAGTGTTTTCAAGATCAGTAAAAGCATGCCTCTTAAACAAATGGTCAGTGGAAATTAAATTTGTTGCAATTTGTGTTGATCTAAGAATAAAAGAAAAATAGATTGCAGCTGTTTAGCAGTTGTGCCTCTAATGTAAATATAAGGTGCAGCGAGAGTAAATTCCTCTTTGGAGTATGAGACCAGTCCAGCAATATTCCCTCACTTCAGCTTATATAAGTTTAAACTGATGTAAAAATAATCCTACTGAACTTTGTAAGAGGGTATGACTCTTAATTTAAGAATTTATTAATAAAATTACTATTTTAATCTCAGTTATAGAATTTCCCTTGTTTGATGGTCCCATAGAACTTTGAAAGAGTGATTTCTTTTCATTAGGCTTTTTTGACCTAAGAATAGCCTCTGTCATGATGCATGATGCAAAGGCCAAGGAAACTGGCTTACCCCAAGTCACACATCTGGTGAGTGGCAGGAACATAATTCTTACCTGTTCAATATGTGCTCTAAATAGCATCAAATAGTGCTTCTTTAAATGGAGAGTTGGCAGTCCTGTGGTGTAATGGAGAGCATTCTGGACTCTGAATCCCAAGGACCTGAGTTCAAGTCTCAGTGGGGACCATCTGCTGGCAGTTAAATGCCTCCCTGCCATCCCATCCTGTCAGATCTTGGATGACAAGCAGGGTCAGCCCCGGTTAGTACCGGGTGCTGTGACAGTCCCGAGGACTTCACTGTCACTGTCCAAGCTTGCTCAGCCATGGCAAATGGACCTTAGGACTTAAACGGTGGGGCCAGTTCTGCGCACGCTGTGCCTCACCTAAAAAATCCACTGCACAGGCTTGAAGTGCACACCCACGTGGGGAGAGCCCTTCCCAAATCTTTGTTTGCAAAGTCTGGCAATACAAAAAAATGGAGAGTTGTATTGGTGTGCCATTCTATATCACCTAGAATAAAAAAGGAGTATTTCAGTTGGAAGGGACCTAAAATGGTCATCTAGCACAACTGCCTGACCAAATCAAGGCTGACCAAAAGTTAAAGCATGCTGTTAAGATCATTGTCTAAACAACTCTTAAACACTGACTTAGACTTGGGACATCAATCACCTCTTTAGGACGGCTGTTTCAGTGTTTGACCACTCTCTTGGTGAAGAAATACTTTCTAATATCCACTCTATACTTCCCTGGCACAGCTTTGAAATACTCCCACACAACTTACAGTTGGATAGCACCTCCCCCTCCATTTCGCCTCCTCAGGAAGATGAAGAGATCGATGAGGTCAGCCCTCAGCCGCATATTTTCCAGATAAGGAAAGCCTGAAGTCCTTAGTTGTTATAGGACATTCTCTGTGGCCCTCTCAACCAGATTTGTTGGCCTCCTGTGGATGGGTTCCAGGACTTTCACATCCTTCTTAAATTGTGGGGCCCAGAATGGCACACAGTTCTTCAGGTGAGGCCATACCAATGCTGAATACAGCAGGATAATCCCCTCTTTTGACCAGCTGGTGATGCTGCATTTGATGCACCCCAGGATGCAGTTTTCACTCTTTGGAGCCAGGGCAAACTGCTGGCTCCTGCTGAGCCTGCTGTTATCCTGCACCCACAGATCCCTTTCTGCAGATCGCTCTCCATCCATTGTCCCTCCTTATTCTTGTGCTTGGCGTTACTCCATCCCAGCTGTTGAATCCAGCATTTGGACTCGTGAAATTCAATCCTTTTAGTCATAGGTGAACACTCCAATCTAACACGATCTCTACTGCAATGCCTCTTTTTTCTCAAGAGAGTGAACAGTACCTCCCAGTTCAGCATCATCAGCAAATTTGCTAATGGAGCATTCAACTCCTGCATCCATATCACTGATAAAAATACTGAACAGGACTGGCCCTAACATTGAGGTCTGGAGAACAGCACTTATGACTGGTTTCCGGTCAGATACCCCTATTCACTACCTTTTGAGGCCTTCCATTAGGCCAGATGGATAACTTGTCCAGAGGGATGCTGAGGGACAGTATCAAAAACCTTTCTAAAATCCAGAAAACTCCATTCCCTTTGTCCATGAGGAAGGTGACCTTATCATAGAAGGATATCAAACTAGTTAAACAGGATTTTCCCTTTGTGAGCCCGTGTTGATTGAGCTTGGTTTGTGTTAATCTTTAAATGCCTTTCAGTAATACTCAATATTGTACATACTTTTTCCAGAAACAGAGGTTAGACTAACAGATCTATATTTCCTTAGGTCTGCCCTCACACAATTTTGTAGATGAAATAGCACTGGCCAGTTTCCAGTCAGCAGGGACCTCCCCAGATTCCAAGACCTTTGGTACATGATTGACAGGGGTTCTGTCATAACATGTGTCAGTACAGTCAGAACTCTGATTGGTTCTGGTTTATGAACATGAAAGAAACACTACATAGACACTTCTGGATTACCTCAAAATTATCAGTTGCCCTCTGGGAATAGTCCATGTCTCCCATTACGAACACCATTCATTCTTCTCCCAGATCTGTCAATTATTGACTACTGACACATTTTGGTACAAAACTGGTACAGGCTCCTACAGCTCAATGGGCTAGTTGGGAAGGTCCATTTTCTGGGCTAGAAGGTGACATTTCTTTGCACGGAGCAGTGACTTCTGAGTAAGGATTTCTCTTTGTTTTCTTTTTTCTCTTCTTTGTGGGATGATCAGTCAAGCTGTTTGAAGGTGAAAGGGGACAAAGCGTAGATCCTTGACACTCATTTTGACTGAGTACCTTAATGGGTGTGCTCTGTGAACAGAAAAGTTGTGGATGCCCCCTCCCTGAAAGTGTTCAAGGCCGAGCTGGATGGAGCTTTGAGCAGCCTGGTCTAGTGGAATATATCCCTACCCATGACAGAGGGGCTGGAACTAGGTGATGTTTAAGGTCCCTTCCAACCCAAATAATTCTATAATTTTTGGGTGATTTTCTGTGTGAGTGTATAGGGATGCTGATTCTGCAGAGGAAAGCCCAGTAGCATGGCTCTTCTAGGTCAAAAATTCCCTCTGCTTCCTTCATAGTTATTATTTTCCTATCAAGGCATTTTTGCAAATTTTTCTCAGACTTCAACCTCATCTTCATTCCTGGGGAGAACTGAACTTGAAGTGAAGAAGTATAAAGCAATTCCTGTCTAGGTTTATCTAGCTTAAATGTTCCAAGTAAATGTCACCATTGAAAAGGCTACCACCATGATAAGATGAGAATTTAGACTTCAGAAAAATACAAGCATTACTTCTGTGATGCCTGCAGTCATTTGAAATCAGAGATCCCTAGAATAAAGAGATGATTTTGGGTCATATTTAGAACTTTAGAAATAAAATGTGCAACACATGTGCTTGGCCTCAAGCTGCAGCATTGGTAACGAGAAGGTATGACTTTTCAAAGTTACCCTGCCATGCACACACAGAGGACAGATGGGTGCCTCAAACCTCTTTCCTGAAGTAGTTTCTCTGGAAAGAAACATTGAAGGTACTGGGGTAGAAAAGCTAATTAACTCTCCCCATAAAATAAAATTTCTCTCTTTGGGAAGAAAGAACAAATTCCACTTCTCCATCATAACTTCTACCATTTATGTGTATGTGGCATAAACTTGATATATGTATATATAAAAGGTATATTTACAGGTTTATATATATAAATATATGTCTGTACACATATGGTAAAAGTCATGATGAAGAAGTGAGATTTGTTCTTTCTTCCCAAACAGACAAAGATACAGATACATAGTAAAATAAAATAATTCTGAAATGCTAGTTGACAGGACAGAAGAGGAGAGGAAGAAATAATACATCTTTTATATATGCTTTGTAATACTGGGAGGTACTCAAACTGGAGTCATGGGGGTTGTATAAGAAGTGACACCAGTAACTAAATTATAGTTTCACAGAAAATGGTGGGAATTTGGAATATACTGTTAAAGTAGGTTGGGAATCACTGAACAGTTTCAGTGAGATGCTTAATGTCCAGCCACTGGAGCCATCTGTCAGTTAAATGACAGCTCTTCTGGTAAACATAAACGATGCTGCTAGTGTAAATGTATGTGCCAGCAGAGAAAGTATCTTCAACAGAGATAGAGTGCATTTGTTATAAATTCATATCACTCATGGCCCTATTATTATTGCAGGGAAAAGTACCTATCACATTTTAATACTTACATGGCAGTATTCCTTATCTGTGTAACGACAACATCACTTGAGTGTCTTTCCAAACAAACTAAATGATGCCATGATTAAGATAATAATATCTTCAAACTCACAAGCTATGGATACTTATACTCCTTGCTGAAAAAATGGATTCATGAGCTCATCCTGAAAAACAAAGTATGGAGATCAGTAATAATTTAAAATACTATATATGATACAAAGTATCATACATTTTGCATTCTTATTCTATTCATTAGCCTGTTTTACTTTTTCACTTGACTTTAGTATCACCAATAACAGTTCAATACACTTTGTCACTCCTTGAGTTCCAGGTTCTTAGGATTTTTTATAATTATTAATAAATTATTTGTAATAAAATTAATTGATAAATTATGTTTGATAATTATCTTTCTACATAACTGGTTTCAAAGCAACTTGTAGTTTTACAAAAATGTTTATATGTAGTAATGAGTCTTTAAAAAATTTCTTGAAAGAAGTTGTAATTTCACCAGTATTTCACAAAATACATTCATCTGTAATTTTATTATTCCTTATTTATTCATACTGCTGTGTGAACAGTCACTGATAACACATGTTGTTTTCTCATGTGAGAGACTTTTTCTCTGATAATAAGCAAGAGCAAAGAGTGGAAAGTATAATTCTTCTGAAGAGAGAGAAGGAATTTGTATTATAGGGGAAGACTACCAAGGCTGCAAATGTTTTTGAATATTTAAAGTAGTTATCTCCATTTCTCAGACCTTTCCTCATTACCAGCAAAATAATCTACTATGACCTGATAGCTGATTTTTTTCTTCTTATTGCCATTTGGTAGGTTTCTGGGTTTAACTGATAGCACTTAGAAAATCTCTCTATTTGAAACCAGATGTCCATCATAACCTTTTTCAAAACCTGTTTGATGAATTTAAGGAAAAGGGTAAAATGATCCTAGAGCCCAGTACTGCAAAATTGTAATGATGTGCTACCTGCATAGCAGTGACTGAGCGTCAGTGGTGCCAGTTACCTGTGGAATTCCGCGGATGTACAACAAACAGTGAGCTAACATTTATTACCTACCTGGCAGCAATCCCAATACTTTCCAAGCTGCTTTACAGTTTAATACACTGTACATTAAAGTCCAGATTCTCAAGGCAAAACGAGGTACTCACATGTTCTTTCAAGAGTCTAAATCCAATATGGGAAAACACTGGTAACAATGACACTCAGCCTGATCCTAAAGGCAAAGAAAACTCAATTTTCTGTAGCTGGAAGTATACAACTGTGTAAGTCTGCACTGTTATGCTGTATTGGTCCCCTTCTTTCACGCTCTTATTTAAGTCCTCCTAGGAGGCATAAGAGTTTGCTTGTATGAAGTGCAGGAATATCCAGGTAAGCCTCTTCCCCAGCCACACCCACATACATGAGGAAGAACTTTTTCTCCTTTACCCCGTCATGGCTTCACTGTAATCTTCTAGGATGCAGGCTGTCTTGTTGCAGAGCATGATGTTGTGACAGAAAGCAGATAAAGATGGATGTGTAGATGAGTGGTTAGGAAACTCAGAAATCAGTACTGGTTCCCTCTCTCTCTGTTGAAGGAGTATTTGTTTTATACAAAGGGCAACAACAAGAAGACCAAGAGCTTTCAGCTCCAGAACTGCTGTTTGCTGATGAAGGCATTCTTCAGGCAGGTAGGAGGCATCGATTACTGTCCCTTGGGCTGAGAGGGAGGGAACTTAATGCATTGTTGTTAATGTTCCAATCAGGAGCTGATCCCAAAAGATATCAAGGCTTTCAAGTATGTGAGCCAACGATAATACCTACAAGAGGAGAAAAGACACTACCATGGACTAAGAATTTCTGGTTTTCTGATAAGTGGTGTTGAAATCATTACCTATGGAAGAAGCTGCTGAGTTAGAGCTCATGGGTGATCAAAGTCCACAAACATTCTGGAATTTAATGCTGACCTTTTTTTATTTTCCCTCTTTTAAGAGGCATATTGTTTTTGAGGATATGGTTTGGACCTATCTTCATCTCTACCTTCAACTCATTGTCCTTTTTATAGGTCTTAAATATTTAGACTGAAGAAAAAATCTTATGTAGTATAACTCAGTTATCTGGTCTAGTTCACTTCCTCTGGCCTTATGTAACACAAAGCAGGGCTGCAAACTTGATTTGCCTTACACTTTCTTCTCTCCATTACCATGTTGGTTTACAGCAGGTAGACCAAAACTGAAAAAGGGAACCATGGGAAACTCTCATTAGTTATTTAATTATAAATTTGACATTATACATCATGCAAAATTAAAATCTCCAGCTTGTTCTTGCCCCAGTTATTTTAAGAACAGTCTCTTCAGAGTTTTAACAGCCTTTTGCCATAGAAGGCACTAATGTATACACTTTCCAGTTGCTGAAATATGTTCATTTTTGGCTGTGGCCTTCATTTTATTTATCACCTCATTGCAATAGAGAGGAAGTCACAAACTCTAGCTGGTTAAGTTTCAGAGGAGGCGCTGTGTGCAGTACTATTTCACATCTGAAGTATGGCTGTAACCCACATCGGAAGTCCAGGCCACAATGGAGACATAACTAAAGCACCTCAAGGCACAGTATCATGTTTAACTGCACAGATACCCTCAAATCATACATCTTTAGAATCAGAGAATCATAGAATGGTTGGGGTTGGGAGGGACCTTAAAGATCATCTAGTTTAAATCCTCCCCATCATGAGCAGGGACACCTCTCACTAGACCAGGTTGCTCAATGCCCCATTCAACCCGACCTTAAACTTTTCCAGGAAAGGAGGCATTCACAACATCTCTGGGCAACTGGTTCCAAAGCCTTATCAGCTTTACCACCCTCACACTTACTATGGTTAAGTCTAAGGCAGCTCTAGTTCAGACAATGGGAGGCATCACCTCCAGAGGAAGCAAAAAGCAAAGATGGAACTACTTATAAGACTATTTGACTCTGGTAAGAATGTGGTTTTCCATTTTATAATTGCAGTTATAAAAAGTGCTAACACAGCAAACCACCATCATTTAGTTTCTACTAAATTGACCTTCCTCTTGGACTTTGCCAGAAGGCTTGATTCATTAAAGCTCATTGAGTTATTAGGGATATTTGATTGAAAATTACTTTAGGAGTAAAAAGCACTCATGGCCTGAATCATAACCAGAAGTGACTCTTATAACTCAGGAGAAAAAGTTAGTTCAGATTTCAGACCAGCTCTACTGATCTGTAGAGTGATCATGTCAAACTTGGAGGGGCTAGAAATATCTTGTATTTTTTTCTATTTAAATCTGAAGATATTTTTGATGCCTTAATTATTTTCTCTTCCTACTTAAAGTAAGCTTTGACTTCAGTAGTTTACCATAAACTAAGAAGAATGTCTTGTACTTTCTTCCATCATTAGACTCAAAGATTACCCTACAAGAATGATTGCTTTTAAGCTTTCATAAACATTTACTGTAGCATCTCACTTAAATATATCTAAGTATTCTATTATATCACTGCATGAAGCTCTGTGCTCTTATTAAATCAAGTGTGTCATCCTGTGCTCCTGCCACCTTAGAGACACAGGAGATAGTGCTCTGGAATTGTCAGGGGACATGAGAATGTGGCCATTATATTTTATGCAGGATGCTAAATGATTAATATTTGTAAATTAATGCATTTAAATCATATGTGCATGAGACACTCAAAGCCTTGCAAGTATATCTGGGATACTCATTTGAAAAAACATGCACCTGACAACTTCTCTTTTCCTATTGGATTCTATTTAGGTTGGTCAAATGAAAAAGAAAATCTGACATGTAAGAATTATAATACACAAGATATAGTGCATTTCTGGGCAATTATAACATGCCCAGGAAGGTATTGCAAGGCATACGGCTGAAAGGCCAAATGACTTTACCCGCTTGAGAAATGCAATAATTCCCAGGAAATGCACTGCCTGGAGTATATTATTACTGTTATGAAATAGAATTCATGAATAGAAAGAAGGAAAATGGTGAGGAGGGGGACAGGCCTATCCATGCATGTACTGGCTAGTATTAAAGTGGGTATGACATCAGTCACAGCCAATCAAACAGGCTCAGTAATGTCCAAAGTACTAAAGACATTTCATAATTAAGTAATGAGGCATGACAGGGCATGAATTGTGTTGTATTAATTCTCGACGAGTGTGTTGTTGTAAGGCAAGAGAATGAAGGCTGGGTGCCATCGGTCCAGCCAACTGTGAATTAATCCTTTCCCATTCTTACAATGGAACCTCTTAGTATGGTTTTATGAAATGTTAATTTTTAAAATATTTATATTGTTAATTAAGTGGCGAGTTTCTAAGCCATGATGGCAATCAGCACAATTCTTTCCATAATTCTGAGCAGTGAATTGTGCTATCTGCTACTCCCTACTCACACCCTTCACAGTCAGTCAAACCAGCTGTTTTCTATTGTCCGTTTGCTAATGTATTCTAATACCCTGCCTCCTAATGCCTATCTCATATCTGCATTCATTTGCATATAAGAAGCATCTAGATATGCCAGTAATAGTTAGTGAAATCCTTTGAGCATATAAAGTGCTATGAAAGTGCTAAATATGGCTTTTGTTTACTATTCAAAGAAAACACTAATGTAGTGGAGGGTATCATGAATGTCCCTTGTCAGTCAGGACTTTGTTCCGTTCGCTGTGATTGGGAGCAGCTTGTTTTAATATTAAAAATAATGCTTTTGGGTTTTGTTCCTTTGTAAAATTAGGACATCCATTTTTCTTTGTTAATAAGTGACTCCCAGTCAGATCCCATTTACTTAGGGTATCAGTTTTCTATAGTATTTTATATGGTACTCTACAGTGCTCTTTAATTTAGTGTAGGCCAATTTTCTTTGGTTATCTGAGACTGGCTCAGGGACCTGGTGCTGGTGCTTTGCACTTCCAGTAAAGGTTTTGGCTTTGATTTCAATAACAGCCACTTAACATTTAGTAAGCTCATGGAATTTACATTCCTGACCAGATTGCAAAAGAATTGTCACCAGAGGCATCTTGAAAAGTACAGCATGGTTGTTTGCTATATTAACTCACAAAGGGAAGTGCCCAGGCAAGCGCCCAGGCAAGCAAGGAAATCTACTTGGGCCTTTGTCTGTGGTTGCTGTTCTGCTGTTATAGTTAGAAATACTCAGTAACATATCGAAGTCCCTGACGTGCCACTGAGGGAGCAGAGGTGGGTTTATGACATTCATGCATGGGACAGGCTGTCAGGGCATCCTACCAAATGTCCACAGCAGGACTGTCAGGGCCAGAGATTACTGACAGTGAGAAAACCTGAACTTCTCCAAAGGAATTGCAGAGATGAGTGCAAAGACACTCTTTTGTAGTTCAATACGAAGATAGAAATGCCTAGGTAAATTCACTGAAACAATTTAAATATATATTAAAAATTATATATATATATATATATATATATATATATATATATATATATATATATATATAAAACTACATATATTAAAAACTACTTAAAAATAAATACATGCAAACTATTTAAAAATGTTAGTAGAAATTGCACTTCTTCATGTTGTTCTTTCCCAAGTCCTCCATACATTTAACCTGTCTCTCATCTGTCATTTTTGGAGAGAGCAATTATTTAATAGCATATAGTAACCCAAACATGTAACTGAAACTGAAAGCAACAAAAAGTATTGCCCATATTTGAAACTGCCAGCGCAATTACAGGTAGAAAAACTATGATTGCCGGGACTGAAATTGTTAGTCATTATTGACATCATCATAGTATTTGAGTTGGATAATTTATCAATTTTGTTCCAGCAAACAAAAGATCTTGTTGTATAGTGTAATCACAAACTTGACATTCTGTACTTGGCTCCTAGCATTTCATAAAGTCTAGATTTATTTGTGCCTTACCATAAGAATGTTTTTTTTTTCATCTCGACACACACACATAACTTTCTTTCCAAAATCAAAAGGTAATTCAAATTTTACAAAAGCCGTGTTCTGAAGGGTGTTAAGAACTGCCCTTGTAGCAAGGAACACACCAGTGGCATACTCAATAGTATGTCGTATTGAAAATTGTATGTCACAATGCATGTAAATGTATATACAGGTCCATATACAGCCAAAAAGAGATATATATGATGTTATTAAATTGATTTATTACTCTAAATTGTTTGAGTTGCTCTTCACAGCCCGCCACTTTGAAGAACCTGCCTTCATCCAGTCACTTTGCAAGGGCATGAAGCAGATTTGTCTTGAAGCAGGCAGTCATGAATCAAGGCAATGTGGCATCGTTCAGGAAAGGGAAATAAAATATTTCTTGTCTATTTTGGGTGGCTTGGACCATATCAGCATCTGAATGGTGCCTAACCTTCTCTGATGTGTTTTTTTAGTATGTGTTTGTGATTTAGACTTGACCACACTGCCAGTGTAGGATCAGTCTGGTCCAAACCTCTTAACTTCCGTTATTTACCCTTTAGGGCAAGGGAAGTCAGGCTGATGCCTTGGCATCTGGAGTCATGGCCTAAAGTTATATTTTAACTGCTAATTATTTTTGTGAGGCACAGAGATACTTTTTAGTAATGGACATGAAGTAAATTGTTTAAACAAATAAATAAAATAAAATTAAAATATTTGTATATATGCATGAAATCAGAGTTCCAGACCAATATGTACTTACTGTATATATTGGTTTTTGCTCTATGGGTTTCTCAAGCTTCCAAATTTCCCTTGCCTTGGTTTTCAGCAGGTTTTCTGGGAAGGTGTAAATTACTGTTAAGGAAAAAAGCATTATTTGTTTGGGGGTTTTGTGGTAGATTTGCACAAAGTTAAATGCTCACAAACTGTCAAAACCAATGCCTGACTTGGGTTACTATAAAGTGCTTGATAAACTTTTCTTCTTCCTGTGGAAACACAACCTTAGAAACATGTTTTTCCATTCAAATTCTTGTTTATCAGAGCACAAAGTAAATATTTTGCTCTCCTTAGTGATTCTTGCTCTCCCAATTCACAGCTGGAGTCTGTTGTATATATGTGGGAATTTAGTGCCACTTAAAACATACTCAGTTTCAGCTTCCTAGAGAATGATTCAAAAGCCTAGGCATAGGTGTCTAATACCATTTAGATGCCTTAGAATATCCTGCCTGACATCCAGAAGCCATTCAGAAGGACTCTGGTCTCCCACAGATCTTGTGTTGTCTCTGCCAGTCTCATGCAGAGGCTGTGAGTACCCCAGGATGTTTAAAACTGTACTAAACGACTATGCAGTGGCACCTGTGCTGCTCCCTGTCACGCTCCCTGCTCTCAGCAAGCATTCCTGGAGCAAGCAGCATAGGTTTATGATCATGTTTCTGCATTTCTAAATGTCCCACATAGGGGCAAGCCATGGCTGTTCAGGAGCATTTGAATAGTCATGAATATTTACATCCTTCTACCTATTGTACAATAAAGCATGAAGTCTCATATTCTCATTTCTTAAACAATCAAAACATCCTTGTAGATTAAATTTAATGCACGTATTTTTTCCGTTTGAATACATCATGATTAAAAGGTCATGACCTTGATTATATTATGCAATTTAAGGAATTGCCAACAATGTCCATGATGATTAAATATTCCACTTTGTAATTATTTTGTAACTTTTGTTCTGCTCTTTGCTCACTCCAAAAATTATCATAAAATTTTGAAAGATGTCCTCAGTGCAGAATATGTCCATAAAATATTAAATATTCAATTTTCCTCTATCATGGCTTGAAAAATTCATAATTACATGATGATCCACATAATAACTCATTCTGAAAAGTCATATATGGCACTCCCCCTGTGACTGAGTTAATAATTTACTGCTGTGTGGGATTTTCACTCTGCACTGTTAGTCTTGGGAACATTTATTAAGCAAATGTTCATTTGCAAAGATCAGAATGTGAATGAAGAGGGTAAGAATTTAATGAGGAGTGACAGACAGGTGAACTGATTCCATATAGTTCTTTACTACAGGAGAAAGCAGATAGCTTTATCTTTCATAGCCTCAATAGACACATGAAATGAAATATAGAAGACAGGGGGCAAAAGGAAAAAAAAAAGTACTTTCCTAGAAGGGCCAATGGAAGGATAAATCAGAGGAACTCATGAACGTGATGCAGACCAGTTGAAATGGCTATTCATAGTCTGTGCCTTTGGACTTATGTAGCAGTGATATTCAGTCTATTTTTTGTCAGTAGCGTACTTTCAGCCTTAAAGAAAAAAGAAAAAAACCCAAACTGGAACCCAAACCAAATCAACCAACCAACCAAAAAACCCAAATGAAACAACAACAACAAACCCCCTAAACAAGTCCAAACCTGCTGTATCAGCTAATCCAACAGTAATATACTCCTAGATGATTTCAAAATTTTTGCTTCAAAATGCATTGTAGTTTATGATTCCCCCTTATAATTTTCAGATTTAGGGAACACAGATAATATAATACAATATCAGGTATCACATCTGAATCAACTTTTTTTTTTTCAGTAAATAATGACAAGGTTTGCTACACATTAACTGTATAACTTCTTAATATGATTTTTGAGTGTTGTCTAATCAAACATGTTTTATAATATTGATCCTGAGCTTTCTTTGTAAAAGAAATTTGAGGAAAAAAAATTAAATATCACAGCAAGATTTTCTAATAGATTCAGAGTTCAGTTTTGCAAAATACCAAGTTTGATGTTCCTGATATAGCAAAGAGCTAATACGTTTATTCGAGACTTATGAAATAGTCTCTTGTTTAAAGGTAGATGAGAACAAATTTGTGTATTTTACTGAATAAGGTACACTTCATTAAACTTGCCATGACTTAAACACTTTCTCAATTTATTGCCACTGAAAGTGTAAGGATATAGCACACAACTGTACTTTTCAAGGATGTCTAAATATAAGGTAGAGCAGTTAAATGCCTCCCTGACATCCGATCTCATCAGGTCTCAGAAGCTAAGCAGGGTCGGCCCCGGTTAGTACTTGCATGGGAGACCTCCTGGGAATACCGGGGGCTGTAGGTTCTAGTCCCAAGGATTTCATTTGTCACTGTCCAAGCTCGTTTGGCCGCGGCAAATGGACCTTAGGACTGAAACGGTGGGGCCAGTTCTGCGCACTCTGTGCCTCACCTAAAAAATCCACCACGCAGGCTGGAAGGGCACACCCACGTGGGGAGAGCCCTGCCCAAATCTTGGTTTACAAAGTCCAGCCATACATACAAATACAAATATAAGGTGCAAACCTTATGATTTATACTCTTTTATACACGGGGCGGGGAGGGGGGGGAGGGGAAGAGAAATATGGCGTCTCCAACATGCTAACTGAAATTGGGCAAAACTGGGATTTTCAGTTGATTTACTTCATTAATTTGCTTTAATTTCAGTACCCATGTTTTTCAGTAAACTTCTTCTCCATGAAAGTTTAAATTTCCTAAAATATTTTTGGCCTCCAGAGTCCTGAAATATCATTTTTGTTAAGTGCAACATTTATTTCTGCAATCATTGCCAAGATCATAAAGATAAGAATTATTCTTTGGGTGCACTATATTTCTTTTTTTTTAAATTTCTTTTGGGTTGTTGTGGATGATTGTGTAATCAATGATGCACAGTATATTTGTTTTTTTGAAAACAGAAATAGTACACTGCAGGAGATGTAGGGGAAAAAAGAATCTAAACATAATTTTATGAAAAAGATGAAAAAATAATTTTGTTTAGAAGTTACACATTTTGAAAGAGAATTTTCAAAGAGTTAGTGTCAGAATAATTTTCCTGCATATATATTTTGCTAGATATAAAGACTTCAAGTGAGAATGGTCAAATTTGTTTTGACACTTGACTTGAATACCACTTCTAATTTTCAGGGGTTGATGCATAGCTATCTTTGAGGCAGGAAATGAGGCAGGACTTTGGCCTAAATTTCTGGTGGAGAATCCTAACTTCAACTTTTTTTAGTAGATGGTTACCTGACAAACTTAAAAATAAACTGCGATATCATAAAGGGAGAATGAGGTGACATAGAGAGCTGAAGGAAAAAAGTTAGATTAAATTTAGTCACACAGGCTTAAGATATATAAGGAAAATTTTTCCTATAGCTTATTCACTAGGCATGATAGAGATGGGAAAGACCTATTCACTGACTGCAAGAAAAGAAGTTCATTTGACCAAAGACAGATGTATGCCATTACAGTTAACTGAGAAAAATAGGCAGCCCTTTTATGCCATAGTCCATTTCATCCTGATACAAAATTTTGGCAAGATTACTGATTCCTTAGTGCCTGTTTCTGTAAATTGACCATAAAGGATCCCTAGATTGACTTCTTTGATATATCTGTGTGAGCTTAATTTCATCTGAGGGAACTATAAGCCACAAAGGTTATGCAGCCATGAAAAAAGACATGCAGTCCTTGGTATTCCTCAATACAGATAAAAATATGTCAATGCCTTTGTACAAAAGGAAAATAAAATTTTGTCTGCAATAGCCTCAACTGCTTTGATTATTCATTTTCTGGAAGGAAGAGGTTCAAAACTGGAAGAGGCCTAACAAAGTATTGCCATGACAAATGAATATGGAGTCTAATTTGTATTAATTTTAGGGTTCATCAGAATTTAAAAAGCACTTTTTCAATGAAAGTAAAACATTTCACCGAAACATCATCATAATTTCATTATAGAACCATATTACTTTCCAACCAGAGATTTCTAACCTCTCCTATCCTAAAGTCCCTCTGTTATCTGCCAGAGCTCATCCATATTATCACCTTTATGTCAAATAACTTGTGCTGAATTTCTACTCCTAAAATATTTCATAGAGAGAGGAAAAAACCACCACATTCATGAAGAGACAAACATGTGGCTGCACAAAATAGCAGGTAGATACTGTAGAAAAGGATTGTTTGATGTCTGGGTACCTAGTAATCTAACTCAGTGATCCAAGAGCCATCATCTAGACCCATTTATTCCGCATTTGTTTTAAAATTAACCCTTAAATATACATATTTTTAAGCCAGACAAGGTTATCTTAAGTATCTGGGATTAAAGGAAACCAACAGCGTTTCAAAAAATTACAATTTAAGTTTCTGATATCTTCGATGGGTAAACATTAAAAAAAAAAAAAGATTTGGTTGAATTTTATGTACCTTATTTGAAGAATTTATACTTACTTGCTTGAAGAGTCTTCTCCAGACATAAACTCTTCTTCTGCAAGTCTTTTCTCCCCAGGTGTTTGTATCTATGAAGAAGGTTAAATCTAGCTGAGATTCATGGTTTATATATTTTGCAATAATTTTTATTATTTGCATTAGATGTATTTTGAATACTACCTTACTGAAATTAGATTGTCCTGTGCAGAGCCAGGAGTTGTATTTCAGTGTTCCTTGGGAGTAACTTCTGCTCAGGACAGTCCATGATTCTATAAGTCTTTTTAGTTTGTTTTGTGCACAAGGTAGCAATAGCAAAGGAGAAAAGATGGGCTTGATTCCAAAACTTTGTCAAAGGTATTTTTGTGAGGTACAGGAAGATCTCACTCCTCATTTTTCTGTAAACTGGCAGCAACAGTCACTACCAGTCCTTGTGTGAGTTCTGAACACTGGTTTCTGCTGTGTGAACGTTATTCAGACTCTCTAGGCATCCTGTCTCTTGAGTTATACAAATGTTACCATTCCATGGTTGGTGCAAATCAGTCTTTTGCCACAAGGCCTGGGATTTAGCTCCAGTTTATGGTATCTGAGTTTAATTAAGTCTGCTTATGAGTTAAGCAGCTAACTCCCATCACTGTCCAAGGACATCCAGAGCTGGATTCAGCTCTCTGAACAGAGGTGTTTGCAGAACGGGCAATTACTAGGCAGGCTAGTGGCAGATCAGTAACTTTCTAGAGCAGCAGCTGAAGATCATGGAATCTGTCTTGCTCCGCAAACTTCCCCCCAGGTTTTACAACTGGCTAAACTAGATGTTCATGCTTAGCTCACCTATACACAGACTTCTGAATGCAGAGGTTTAAATTTCAAGCTGAATCTTGACCTTCAGACCTAATTCAGCTGCTTCAATATAGTCAGCTAAATAAATATGTTTCAAGCTGGACTGCACTGGCTGTGTCCCAGGATATTCTATCTGGTCTCCAGATTCTGCTTGGCAAGTTCCAGGGTCTGTCATAAGTTCTGTATTAGTTTTACTATCATTGCAGGTGACTTAAAGTTCAATACCTTATACTATGTGAAGTGGCAAAAAGTATCTAAATTTAAACAATTAGACAAAACCCTAAGTGTTTCTTGCTGTGTATTTCAGAGGAATAGGGGAGAAAAACCTCAGAAGAGAGAATAACCTGAATGTGCCATAAACAATTAAAATAAGGACCTGTACCATTTTGAAACATTCTTAATACTCTGTTTTGTTTTATGTCATTACCATTAAAATGAAATGTTTCCAAAAGGTGTTAGTTTTGAATGTTTTCTTTCTAGCTCATGGCTTAAAATGGCACAGTGTCAAATAACATTGCAGGCTTTGTGTTTTGTCTGTAAAAAAAAATCAAATCAAAACAAACCACATAATTTTCTCTAGATAGCTTTAAATTGCTGCTTTCAAAAAGTTCTTTCATTATGCCATTCATGTACTTATGTAGTACAAAAGAAAAGCAACTGGTCAGATATCCCTAGTAGGGAGAAAATTTGTTCAGCTGCTTTTATTCCACTTTATAAATGGCTTAGCACAAAGAGCCTGGTCAGAACTTAATGCTTTTTGCTTTCCACATGTAATAGTGGATGGTGCCCTGGGGCCAGAGTTCAGACCATCACTATTGAGCTTTAAACTCCACCAGGACAAAAAGGGGAAAGTAAAATGTCAGGATTAGCATTTGACAGTTCCAGCTGTTTCTTAAATGTGTGAGAAAACAGGAAGAAGTGGGAAAGATAGGCTTGTTGATTATATTGGGATATTTGCTATTTATAGTGTGGCATTTTGCAATGGCATATACAAACAAAAGTTTGTAGAGGCTTACTGAAAGTTTGGATTGCATCTATTGTACATATAAGAGTACATGGAACTTAGGCATAAGAATGAAATAAACATGTCAAGACTTAGTAGATTAAAAAAAAAAACAAAAAAACAAAACACCAACAAACAAAACCAAATCACAACAACAAATAACTCCCAGTGTTATGATTAATGCTATAATGATAACCAACATATAGGTATACTAGAGATATTCTGAAGTACTCCACCAATGGATTTCTAGTTTACCAATGCATGTGAAAATTACATAGTTGAGGGGAAAATATACTTAGTGAGAATATCAGATTATTTCTTCAGAAGTGCCTGTTGGCCTCTACTCTGTAGTTTGTTTCTAACCCTTCAGAAAAGGTATCTATGATCAGTATGAGGCATGTCAAGCATTTAGAAAGTTTACTCAATAATTAGTAATAATGCATTGTATAGCTTTTCCTTTCTTAGATGTAGTGTCACATTATTTCCAAGAACTTCTGCAATTATCATGAGACGACTTAGACCAGCTAACTGAAGAACAAGTATCTAATTTGCCTATCTTTATCATTGTTTTAATCTAAAAAGCTATAGGCCATATGATATAAAATTACAATTGTCTTTTGAGCTCATGACTCACTTTATTTAAAAATGAATAGAATAAAATCATCACTGAGGCCCTAAATTACCTGGAAAAAAGTAGCCAAATAAACATGCTATTAAATACAGTAATAAAAGAATTAAGGAACTCAACATTCACTTAGGACACATAGACATAATTAATGAAGAAGATGCACTCAAATGTTTTCAATCACCTAATAAAAATATTCACGATATGATGAAAAACTGTCAGTTCTGAAGTACAGAAATTCTTCAGAATAGATTGCACTAAATGACTGTCTGACAAGATAAATCTTGTTTTACTTTGATCTTCTGATAATGCCATCACATACTTTTGAGGGATCTGGCAAGAAACTCACAGAGGATTCTCATCTGCCAAAATCAGTAACATTCATTTCCATGCCTGAGACAGAAATGTTGGCTAATAAGACAAATATGCTCACTGAAGGCTGGAGGAACACTTGTTTGTGCCTTGTTCAGTATACCAGAGTGACTGCTGAAGAACAAGTCAGCCTGGTAAAACTCTTACACGTAGGACTGTCGCACTTGGTTTCTGTATCTGCCAAATCCAGTATGGTTCGATTACGCAAGTCAGCTCTGCCTGAGGGCTTGTCTATCTTGAACATTCAAATTTCCAAAACATTTCTATTTCCTTCTTTCATGAATCTGTATTTGTGCTCTATTTTTTCAGTTTTACTTTTCACCTCATTCTTCCTCTTCTTTTTGGCTTAGAACATCTCTTTGGTACATGCAGATTCAAACATATGATGAAAACGTGATGAGAAGCCAAATACATATTTTTAATTTAGAAGGGGTAAGTTACATGTTTTCCCTTTGTATATGAATATTTGTATATGAAAATTTGTTTTCCATGTTAAGCATGAAATAAGTTTGCTGAGGAGGGCAAAATCTCTATCTTCCGTATACCTTGTCTGTTATGTTGGGACATAAGAGCTATAAACAGGGTTCTGTCAGGTTATCACAAGTAAAAATAATGATTATGTGGAGAATTTCCCTTATTTTAAACATCATAAATAAAACTTGATAGCAAAAACCTGAGAGCTATTAGCCTACACAATTTAATTCTATTGTGCATATTTTTTAAAAAGTCAAGCTTAGGGATGTGATCACTTACTACATTTTCCAAGAAGCCTAAACACATTTTATGCACAGTGCAACAGTGCTCCATTAATGAAGACCTGGTTGGTACTTTTACTTCTCCTTATGCTATATCCTCAGCTCCGAAGACAGAATCTCAAATTTTCTTGTGGTTTTTATTTTGTGTTCCTCATGCACACACTACAGTACTCTTTGAAAATTTGTTAATTTGTTAATTTGTAATCTTTATCTGAAAGGAGGGAGACCTGATTAAATTGTACAGTAATCTGAGAGGTCTGGGATCTGCTGGCTTCACACATTTAGCTTTTTACCACACTGTATTTTCTAAGCACAGTAGTATTTTGTTCTGTGAATAATCAGATATTTTATACAGACCATATTTCTCTTCTTTCCTCCTTTCCTTACTCCAATGCCTTCAACTACTTCTCCAGATTTTCCCCCAAGTATTGTCATCATATTCTCCCTTTCCTCAGTTTCTTTTATCTATCACTTTCCCTGTCAAACTTAGGAGTGCTGCCTCCTTCTCAGGTGCAGTCCCACATTCCATATGGTTTGCTCATTCTCCCTGATTTGTCAGTTTTTGCGTCTCCAGCTCTTAGCCAAACTGGTTACCCACCTCCCTTTGTTTCAACACTGTTTACCTATAAATGTTCTAGATGTTTTGCCTGGATAGTCTTAACTTCAGTTATCCATCTCTTAAGTAGATTTGCAAAGCAACTCTTTATAATGTCTGCTTGCTTTTTTTGGTGTAGACTAGTAGAGCTTGCTGCACTGGTAAAGATTATCAAACAAGCTCTGAAGAGATCTGAGCTTTCCCATAATTTACACAATGTTCAGATGGTGATAGGCATTTACAAAGAGCACAAAAAGTTCATTAACACTGCCTAAAAAGCATATATTTCCTAACAGTATTTTCAGAAACTTTTAAAGCCTTCAGAAGAAAAAATCCCCAACCATACAACCAAAACCAAAACAACTCTGGGCTCAGCCTAAATATGTTCATTACTTGCCAACATGTTTAGACTGAACAGTGAGTGAACAGTTAAACACTGGGAAATATTGTGCTAAAAAAGAGTGAGTCTTTGCAATAATCTTAAAGTAACTTCCTCATTTTAGGGAATCTAATGAATGGAGTGACTGCAATCTGTCAAACTCCAACTCAGAGCTTAAAAGTTGGAAAGACTAAATCTATGAGCTTAGAATGGTCATATAGAATTGTATAGAATAATTAGCCTGAAAGGGACTTACAGCAATCATTTGTTTCAACTGCAATTAGGTTTGTTGGGCAAACTGTTAGACTGGGATCTCAAGGTAAACAAGAAGATTTGAGGACAATATTAGTTGATTTTAGTGCAGAAAAGCTCTGCGTCCACCTTCCTAATTGTGAACAGGGGCCACAGGACTGCAACACTGGGACATGCAACATGGCAAGGGGGAAATTGTGCTTTTATGTATTATAGAGCTAACTTTCAGAGGGACTGACAGAAAATCCTTCACACTGTGTTTGACATTGCTGGCTGATTTGAGATGATGAACATCAAAGCAAACCACTTAGAGCATGTAAGTCAGCGACCACATAAACTGTTGCTGTCCTAAGGACTAATTGAGACCTCCAAGGAGGTTATGCTACAGAAGAGGACAATTCTGTAGAGCTCTGTTGTCTACAGAACTCTCTTGAGTAAACCTGATTTACTCAAGCTTGGCACTGAGGCCAGAATCAGATCCTCACTGTACAATTAACAGAGTTACTGAATGATTCATGGTTTATTGGGGGATTCTCTTTTCAGCATTGATACTGAGTTGGTAATACATTTTTGACTAACAGCATACAAAACTGAGCAAATTCCTTCAACATAATGGGATAAAGCAGTTCTAGTGAGCTAGAAGACAGTTATAATGTACAGAAAATCAATGTATACATGTTGATATAGTGGGCTGATTATGTATGTTATAATGAAATGTATATTTTGAAGAGAGAAGGAAAATAATTTATGTATGTTATTGAGGAGATATATTTAGAAACTTTCTAAGTATATTTATCTTATATTTTCTAGCAAAAGATTTTATTAGTCATAGTCAAAGTTTTTATTTAGAAAAAATATAATAATTTCTGGTACATTTGTTATTTGAATCAGTTTTCACACACTATTAATTCTTTTTGGTTGTGTTTTGTTCCATAATTTTGAAAAATTAGTTCTACATGAGAGATTTGTAAGTAACATGAGTTCTAGGTAGTTAGTTTTTAGAAGAAAAATATGTTACCTGTACAAAAATTTAAAGTTTCCAGCTTTTGTGGAGTTGGCAGTCTTCTACATTCACAGGGTTATGGGTGTAGATCACTGCTTCTAAGATATCTCCCAGAACACTGTTGAAGACTCCCTACCCTTTTTTTTTTCTTTCTTTTTCCCTTACAAACAACCCATCTTCATATTTCTGGAATGGTTCATGCAGAGATCAGCCTCATTCACCCAAAACCCAGTTATAATTAATTTCTTGAGCTTCGGAGGAAGGAGAAATCCTGTGCAGGCAAAAAAAGTAAGAAGAGTAAATAATTGTAAACAAATTATTGATTATCCAAATCTCTCTGCCTAATGATCTGTTAGTATGTTTCCCTCTGTACTGACTCCCAAATAGGCAGAAAGGAGTTCACTGTCAGGCTGTCTAGTTAAATAATTGAGGTCATAAAATATATCCACGAGTGCTAAAGATCAGTATCCTACGTACAATATGTACAATGTACAAACAATAAACTTTATACCTCCAGTGGAAGCATGAGATATGTATAAATTGGATACCAATATGTATATGACATCTATTTACATAGACGCATAGGCATCTGTGCAATGGCATATACATATTCATATACATGTGCATTTTTCACCAAGGATTTTATATAGAATAATGACATAAAATAAGCTGTGCCTCCAAAAGAAAAATATTTTGTAAGATATGTAAACTACAGTTAAGATTGCACTGAAGTACTCAAAAATTATTTGGTTAAAGGGTAAATACACCTTGTACCTTATAATGAAAATCTTATAGGTAGGGGTGGAGATTAACACTGGAGGCTGTCTGCAGAATATTAATAAAATTCAATATAGTTTCTAAAAGGTATAATTTATATTTTGTGGAAATGAGTCTCTTTTCTAATAAAATTTTTCTGTCCTTCATTCTGTTCATATAATTTTTCTATAAATCATCCTGTAGGATTTTTTTCTAAATATTAATCTCAGAGAGAAGCTATTTAAATAAGCCCTCTTAGCAATGTATTTCAGAATTAAAATTACACCATGAGCTATACTTTATCCAATATGCTTCCTTCTATAGATTTCTTTTTATGACTAAACCAATATTTTCTAGAATTACATTATGTTAAAATAGCTGATCTGGGGTAATGCTTCTAGTATATAAACACTATGTAAAAAAGATCAACAAATTACCTTTAACCATTTTAATTTAACTGATCTCTGAACCTGTGCAAAAGTAGTTGATTTTCTTTCCACATCTACATATATAGTAAAAAAAAACCTCAGGGCATTGTGCACAATGAAAGAATAAGAAAGCAGGAAAGTGCTGCTGGTTATACTTTATTTTCTTGGATTTGCAGTAAACTAGAAACTTATGCTCTTTGTAGTCATGTAGAAATAAAGTCTGTGATGTCCCTGAAATTCTTGGGGAGGTTTGATCAAGAAAATGGGTAAATTGTAATTTTAGAGTAAAAGACTAGGAAAAAAACAAAAGAGAAAACCTGGTACCATTTGCTTGATGGTGATATTAACGGTAATTGACCATCCTCTAGCTCTTACAGTATTGGGCAGATAGATATGGACCACATCTTTCTCTCTATCTTTCCTTATTTTATTGACTTAATATATAGTGTCATCTTTTCTAAAGAAGAATTTACATATTTACACCTTTTTTTCCCCAAGTTTTTTCATCAAAAGGTCCTATTCTGAACATTCTATAAGGTCCTACACTTCTGCTGCTTCCAGAAACCTCCTGTCTCCATGGGACTGATAGCTTTGACCTATGACTTACGGGGTGACAATGCAAGAACTGGGAGGTTGGATAGGTTACATAGGGGCAGCTCAAAGGGCAAGACACATCCTTGTTTAAGCAACAGAATCTGAAAAATAGGGATTGAAATCAGTTACCATCTCAGAGGAATTTATCATAAAAATATCTTACACATCCACATAGTGCTGGCAGATATGTCATAAACTGCAGTAGATGTGTTTTCCTCTGGAGTAGCAGCTTGAGGGGAGGTGGAAAACACTGAGTCTCTCAAATAACATTGATTGTCAGTGTATTGACAACTAAATTGAGTCCAGAATCCCATGCTCTAATTCAAAATCAGGTAAATTCTGAGTCTTTCAATTTAGTTTAATTTCCTTCCAATGTACTTTTCTCCTCAACACATCATTCTGCTACTCAGATTTTTTGCCATCAGAAAAGTTAATCTTCTTCTTCCTTATCTTTATGATCATAAATGAAGGAAACTGTGACCATAAACCCTTTATGAGAAATTGATGAAAATATAGTGAAGATCTCAATGGGTAATATTAGGGAGGTTTTTTTGGTTTTGTTTTTAGTTTGGGGGTTTTTTTTGGGGGGGGTGTTTGGTGTTTGTTTTTGTTGTGGGAAGCATGAAATACTTTAATAATTACTTTAAATAGTATCTCATAATACTCAGCTTGCACTGTCTAGATGAAGAATTTATACATACAGGTATTTTATCCTATTATTAATGTTTTGTCAGTGTCAAGAATCAACCTAATCTTGAAGGTTTTTGTTTGTATTTTTATCCCTGTTTATCATAAGAAACAATTATGGCTTTGACATGTCTAATCTGGAAGGAAATATTTCTTCAAGAAATTATTTTAACAGTCCATTTAGATTCATGACTTTTTAGTAATTCAATATTCATATCTTTTAAAATGCAGTGTGTAGTTCAGTATTTTTGACTCGACCTGAATTTTAGATTTGACAAATTTTGGATTTTTTGGTAGCCTGTTTCTCCTAGCTATATAATTTCATTTTACATGATGATAATTTGGTTGCTAGCTGAAAGTAATTATCCAATTCTTTCAGGACTAGTGGAGGAAAAAATCTGAATTTTGAAATTTGTATTAACATTTTTACTTAAAATTTTTAAATAAAATTTTAACAGTTTTAATTTAACTGTGAATTAGAGAGCCCTACAAAAAGAAGTTGCACACTTTCATTTTCTCTTGGGTTCATATTGTACTGAGTGGTATTCACCAGGATCGCTCATAGAATAGTACTTTGCCTGCCAAAAATACTATGCCTTTTAATATTTTCCTTCCTGGAAGACACCTTAATAAGGCATTCAGTGTATGATGGAAGACTTCAGAAGCTGATTAGCTCATATTCCAAAAGGCAACTGCAAAAAGGTAGCATTAATTTTTCCTGTGTCTGTAGAAAATTGCCAAATCCTACCAGCATGTCTAATTTCCCAAAGAAAGTAAACCTTAACAACTTAGTCATTATTCCCTCTGTACAAGGAAGCTGCAATGTTTTGAATTCACATTTTCCTTTGAGGGCATGCTATGGGTAAAAAAAAGGAAGATTATCTAAGAAAGTCATTAAAGAAATAATTCAATCCCTTGGCTTTTCAAGTGACTAGAAGAGACCTTCAAATGCCATGCTTCACTTCTCTCAGCTTCTTTCTTTAGGCTTGGTTGTATCCAGAACAATAAAAAATCCACTTCATTGAAATGCCTGTGTTGGGAGTGCTGATATTTGGATTGATCTGTGCAGTCTGTATGTATGCAACCTATGCACTTATTTAGTTAATCCATTTTTTTACATTTCTGGTTCAACTTTGTAAGATGCTTTTTGGTTATAGTTCATCCTAGGCCTTATCTGTTCTCTGTGGCAGACTTCCATCTTCTCAAACTTGCTTTTTGTTTTGCAGGATAAGGTACAATAGCTGAAACACGGTCATGTATTACTACATCAGTTGCACCTCAGTCAGACTTAGCTCTGCCACAGGTGTCATGTCATATCTGTCAGCTATGTAGGTGCAGTGGCATAAATACCCTAAGGAAACTAAAACAGCAGCAGAAGACCAAGTTTATGCACCTGGATCCACCTCAGTATTGTATCTGTTACCTGTGCAAAGCAGGCCCTTCGACATATGGGAAACCACTTAAAACATTTTCCCCCAAGGTAATTACAGTGTTCTCCAACAATTATTGCAATCAGTCATCCAGAATTTATGCAACTTTCTATTTGTTTGGCACACTCTATATTTATTAAGTTGGGGGTTTTTGTTAGTTCATTTCTCTCTCTTTTCTTGGGATAATAACACATGCCATATCCATCAAACCATACATGATCTCTGTTCTGTGGCTTTGCTTTCAAAATTTTTCATATTATTTTGCCATTGCACATGATTGTCTGAAGATTTGGCCATTAATGGCATTGGTGTTTTGTCTATATAGTCATACAAATTACATATATTGCCACAGCTGATACTGCAGGGGGTTTTGAGCGATTCTTCATTGCATCATTTTTGTTCTGGTCACTTCTGAAACAGAAGAACAGAAAGTGATTACTGCACAGTGTCTCCAGAAAATATGTAGGAAGGTCAACCTTCTCACAGTGTGGAAAAGTACTTGTAGGAACAGAGTCCAAAACACTCTGAAGACAATTTTTTTTCCTAAATGATGTGCATTTCAAGTATTTTCCCTCTTAAAGAGCCTCAGAGGTAATCAGCTATTCCAAGACACCTTCTACAGTTGAAAGGTAGGGATAGGTGCTCCTAGAAGACAGCTCATCTTGAGCAGCTACACCTCAATTCAGTTGCCCATGTGACAATCAGGTGCCATGGGGTGCTTGCCTGGCCTCCAGGTATTGTTTTTAAAGAACCAGTGTCTCCCTTAGCTCCTATCTTAACAACCTGGTGTAGGTGACTCAGGGCTGCAGAGCATTTCAAATAGGGATTGTATGTGTTAACACTGCTGTGTCATTTGTGTTAGGGTGAGTCCACCTCCTGGAAATACCAATGCCTCTCTATCTATTAAATAATCCTGTCAGATCTTTGAAATGGTTGTAGGGCTGATATGCCCTTTTAACTGGGAGAACTGATCCTCACAGGAAACATCAGACTTCAAGGCAGACATAATTTTTAGAAGGATTAGAATTATCTTACAGCCTTTAAACCACATATGACCCTTGGAATAGATTAAAGCCTTTTTGTTGTAACATCTAAAATGAGTTTTAGACATTGGGCATTAGAGATGCAAACTCTCTGAGGATGTCAGTTTCCAGCTGTCCAGTACAGCTTACAGATTCCTCTGGCAATCATATGAATTTTCTCCCCACAGTTCAAGATAGGACTAGTTTGTGATACAACATCTAATTAATTTTTCCCCCTCTAAAACCCATTAATGAAGTGACAAAAAAAAAAAAAAGAAAAAGAAAAAAGGAAAAAGAATGGTGTGGGAGTGTTTGCTTGGCCTGGTGTTTTCTTCTCCAATGTTCTCTAATATTCTAACTTCTAGAGTTCCAGAAAAGCTTAGCGTGCCATGTTCAATCTCCTACCAGCAAATGTACTTTTAATAATCTTTTTTCCAGTTTTTTCCTTCTGGACGTGGGAAGTGCAGTTCTCCTTTGAACTTCAACTACTGCAGCTACTTGCTAATATAGAGGTAGGGTTGGGGTTTTTTTTAATACCTATGTCTAAATCTGATGTGCCTAGACTTTAGGAGGTGGTACACCTCCTATAACCTATTCTCTCACTATTTCTGTAAGAAATAGTTCTCTCCCCGAGGACTTCTGTAAAATATATGTAATCTTTATTCAGTCTAATTTTCTTTCTTAGAAAACCTTCCAAATTCATATACATGTTCTTTTCTAAGTAACAGGGAGCACATTAACCTTTTGAAACTGAACTAGAAACTTGAATAAAATAGGCAGATATTTACCAACTTAGCATTTTGCATACTCCCTATGATATTTATGCAACTGATATTCAAATTTTTTTCTAATTTTTAACTACTATTTTGCATGATTTCTTTTATCTCACTGGCACCTCTTACACAGTGATAGGTTTTCGTTTTCCTCTGCTTTTACTACCTTTTAATGTTCCCTTTATATTTTTACATGCTTACTCTGAATTTCTTTATGCAAAACATTTCCTCTTTTACTTTGTGTCATTAGAAAATTACAAAATGCTGTAAGTGTTATTTTGATTTTTATATTAAGCATGAATAAGTGTTAGATTCATATCATGAAAGAAATAAACTACACTTGCATAATCTCTATCAAGGAACACATTAGAATAGAATAAAAACAATCCATCCCTGTTTGCTGTCTACTTCATAGGCATATATTTAATTATGTTATGCTGCTCCTAAAATTCAAAAAGCTTAATCTTTTTCTGTCCTTAAATTAAACTCCCTGTGCTCTACAATGACCAAAACAAATAATCTATGACCTACAAACAAGACACTTGCATTCCCTAAAGATTTACTTCATCTTCTCCTTTAGGTTATACATCTTTGAACCTCTCTTTTCTGTAACGACCTTCTGGTGCTCATTAGCATGCTGATTACCATTAACACAGCTATAATGCAGCAATTTTCTTGGTGTATGTTGAGGAGAAATGCTCATCAGAATGCAGTCAAGGGACAAAATTAACTGCATAAATCTCCAGCACAAACTGGATCTCATCCAACTTTACATGAGTCGTCTTCCTCCTTATGCTGAGTGTTACATCATCATCTTACTCCCTGCTGATGGCCTAATAAGTATCCCCAGGTTCCACACTATTTAATTTACTCCTTCTCTCAGTTTTACAGTTCCAGAGATAGCTGACCACCTTGCAGTATTTTCTTTTAATATGTTTATCTTTATTTTTTTCTTCTGTCTCACCTAATATGTCATTGACTTACAGATATATTTATTAAAAAGCTTATACAAGTGTATGTGTATGTATGTGTTTACCTGTGTGTCACTCTTTTCAATTCTGTAAGATAATTGACACAGCAATGGAGTAAGATATTTTCTACCAAGAATATGTTTAAAGAATTAAGATTTTGTCTGGAATATGAATGTTTTGATTAATAAAATGACTGTTCCATATAAAAGGTGGCCAATATTGAACTAAGGATATTGCATACTTTGAGTGAAAAAGTTTTCCCAGGAAAAGAATTTAAATAGCTTTATAACTGGTTTCAAAATGACACAAGCAAACAAAAAATCTGATAATTTTTGTCAGAGTGGTATGGTGGATGAAGGGAGAAGGTGATTCAGGTATTCAATCTTATTTACTCAGTCAAATGTTCTTTTTTCCCCCCTAGTTATTGTTATAAATAATGGTAAACCTATACAGATTTCTGTATTTACACAAATCTTAATTTAATTCAATTATCCTGACTAGTTTAATTTGACATGAGGGGAATTAGTTCTGAAAGAGGAAATATAACTAAAAACTTTGACTTTGGATATAAGAAGGATATTCAAAGAGAGGGAAAATTGGGTCAAGTAAAAGTATAGCTAGCAAAAGATGAGCTAACCAAGAAGGAAGAGAAGTGGATCAAGAAAAGACCTGAAGAAGTGCAAATCAGATAGGGAAGAGGAGAGAAACAGGAGAAAGGATCCTGCTGAAGGGTACCATGGTCCAGACATTTGTGTTTGGAAAGAGAAAGATTTTGGGAGACTCAGTCTTTCTTGTAGACTTGAGCTCAGATTTCCTCAGGCAGGGAGTGGACAAAGGACTTGATTGGAGTATGCATCTATGCCTGTAAACAAGTAGTTTCCCAAGCCTCATTATTAAGATATGGCAAGAGTAAACATGAGAAAGAAAGAAGTCAGTAAGGAAGAGTAACTGTAGCAGACCAAGAAGTCTCATCCCCTTCCCTCCCTGTGCAGGGCACATCCCTTTTTTTCTAATCTTCCACTCTCAGGGATTGCACTGCATTCCCATATTTTTTGGGAAAAAAAAAAAAAGCTAAATGGAAGACAAGGAGAAGAAAGTAAAACATAAGTTCAGCAGTGCAGTAGTATCACCTCCTTATAAGCCTCTGTTGCCTTCTGCTGTGTGTCTTATGCATCATGACACTCTTGTGGTATTAATATAACTTTTGTGAGTGGTGACCATAATTCATGCAAATTTAATAGACTCCTCAGGGCAGGTTCAGTTATAAGAGCACCAATCTTGGCAGAGGTTTGTTCAACCTGTTCTTAAAAACTTCCATTGATGGAGCTCTTACAGCCTCCCTAAGCAACTTAATCTACCACTTGACTGCCAAAAGTGTTTCCCAGATGTCTAACTGGAATCTCATTAATTTAACTACGTTAATCCTGACCTCTTTCAACATCTTTACATAGTTTTAAAATATTATTATGTGTCTCCTCATTTTTCTCTCTACTTCACCATTCAGTTTTGCCTGATGTTGCTACTCATCTAGCTAATATATCAACAGTTAAGGGGAAAAACAGACAGGAAATTAAAAAAAAATATGATTAAAATAGATGCCGCTGAAATTTTGTGCATGAATTATGTCTTATGAATTGTAGGAGCTGAAGCTGGCCACTTGTCAGCTAGAGGCAAAGAAAACAAGTGGATGTCTTCAGAAAGGTCAGAGAAGTATCCCAAATGAGAATAAGAAGTACAGTGGATGAGCATGCTTTTGTACTAGCACTTTCTAAGCATCATTCATATAAGTTTCAGTTATGAAGTCTTTACTTTTAGAGTAGTCTTTACAGAAGTCTTCTAAGGAGCTGGGCAGATAACCCTAAAATAAAGAATTATAACAATTTTCACTTGCTTGAGTATCCAAACATCTTTCAGATCATTATTCTTTGCCAAATTATCTTAAAACTAGCAACACAGAATCATGGAAATTTATCAGTGGATTCAGAAGTAACCTACTAGCTAAAGATATCCAGGCAACAGAACACACATGGGCTTACACTTTTCCTTAAGAAATGATCAGTTCACCCTCCTCTAAACAAGAGGAGCATGAAAGTCCACTAACTCTGTATCTATGCAACGGAAACATCTGTATCCACCTTAGTAATGGTGGGCTCCAGTAGTTACTGTAAAGAGACATGTTTGGGGATGTGATTTCTTTCCTCTATCTTCATAGCCTAATTTGTGGTGGCATGAATCATTCTCTTCTTAGAAATACCTCTCCTTTCCAGGAATAGCAAAGGAAGGTCAGACAAGAAGCTCCAGTGTAGATGTCTACAGCAGATCAGGTTGTGTGAGTTGCCTTTAAATTGTTTAGGCTGCCCCAGTGTCCATTTTCTGCTCACATACCAGGCAAAGTCAGAAGAAAGGCCCCGACTTACATTGAGTTCAAATGTTTTGCTTGGTTTATTACTGTATTGGAGGAATCACCCTTAAACTCAATGCCCATGAGAAAAAAACTCTTCAATGGTAATTTGTTGCTCTTTGAGATGTATTTACATAAGAAAGGTATCTCCATAGTAACAACCATACCTTTGGAAATGGGGTAGTTTCCTATTAAATCCATCCATTCTTTTATTTTTAATATAGGAAGGAAATCTCTTTATTTAGCTCTCTGCAAAGATGTCTAAAGAGATCTGTAATTGTTCTTTCCCTAGAAACTACTAAAAAAATATTTTTTTTGGCCAGCTAACAAAATTATGTTTGCTTGCACTTCTTTTGCTTAGTGCAGTGTTGATTTTAGGGGGTGTACTTGACTAGGAATCTAATAGACGTTTCTCTTTTTATTTGATGCAAATTCTTCTAATTATAAAGAGCTCATCAGCTGTAAAAAAAAGCACAAAAAAGATACAGTGATAAAAAGTTGTGAGGGATGGGGAACAGTGGAAATTCTGGAAAAAATAGAGCAGAAACAAAATCAGGAAAAAATAAGAATACTTTTGCAAAATATTGTTATAAAGTCATGCTTAACAAGAAGTAACTGTGCATAGCTTATTTTCTTGGCCTGATAACTGACAGTAGCCAGCAGGTAACACAATCTCTTGTTGTTACTAATAACACTGACAAAGAAAAACAACAATCAGTTTAGCAAACTTTACAAAAAATCAGAAATCAATATCGTATTAAGTCATCTAGACATGAAAGTCCTTCAAGCAGTTTCCAAACACAGAATGAGGCAACAGGAGAAGGATGCTGTGGTGATGAATTGTACACCATGCTGTCACTTAGATGAGAAGATTACAGAGTAATCTTTTATTCCAGTTCCTATGTGATTTGTGTATAACTATAGTTCTAATGAAAGTATGGGATATAGATGTAACCTCAGGTGAAGCTACATCTATGGTAAAGGATGTAAGACTTTATTTCCAAGGATTCTTGCTGTATACCTGGCTGAGTAACACTGCTGCATATCAAGATGAAGCTTAAGGATCTAGAGCAGCCTTATTTGCACCTTTGCTTCCAAGGGATGGAAATTCAACACAAGGCTGGACCAGTGCTCAGCTCACAGAAAGTAGCCATAAAGGTGTCATGGGACCTAAAATATGCTGTAGATTGAATCACGTCCTTCACTGTGAACTTGTCTTTCTGCTGAAGTGATAGCTCAGGGAAAGGGGAAATCTTTGCTCTCCAAATTAGTTTCCTAACATGGAGCTCTGAATGCTGTGATTGTATCTGATTTTAGTTAGCTAGATCAAACACTGTGAAATGGAGGGGATATATCACAAGTTCAGGGGCAAACTGAGGATAAGGATCAAAAGAAAATGAGGAAAATGCAGTCTTACTTTACTTTTACAATAACAAAAACAAACACTAGTTCACATGTGGTAATAGGGAGGAAAAGGCACTGCTAATGGCAATCAGCTTGTCCTACTGGTCCAAAGAATCCTAATTATTACATTTGGAAAAAGCTATACAATACTCTGGAGGACCCAGTTACAGCAAACTCAGCAAAAACATCTACTGAGAAAATGCTGGCAGCTTTTCTGTTAGAGCTTGTTCTGAGTGTAGCTGGGGGTACACTAGATACAGTATTATCAGCACCGAAAGACAAATTCAGTAAAAGTCTTGGGTACCTGGTCCCAGAAGTAAAGTGTGATGCACAAAAGCCTGCAGAAATCACAGAAATATCTGAGACACAAAGCATGCTTCTGGTTTGGCTATAAAATTTAGTTTAGGAGCTAAAGTCTGTTGCCTGTACGTGGCTGAACCTCCAGACATAAGCCATTGAGACTTCAGGAGTTGAGCTTCCTCTGCTTAAGTCCTGTGCTAAGCTTGACACATTAGAAGCTGAATCGTGTCGGATACACTGTAGCAACACTGAAATCCACAGCCAGAACCTCTCTCTTTCATAAAGCGTGCATTTATCCTTTTCATTAATTACTTGATCCTTACAGTACTCATTCAAAAACTGGGAAATCATGATTTAAACTCTTTGGCTTTACAGTGTGCAGCCTCACACCTTGTATGTGTGAGACATACAAAGCAAGAGAGACCACCAGTCTTCTTCAGTTGCATTGTTGAAACTATACTGCTCTGCAGAAAAGTTTTCAGTGTTTTGTAGAAAAGGAATTGTCTTGGGTTGAGCTGGCAAAATGCCAACAGAGGCAGTCTCCCTCCCCTTCCCACTGAGAAAAGGGAGGAAGAAAAAAACCTTCAAGATTTAAACTTAAACTAATTACATATATTTATACAGAAAGGAGAAAATTAAAAGAAGACTACAATATAACACACCTACATGAGTTAGAAATAACAAAAAATAACTCCCCACTCCTCATCAAACACAAATCCTACCATTCTAGCTAGAAATCACTCTAGAGAACTCAATCTCCAGAGGGACAGACCTCAGCAGAGAGAACAACTAAGAACAAACATTTTTCTTCCCTAAGATAACATGGTGGTAAGCCGGTGCTCTGGGCCTGGGCCTCCTGGGATGGCACAGTATGTCTTTTTCATACAAGAAGCCATGAAGGAACTGAACTAAGCTCCTCCTACACTTGCTTTTATATTCAAGATGGTGTCGGAATACGGTATAGAATACCATTTGCCAGTAGAAGTCAGCTGGCAGCTGGCCTGACCCAGCTTGTCAGCTGATTATCTCAGGCCTACTCTGAAAACTGAAGCCTAAATTTAGACCGAGATTAAACCATAACAGGAATAAAGGTACAAAAGAAAGAAACCAAATAGTGAGAATATGATGCTATTGCCTAAGCACTCTTCCTCGAAGTACAGTGGGTTATTTCATGCTCCCAGAGGATGCACTTCCCAGGAGATGTCATGCTTGCTCTCTTTATCCCAATTAGACTAAGCAAGACATAGTTATCAGGCTGGGAAAACTGAGGCAGTTCTGATATGAGTAACTTCTTGTCTATGTGCTGGTTTCTGGTTTGAGCATGATATTCTTAGATTTTTTAAATTTTTTTTTTCTGGGGGGGGAGTCAGGGGGCAGATCACTATTGTTGAAGAAATGTCACTTTCAGAGGCAAATAAATAAAGTAGATGTAAGGATCCCTGCTTTTATCTTCCCCCTTATTGGTGTTTGGAATGTGGTACCTTTTGAATGACAGCAGCTGCTCTGACCACTAGTGGAAAACAGCTGGATTGTGATACAGAAGGAAAATGTTCTTCAGTCTCTAGTACTGAGAACCTTTATCCCTGATAGGCTTCTCCAAGCTGCTTCTCAGCCTGCCCTATCCCATCTTCAGACTACCACTCCATTCAAAAATAAATGGGACCCTGAAGTCCTGCCTTTAGTGGTTTTGAATCCTTCACCTCGTGCAGACCTCACCAAGTGAGGACATTTTTTACCTGGTGAAGTGTCAATGGATAGCAAGGCAATTCAACACTTCCTCAGAGGAACATCAGTCTCGTGCTTTGATATTATATTTATGAACCCTACAAGGTACATTGTCACTCTCCCTTTCTCATTTTTTTCTTCTCAGCAAAAGCAAATATAAGCTGCTTTGTTATTGTTATTCTGAAGAAGATGTAGACATTTGGGATCTCATAACTTATTAACCATATGTTTGTTTTTCTTAAAATCTGATAGGAAATTGTACCTCAGATGCAGACCTCATATGGCACTATGAAGCATATCTACATATCGATCTATATCTATATCTATATCTATCTATCTATCTATCTATCTATCTATATATATATATATATATATATATATATATATAAAATATATATTTATCACACATTTGAAGTTGAGGGCCAAAATCAGACATGCATGCTGGAAATGAATTGTAATTTTAAATATGGATATGTTATTGTTTCTCCATAAACTTATGTTTGTTTACTACTACCAAAGAAATAGGTGTTTGTGAGGTAAATTATCTTCCAAGTACAGATTATATCTGTATAAGACAAGTAAAAAGCGTTTTATATGAACTGTTTTGTACATGAAAATGTAGAAACTGAAGGAAGGGATAAGGGACGTAAAAGGACATAATGAAAATCTGTGACAGGCAAAAATTAAAGATAATAGAAAGCAATTTTTGAAGTGAACCAACAAAAGAAATCCTAACAAAAGTAGTTGCACGGTACTCTACAGTGTGAGTGGTAACACAGAAAATGCAGAACCATTCAATAAGTATTTTTAGAGATGAGAAAAAGCCAGATGATACAGTCTCTTTAGGGGATGATGAAATACCTTCAAGTGCTAAAGCAATTCAGTTAAAACACAGATACCAGAATTAATCAACAACAAATCAACATGTGACTGCTATGTAAGAGACAGAATATTTTTAAAAGAGCCTGTCCCTGAGCCATAGGTGCTCACTTTTCAATAGCTCTTTAAATACTCTGGATCAAAATTCATAGAGGAAGACTTAAACACTGAGATAATATAGACTTATTGTCCTCTGTGAAATAACAGATTATATGCAACTTCATTAACAAAGAATTAAAAGCACAATAATATGATTATAGCAAATCAATATGGGCTCTTGGAAATTTGGTCTTGATTCTGTAACATGATTAGAAGTTTAGCTACTAAGTATAATTGTGGGGATATAATGCACTAAAACTCCTTTGAGACATTTGACTTGGTGACTTGTGTCATTTTGATTATGAAATTAGAACAATATGTTATATAGCAACAATTAAATAGATTAAAAACAGGCTAATTGATACCTCTCCAGAAGGAATTGTAAATGACTAATCATTGTTGTCTTGGTGCATTTCTAGATAAATTCCAGTGGGTTTAGTTCTACTTAACATTTTTATCAATGACCCACAATAAAATATTAAATCATCACTAATAAAGTTTTCAGATGACATAAAGATGGAAGGAGCAGATAATAATAAAGAGAAAAGATCACTGATGCAGAGTGATATGAATGCCTTTAGGTCTCAACCTTAATGCAAGAGGATGGTGTGTATTTTTGCACAAGCATGAAGAAAAAGCAGCTGAATTTGGATTATCACAATGGGGTTATACAGAAGGAAAACAGCTCATATGACTCTGTTATAAAGGATTAGGGACACCTGGGCATCTTGTCAAGCATCAGTCAAGCTGACCATGCAACATGCAAATCTTAGTCATCCTTGATATGGCATCAGAAGTGCTTGTTCTGGTTGTGACAAGTATGTCTAACGATCACTGGTAGGACCCGATTTTCTGCTGTCATGAACAAGTAGCAGTATTTATCCATCTTGTATGATTACATACATGACACTGAAATGCACTTTCTTCTAAAACACATCACTTCTGTGATTTTTCTGAGGTTAAAAAGACAGACGGAGAAGCTGATCCACTCAGTTAACATGCTTACTAGGTCAACATACAGGAGTTACTTTGATCTTGGCTCATGCAAGATATCAGGAAAAAGGAGCCTCCTATTAAAATTTCATGTCTTATAATTAATGATCCCTTTCATAAAATTGCCTCTAATATCTTTGAATCTTAGACAGACTGAGTCTACCTGCAGGGAGAATTTTCTTTGCAGAGATACATGGAAGATCATAAATTGCCCTGTTTTAGTAATTTATTGGGTCTTCAAGGGGCTAAAACTTCCTTTTTCTAAAGAGCAGAATTCAAAAGAAATTTCCTGCTGTAATGGAAGTATAAAAACATTAAAGATCTATGACAGAATCAACTATTTTATGTACAATGTCTCAAAAAGAAACTTTGGTTCTAAGGAAATTTGTTATAAGATCTATTGTTTAAGATAACAAAAAGGAAAACAAAAAGAAAGATATAAAGCTTTCAGCATATTATAATATTCTGATTATGTTCAAACTTACAATATCACCTGACTATCCAAAAATCATCCAGACAGCTGGTATGGGAAGAAAGCAAATTAAGTAAGATGAGCAGTATATATACACCAAACCAGAAAGGAGTGCCTTTGTAAATAGTAATCTAAGCTGCAAAGCACCTTGTAATGGGCAGCTGGGGAGCCCTCACTGAAACTGTCTGAAAGAAAGGTGCTGTGAAATTTAGAGCACCCACTGATGAGCAGGCAGGAAGCTGGCTCAGGATGTGGCCACCCCAAGCAGACATCTGAGCAGTGCCTGGAGTTTAGTGCCCAGCAGAACCATTTGAATGTCCAAGTTTCCTGTCTTGACAGTGAAAGAAAGGCTTGGATACAGCACTTTAGAAAACACTCAGGGTCTTTCACAGCAGACTTTCCAAGACAATGGCCTTTGTCCATTCACCTGTAAAACATATAATAATTGTTGAATGCCTGTATAAATTCAAGGAGTAGCCTTCAGAGAGTTCTGCTTTATTTATGTGTATTATGTACTTGCATTCTCAGCCAATTATAATGTTACTCAAGTGCTTGTGCTAAGAACTATGATTTGCTAAACATAAAATCTGTCTAGGGATCAGGTCTTGATCCCAGACTGTCTGGATTCATGTATTCATAAGTCTGAAAACATTTTCTGCTAATACACTCTGCTACTGGCTCTCATATTTATCACAGCTGTTTAGAAATCCTAGAAATCTCTAGTTTGAGGCAAATGTAGAGTGAAACATTTATGGCAAGTTACAGCCAAAAAATTTCTCTTTTGCTGTTTTTTTGTTTGTTTGTTTGTTTGTTTTTAATGAGATTAAATGATTATTAACTCTAAGCCACTTGCAGTTTCAGATAAAATCTTGTTCCTCTTTTTCACTTTTGACTCACTGGCTAAATTGCACCAGTACTGGTTTAATTTCTGATTATTTAGAGTATAGGAAGATTTTTTTTTTCTTTCTTTCTTTTTTTTCTAGCTGTGTATAGTCTAACTACTGGTACTATCAGATTCAAGGAGACCTTCCACTTTTCCCTCAAAGGGAGTCAGAACTATTATTCCAGTTTGGGTTTGGTTGTTTGTTTTTTTCATATTGTGGCAGAGCAAAGGATTCTTAGAACTTTTTCCTGGGCGTCTTAAAATACAATGACTTGCGAAGAATTTATTCAGTTCAGATAAGGCTGTGTGCACCCTAAAAATTACTGTTATACACTGTTTTGCCATATATAATTGTGTTAGGTGGGTGTGAAAGCCTTGGAGATTGAATATTTTACTCACATATTCACAAAACAAGTGTTGTAAGTGCGTTTTCCTAGCTAACTTGAGCAGGACTCAAATCGTGGTCCTCAGATCCACCAAAGTCATGGGCTTCATGAGATTAAGTGCAGAAATCACGAGAAGCTCATACTCATTCTTTCCAAAGATAAGTGCCTAACTTAGAGACATGGCTCTTCTTGTTAGTTCACACAGCCACAGGCAGTTGAGGGAGATCAGCGAACCTTGTGGGGCATTTGGACATCACGCTTACATGCCCAACTTCATATCATCTACATTCTATGTCAGAGTGCACCAGAATCCCTCTCTGGGTTGCTGTGCAGAGCAACATTTAGATGTTCCCTGGCCCCAACTCCTGCTGAGATAGGCAGAAGACACTATAGCCTGCTGTTTGTCCCCCTGGGCCATCTGGTCCCCAAGAGTTAGTTTAAGCTCCATGCTGACCTTTTCATTCAGACTCCAAGTTTCTCAGGGATGTATCAAAGCTGGTAGCTGAAGTGGCAAACTAATCACTTGCATGTAGTGTATACTGCTGCAGGCACTGGGGTGATAAATTGCCCAATTTTACTAAGCAAGGTTGCTCAGATAAAAGCAACTCACAGTAAGGGTATGTACAGCTGTCTTTGTTATGGACCAAACAATAACAGACACGGTTGTGACGCTTTCTTGGTTGTGGTTGTTTTTTTTTTTAATTGTCAGAGTTTTTCTAAAGAATGGAAAACACCTTTAGTGAAAAGATTTTAAAATCTGTAATTTACATAAATATTTTAGATCAATTTTGAAGTAACAGCTGTCATGAAAGCTTGTATTACCATTTTTTTACAAAAATAGGAAATCATTACCATTTTGATGTCCCCTGAGGATTGAAAAATATGTATATAAACACAGAGCAGATTAACTCAGAGAATGAGTGTGTGTCCTTGTAGTCACAATGGCTGAGCTGCTGCCACTGCATAAGTTTTGTACTTTTTCATTGTCCTCTATGATAATCTCACTTTCATATTTAAATTCTTTAATATTTTAATTTTCTCTCAAAGCAGTTCTTGGAGCTGTATGCTTCTCTCTAACCAATGACTATGATGCCTCACATTCAGTTGTTCAGAATATTTGCAGATAGTCTAATATTTCTTTCCTTTTTAGCAAAAATTTTTATTCCACACGTCCAGATGATTTTCACAAACACAAAGCAAAAATAATGTATATCTTAGTTGTAATAAGACAAAAAAAATCATTTGTACTGAAGTCCTGACCATTGCAACACGTACTGGCATATACATTATCAAAATTACATGAGTATCCTTTCATAAAAGTTACAGGCAAAGTAGACAGGCTTCATTTCAATTTCATCTGAGATCTATCCTTTCCTACAGTAACTACAGTAATGACTTTTGTTGTTTTATAGATGCCTCAGATGTTATTCAAAGGGTCATAGATGACAAATATCCTTAGTGCTAACAAAGATTTGACCCACAGTTTCTGAATCTGTAGGAGTCACTGCCTTGCAATGTGTTTGGTGAGGACTAGGTCTGGAAAAGGATTGCAAAGGCTTGATGCTCACAGATGCCATGCTTACTTTTCATTTGTCAGCTCCCTGCATAACAATCACTATCAGCGGATTGAAAATTGCCCACCGATACGGTGGAGAGGTTTCAGCTTCCAGGAGCAAGGCTAGGAAAGCGGTCAGCGGGGCTCCCTAGGATCAAGCCCCTTAGAAGCGAGGTCGGCTCCTCCCGCCCCCGGCCCAGCGACCACCCCGAACGGAATAAGCCCACACCAGCCGGGGGTCCACGAGGAAAAGCCAAGTTTAATGCCACGCGCTAGCTTTTAAGGAGAGCATGGGAATTCCCCGGATGTAGGCGGGGAAGAGGGGCGGAGACGGGGAGGAGTAACACAGTTCATTGGGTACATGCAAACGAAGGGAAGGAGGGAGGGGAGGAGTGGCAAAAGGACCAATAGGAGAATGAGGTGGGCAGGGAAATTCTACCGTAGGGCTTCCGGCACTTTGAGGCAGGGACAGTCCCTGCCCAGGCTCCAGCGGCGCCTCATGGGTGACCCCGCCGGCAACCGCCCCCATGGCCGGGGCGCGCCAGGACAGGGGGCTGCAACCCAGAGGGTTTTGTGGGAAGAGGAAACGTGGATAAGGAATGACTAAGGGAAAATAACCAGGGTAGCCACATTAAGGGTATAACATTTAAACTGGGGAAACATCAATATAGGGTGTGAACTTATTAGAGTCCTTATAAATCTCTCGCAGAGCTTCCATATTCGGGGAGCTGGGTTCCTGGACTTCGGCATCCTTGTCTATCCATCTCTTGTAGTATTTTTGCCACTGTATAAATCCCGGGTCTACTCCGACAAATCACAAAATCAAGTTATGCTCCAAAGTGTTTTTCACAATGGGATGGGAAATGCTCGGTGTCTAAGATTAGGGTTCACAACATAAGCAAACTCGTAAGTGGAAAAAGGGAATATGTTCAATGTCTGAAATAGCCCATGGGAAGAATGAAAGAGAAAGAAATAGTTTAACTCATGTCCTTTCCCAGAGTCAGGCATCTCTATCAAGAAGTTGCTGAGGCTACCTGGGACACTGTCTTACTCCTTACTCTGAATTCCATAAGTCCCTTAGGGGAACCAGAGCTGGCTGTCTTTTTTCTTCTAAGAGCAAACTTGAGGAACCTTCAATCTGTTGGGGTGCTCATTCCAAACAGTTTCTGTGACATCTTAACCTCCTGACCAGCTCTTAGCTCTAGCAGAAGGTGTTAGTGTAGTCAAGTGTGCAAAATTCAGAAACATTTAAAATCAGTGTAAATCTGAGCTCAGATTGGGGGACAGCAGCAATCTATTGCCAGAGATAACAAAGTCAAATGGGAGAAGATTCCATTCTGTGATTTCTCTAGATTATCACACCTGCAGTTGTTTGTACAATGACTCTTACTGCATAGCACATAAACAATCACTTGGCAACAGGCCCATTTTGTTTTCTCCCTTTCTAAAGTTGATACCTCACCAAGACATAAAAATAGAGAACAAGGTCTTCTGGTCCCAGAAGAAAGGAAAAGCTGCAGCAACAATGGATCAGTTCAACCCTCACTATGGACTTCATAACTACTAGTAAGTGAAAGCGCATGCAATCCAGTTCCTCTTATAGTCTCTGAAGAGAGACAGTTCTCTTTGAAAATACTCAAAGATGTGAACATCCTGAATGGATTTTGCTCTGCTCTAGGTAAAGGAATAATGGAACCACTACATTTTCCCATAAGACTTTTTTTATTGAATGTGTACCAGGTTACATCTTCAGGAACTCACATCCACAATATTGTTGCTATTTACATTTTGCCATTAACAAGAGGTTTTGCACTCAAACTAAGATATACTTTGTAGTTGAGTTTAAATAGCTCCTTCAGTTGCTCAGGCTAGTTGTGCAACAGCATGAGAACAGCACAAGGAAACATCAAGCAAGGAGCCAAAACAGGCAAATGTTTAAAATCGTAAAATTGTGCACCAAAGCATATAAAACAACTAAAAATCTGCATTGTATTACTGATATAATCCAGGCACAAGGCTTTTACAGAATTATGGAATCATTAAGGTTGTAAAAGGCCTGTCAGACCGTTGTCTCCAACCATTTAGCTGCAATCTTCACCTCTATGACTCTTAAAATTTGCATATTGAGTCCACTGATATTGTTGGGGTTTTTGGGCAATGTCCAGAGTATGTAGAAAAAGGGAACTGATATGGCAAAGATAAGAGAGGGTTGAGAGGTAAAATAAATTTAACTGGGGAAACACATTGATTTAATTTGAGAAGGTAAAGGGGGATATAAAATGCTAGTGTGTTGAGGAACAGTGATCCTGCAGGAAAGGAAAACAGTGTATAGGATATGAAGAGAAAAAGAGAAAGGCTGGAAGGATGAGCTGGTGGCTTGTGGCCAAGGTGAAAAAATTATTTGTGTATGATAACAAAATGTGACCTACAGACTGGATTGGTAGTTTGGGATGCTCTGCCTAGGAATGTATGAAAATTCATAGGATGTTCATAATGTCTCAAGAGCAGTTGAGGTTAACATTTTAGGCTGAAGGATGTACTTGGATCACGAGTAGAGGCTAAGTTTTTGCCATGAATGTCTTTTGACACTTGAATCCTCTTCACAACAATAAAATAGAGGCTGAAGCCTTTTCCTTCAACACTGAAATCTCAAAAAACAATTAAAATCTGATTTGAAACTGAAATCAGCTTCCAGGCAGCTTTCTGAGAAGTAAAATTTTTCACTAAAAAGAGTTCCAGGTGATGTGGTTGTAGGCAACTATTAATGAGGATTAGTTCTAGTCAAGAATGTATTTGTATTTGTTTCAGATTTTTTAACTGACTCTTAAAAACAAACAAAAAAACCCCAAATTGTCTCATATTTAAATAATTCAGATGGAAACTTGCATAGTTTTCAATTCAGAAGTTTCAGTTTTTCTTGGGAAACTAGTATAAAATATAATAAGAAGAATGCTCTTTCACTCTTGTGTTATTCTGCACGATAATTTAAGCATAAAAATGTAGCAATACTGCAAAGTCTTTTCAAGAGGTTAAAAGAAGCCTAATTCATACATGTTATAAAAAGTATATGAACTCTACACATAAAGTCTGAAAGGCTATATAATTCACCTGAAGAAAACATGTCTAAAGCTGGTCAATAATCTGTCAATTTGTATAGACCAGCATTGGTACAGAGGGACAAGTACCATTCTCTTCACTCTCGTGGCCAGTGAAAAGACTCAAGGAAACAACATAAAGCCGAGTCAGGGGAGGTTTAGGTTGGATATCAGGAGAAAGTTTTCCACCCAGAGGGTGACTGAGCACTGGAAGAGGTTCCCCAGGGAAGTGGTCACAGCACCAAGTCTGTCTGAGTATAAGAACTGTTTGGATAATGTTGTCAGGCACATGGTGTGACTCTTGGGGTGTCTTGTGCAGGGCCAGGAGTTGGACTTGATGCTGAGGGGTCCTTTCTAACTCAGCATATTCTATGATTTTATGATACTATGATACAGTTACTGCTGGAAAAATTAAAAATTTTCTATGGGGCTGATAACATGAAAAGAAATAAATAATTGAATGATACAGCCAGTCTATATCTACAGTTATCCATCTCATAAATAGAAGTATTTTTACATTTCACTGAAATTCTATAATGTAATCAATAATATAAATATGGCCTTGGTGCTTTAAAATATAGACTGAGTCTGCTGCATTCACTGTTTTATGGGAAATTAAATTCAACAGATTGAGACAAACTCTGGTTACATTTACACTACTGTAAATCCAGAGTGTGTTTGGGAAAAAAACAGGCTAACAGAAAGACAAAATTTACTTAATTTAAAAAAAAAGAAATGTTTCAAACTAGCAGTTAAAAATGATAGAAGAAAACACAATTTTATATAACCTGGAGTATAAAATATTACAATCAATTAGAAAATATTAGGAAATTAACATTAGGATCATGTTGATTTAGAATATATTAGAATACTGGAGAAGTTACACTTTCTCATGTCCTGACATATTTGCCTATGATAAAAGGTGGACAGGGCTGGTAGGCAAAAGTTCTTTGCACATTGTATATAAACTGCACAACCTTTGCTGTATCAACTTTATGCTCCAATAAACAAGACAATAATGACAAATTATCAAAGCAGTCCTCAGATGTGACCCTCAATTGGAAGAGCAGCAATTTAATGAAGACAAAAGCTAGGTGAAAGCTGCTAATATCATTTACTGATAAACAGATTTTCTCAAGAGGCTCCTAGCTCAATCCCCTGAGGCCCCATAAACCTGCATAATTCCATTTAAAATATTGTGCAATTCACTAAATTAGTCTTTGAACATCCTTACTATCCAATTACGAAGCCCCAGCATGGACAGAATAATGAAATTTTTCAAACTGTGGAATGCATGTGGTCTTAACAAACTTATGACAAACACTGAAATTAGCTTTCGGTTTTGAAGCCAATGTAGACTATTGCTAATGCTTCAAGTCAGAGATAAAACAATGAAACACTATTGCGGTGGTTAAGCAGGATGTTAAAAAAAAATAAAAGAAATCTTTGACTTATAGAGAATTCTCAACACAGTCTACCTTCAGGTGAAAAAAATCATAAGAAATTGAATGATGTTTTTGCATTTGCAAGCTATTTGGCTTGCTTAAGTTCTAGTAAAAGCTTAACTGAATAAAGGGTGCAAAATACCTCCCGGACAGTTTTATCTTCCAGGCAGGCATAAAGACGAGTTTCAGAAGTGAAATTTATTTCTGCTCAAGCATTGCAAGCTGTATTATTAAAGTCATTTGTCATGGTTTGAATATTTCTGCCTGATTCACCATTAAATTGGCCTTCTAATTACCAACTTTGTCATGAAAAGCAGTTGGGCTGCTTCATTCACCAGAAAACTTCAATCCCTTAATAACAGCTTGGTTCAAGTAGTGGGGAAATGTCGTTATGCTCAAAATTTAAAATGGGTAGGATAGACATTAAAAAAAAATACTCCAAACCACAACAGAATCCATTAATGATGGTTTCAAATTTAAATGCTATCCAGAGAATATTTAGAATTTATTTTTAATAAAAGTTTTTTAATTTGGATGGTGAATACCGTATCTCTTCAAAATGCAAATTAATTTATTTTGAATTCATATACAAAGCTGAAATTAATCCATGTAACTTAGGGCAGTGAATGCACACATAGACAAAAAATCATAGTTGAAATTCCTAATGTTATAGAGGTTCAGAAAAATGTACAGAAGAGGTTGTAGAATTATTTTTGAAATTTCTTTATCCATTTAGAATGGCAATGCATGTTGGCATTGTGGTTCCACTTATAAATGGCTAGGTAGCTATCAAACTGACTACATGTATCAGATATGCTCATGAAACTGTGATAGTGAGGTTGTGAATGCAATTGGGAATGACTTCCTTTGATAACTGTGGCATGCCAGGTGCTTTTGCCTGCAGTTCTGTACAGTGAGCTTCCAGTCCCACTGGAGTTCAGTTTAGATGTGAAATCATATTTAAAGAGTTTTTTAAAGGTAAACATAAGCTTTATTATATAGGTTTTGCTATACAATAAAAAAATATTTTTCTTTTCTCTGACAACTATTTTAGTTGCATGAATCAGGTCTATATATTTACATCCAGGCTACATCTGTGTTTATCCAACCATACATTTCACTGAAGATTTCAGTTATTACTAATCTATCTTGAAAAAGAGGAAGCTGAGAGTTAGTGCCTTTTTCTGTGAAACAGATACTGATTATTATTTTAATTTGCACAATAGATCTGGAAATCTTGTTAGTGTAGGCTTTCAATCAAGACTTTCTACTCTCCTTAGGCCCTTTTTGCCCTAGCATAAAAAGAAAGATTATCACACTAGGCTAAGGCAATAATTCCATTGGTTCAAAAAGCTCCCTTACAATATTTATCAAAGGATCAGGTGAAAAACCTTCTGTGTACCCAAAGATTTAAAACTGTATAGGCTATATCTAAAACCAGGCTGGGATATCATGTTGACCTTGAAATCGACAGGATAGCTGACCTTCACTTAAAACATGCTTTAGCAGGAGTTAAGATGACTTGCATCCTTAAAAGTCAGACTCACCCATTAGGATGCTCAGATTTTTTACATTCTTTGACAAGTGAAGAAGGTCTACCAAGCAAGTCCAGGAAAACATGGCAGGATGAGAAACCAAAAGGCAAACTCTAAGGACTTTTTATTTTTATTACCCATTATTTATTAACAACAGATTGATGTGTCTGAGACAGCTGAGCAACAGGAAACAGTAGAAGACAGGGAGGAAATCGGAAAATATGAAGACGAAAAAAATCTATGGAGAATGACTCTGCTATACCTTTCTTTATTTTCTTTATCAAGTGTGTTCAGGGCCAGTGTTCTTATGAAGCAGAATGTATTTCCTTTTCTGAAACAATAGTCATAAACGAAATGCAGGAAGAAAACACACTTCCAAAGGTGTTCAGTATATCAGTCAAAAAGAAAAGTTAATAGTCTTCATGTTTCAGAAATTTATGAAAGGAGAAACCCTGTTAATACAGTTCCCAGGTCAGGATGCACAAGAACCCATTGGCTAATGTTCTTAGATCCTTTCAAAGGCTGCCTCAAAAGCATGTAGGATGAAAAATTATGCTTTTACTGCAGCTCTACAGAGTCCTGAACCAGGTTATTTCCTCACCTACAGACTGTAAGTCCAAATCTACTAATGACAAAAATGTCATGGATCCCAACAGTTTTTGCAAAATCTTTATGTTTCAATAAGAAAATGTATATAACTGCAGGGTAGTTTCACAGAGGATGTTCTCACTGACTGTTGTACACTACCCAGGGGATTATGTGGAGGAAATTGGTGCAGATTACATGAAATCAAAAATAAGTGAAATTTGGAGTGCTGGTATGAGAAAGTATGGATACAGTGGTACCAGCAAGGCTTCAGAAAACAGTGAGATACATATAGAAAAGGAAGGATAAATAGGCAAGAACCCTACCTGACAAAGGATTCAGTCTCTTAGGCTTCTGTTTATCCTTGCCCAGTCCTTTTGCCTTGTCCCACTGTATGCCTCCATGTTATGCAAAAAGAGTTGTAGTTTGGTAGCTGTGCTAAGTTTGATTTCTGCTCTTCAGAGTAGAGCTCAGCTAATTGCTTCTGGGTTTCCTATGTGAATGTGTTCAAATGTAAGATTTGTGAGCTTGGGGAATTTGCATCCTTGCTGGAGTTGGCAGTTGGTCTGTTCTGGACTAGGGTCGGCACAGGAATCAGCATGGTAACAGGTAGTTTGGGCTACAAATAAACTTTGAGACCTCAGCTGATGCAATAGCATAGACAGAGCCAAAGAAAGCAGTATATCTGCCAGCAAAGCATAAATGAAGAAATTTTGTCATTGAAAAACAGGACTCTGGAAAAAATCAGGAATTGCAAAATCCTGTAGAAAATTCCTTCATACCTGTTGTTGTAGGCTGTTGGAGTTTTTTTGTTGGTGGTTTTTTGGTTTTTTTGTTGGTTTTGTTTTTTTTTTGTGCGGGTTTGTGGGGGTTTCTCATTTTTTTATCAAGACTGAAAAAGTATCATATCAGCATCCTGGAGGAGATATGCTTGAGGTCTATACTATGAAGAAAAGAGGAAGATCAAGGGAAGAAAGAAATTCAAAAGAAAAAAGAAAATAGACACAAAGATCCTTCTGGTAGGGATGCTGTCATTGTTTAGTGTCAGCACAATGGTGTCCTGACTGTTATGTAGATATTAGCCTAATACAAATGGTAAATTAAAATTATAACTAATAAGAAGACTATGGCAGAGGGAAGACATTCTCAGAAATAAAACATATTGCCATGATTTTTAAAGATTAACATTTTTCTTATTAAATGATGAGCTTGCTTCTTAATATCAGTATTATAATAGACTATACTATGAATCTCTCTATCATACCTAAAGCACTGTTAATTCATCTTTCATGAATACATTAGAAGAGAGGGTTTTCCCACAGGCAAACACACCATACATATTTGCAAATGTCTTACATAATGATGCAAACACTATGCATAGAGAGTAGCCGTATTATAGTGAAAGGGAGAAACAACATATGCACAAAAAAGACTTACATTCAATTTCATTAAATACTTAAACCAACAAAATAAAGTTCAATTTGCTGTATATAAATCTTGCAGTCAAGAAGAAGGCTGCTGCTTAAATTTATTTCTTAGCTTAAATTCAGCTATTTGTAATAAAGTGCTGATGACGGTAGATAGAGCAAATGATTTGTTATCATGTTGATTGCATTTGTTCTTAAACCAAAACACTGTTCATTTTCCAGTTATATCTACTAGCAAATTTCTAAATATCCACTTAATTTGAAAAGAGTGCATGCACTGTACTCTGCTTTAAAAAATCTTATTGATATACTAGAGTATGGAAATGATATTGAAAATCACAGTCATGGACGCAAAATAAATAGTACTCATTTTATTTTGCTTGTTACCATCTAGTCTAGTCCAAGAACATTACCTTAGTGTCAGACTCAGAATTCATGATGAAATACATAAGGGCCCTGTTGTCATACACAAAAAAAACCCCCCAACATTTAGTGCCTGTTTTGCATCTACACATGAAGTTTTCTTTCATTATCCAGCAGCCCCTAGATCTTATTATAGCCATTGTTTAATATGTGCTCCGTTTTACAAGCGACACTTGTACAGGCCTCATGGGGCTGCTGACAGAAGCGTGGCTGTCTCCTTCCCCTGTGTCAATTCTTTTGTGAACCTTTATAATTAGCCACTTAACAAATTGAGGAAAATGAATCTGTAGTTATGAAGTGCTCACTGGTGCTAAGTCAGGCATGTGACAGTCCAAGCTGATACCTGAAAACTCAGGTTGCTCAGCTGTTCAAAGGGTTAACGAAACCTCATGATGGTAGGTTAATACACAGAAATGAGGTATGTGATTGCCAAGAGATACTGGAAAAGTTAGAACCATTTCCTACAGTCACAATATATTTGAAAATTCTTTCAAAGGGTTTCAACTCTAGTGTATTTGTGGGGAAAAATTACAAAATTATATAACAGTGAGTCACATATCATGGCTTAAAGCCTATTCTGTCCAACTCCCAGTGTTTTATCTATGGGATTTTATAAGCAAAACATCAACTCAGCAGTTGTCTCTTGCAGAGAAAATGTGTCCTGGCTCTTCGCATGTGACATTTCTTATGTTTCTGTAAGTTACACCACAGTTAATTTCCTGACATTACCTTGAGTAAGTAATGCCAGTTCTAACTGAAAATTTAGTCTGCATCCATACACAATTTTCCCCTAAAAAATATTTTATTTACTTTTTTGCAAAATATTTCAGTCTTTTTCTGTCTTATCAACTGTAAAACAATATCTTGTTTCAGTTTTTATTAATCACTCTAACATTTTATTTTCTGAGTATTTTTTGTCTCTTCAAATATGATGTAAAAAAAACGAATAGGTTTTTTTGTTACAAATATTTGTTACTAGGATTTTTAACTAGATTATTTTCTACTGGTTCTATTGTAGATATAATAAAAGGATTCAAAGGTGTTAATTTAATATGCATGCAATATACATGCACACACATGCACTTGCATATATTAATATGGATCTGTGGGTGTTCGCCCAGAGTTCCCCGTGCTCTTAATGCACCTAAAGGTGTGAAAAGTGACTCACTTGATGTGCGTCTTACTTACTGCAGAAACAGCCTTTGAATCAGGAGTAGGAACTGGAATTGCCACGTCCTCAGGTAAGTGATTTAACTACTGAGCCCAATTAGTCATGACAACTTCTTCCAGTGTAGTGGGAGGACACCAGCATGGGAAGTGGAGCAAGCCCTCCCCTCTTGCCCCAAACAGATGGTTGCTCATTGTTTAGGGGATCCCTTGAGAGGCTGGAACAGTGGGTTTGGACCTCAGCCAGTGAACAGGGAATTAAATTCAAGTCGTCTTTAAAGTGTGTCTCCTAGCCAATGAACAGGAAAGCTGCACTGTGAAAATGTTTTTCAAGACAGATTGATTTTTGAAAGGTATATAATGCAGGTATCTGAATATGGAAAGATCATTTCAAAATTGTGAGTTTAGGCTGATGTTGGCCCTTCATTGAGCAGAACCCTGAGCTTCTACAATATGCAACACATTCCTCTTCTTTGCATTTCAGTTTATCCAACCAGGGCAGTATGACCCCCAGTAAACTGGTTCTGGTTGTTGTTTTGATCTCACTGTTGATATGGGGTATCTAACATTGTTCAGGTACTTTCAAAGGGGTTTAAATCCAGAACATGGCTATGTGGATCTCAGTCCAAGCTCTTATATATCTGAATTTCACATTTTCAAAATTAGTTATCTACTATGAGAAAGATCGCCACCACTGAATTCAGTTGTGAAAGCACTCATTTTTATCTGTATATATTGTGTTGATATGGGCACCCCTATTCCAGCAGAATATATAGAGATTTTAAGGACGAAGACCTATGTTGCAGTAGAGTAGTGAAGGAAGTATTTACCTTCAAAGATCCATCTGGAGCAGAGAGAGATGTCAGTTTTAATAATAGGACTGTGTTTATTTTCATTCTGTAGTCAGAAGGAAACCAAGATGTTCTTTTCCCACTCAGTGGCTAGTGATGCCAAGTAGTTCTGCAAGATGGAGCACCCTTCCCACTGCCCAGGCAAATTCTAACCTCAGTGACTGCACACTTCAGGATGGCAATATGCTGTTACAAAACAGGCTTGATTCCTGACCACCTGCAGTAACCAAATGAGAGTAGGGGTTGTGCAAATCATAAAAAAGCTGGCACATAACAAGACATGTGGCATTTTAGCTTTCTCCCAGCCTCTCAATGACTCACACTGCCTTAGTATTGCCACCTGTCATGAGGCCCTTCCTTTAGTGTCAACCGGACAGCCCTTACAGGCTGGAAAATGCTTAAAAAAGACACAGGGCCTTGTATATCATTCCTAATGAGAAAGCAAGGCTGATGGACAGAGGAAGCACACAGGTGAGACTGTGGACATGGTGGGACTGGCTGTGGCTGAATAGACACCTAGACAAGTTTTATCACTGTTTATAAGAGTGAACATGATATAAACAGCTTCACATGCTGGAGGTATGAAACAACTTGATGGTGAGCAAACTGCTACTCACCACTGTAGAAAACAACTTGGTATGGACATTTGAGGAGAAGTCAAGGACTGTAGAATCTAAAGCAAGAGAGAGATGAAAAATATCACCCACCTGCCTCATTAGTAGTGGAACACATGCTAGTGAGCTATGTAGGAGATAGCAGGTCCTCATCTTAACAAAAATCCTGCCTTACAATCCCCTTCTAGAACACAGTCTTTATTCTAAGTGCTTTCCACTTCTTTTATCTTTTGAGTCATAAACTCCTCTGAGGCTAATGAGGGAGATAGAGGTATTATTTTCTCTGAATGTGGTATATACCTACATTTTCTAACTTGGTATTATTTCACTTGACTACAGAGAATTAAATCAGAGGTTACTAGAGTAAATACATGCTAGAAACAAAACGACAGAGTTGAGATATCTCCAGAAAAAGCCAAGTGACAAGGAAGAATGCAGGGATCTATTAACTGTGAGACACACACTTTCTTGTCATCAGCCAGGCTAACAGGTATATTTTCCCTGACCAAAGCCTCAGAGAAAAAGAAAACCAAATTGTTTAGAAAAGAAATCCCTGGCTAAAGAAGGCTGGTGTGGGAAGTGTTTAGTTATAAGAAAATACTTCAGGGAGGCAGTGAAAGAAAGGGAAGCCGCAACTGCCTGTATCTCCCAGGAGTGGAAAAGGGTGTCCACATCGAAAAAAAGTTAAAAAAACTCACAGGAATAAGCAAGATTCAGAAATAGGTCTTCCACAGCGTCATCTCTCTTCTCAGAATGTGTACTTTGCCATGAATAAATAATGCCTTCTTTTGAGGAAGCGACCTTGCAGGCACCAAATATGGCTGGATTTGGTGCTTTTCCACAGGGGAAAAAAAGAGGTCTGTATCCCAGCAGTCTAGTCTTAGGACTGTGCAGAAGTGTATCTATAAAGGGGCCGTGAAATTTCTTACTAGCTGGATGAATTTAGAAGAGATGAAAAGGGTGTAAAATACAGCTCTCTAAATAGTGATACGTACACTTTAACTGCTGAAAGTTGTGCTTTTTGCTTCTCTCAGGTTCTCTTGCGAACATGAGAGAATCAAATGCCATCTATGCCAGTTGTAGTGACATCTTCTATGCTTTTATAACTATACAAATTGCCAGGAGGCATGAGAGTATCACAAAAACCACAGAAGCAACAAAAATAATGGTTTGGTTTCCCACCTGCTTTGGAAATAACTGAAGAATTTATGCTGGAAACTTGCAATGATTTTGGGGCCCTGGAAGATGAAAGATGTTTTAATGAGAGTTCATTAGGGCTTTGAATGCTCATTGACCTGGTAAGCACTTTCACTTCTAAATAACTAATGAAATCCCCTGCAAATCAGTAATAACCAAAAGTGTCTGCTGACTTAGTGCCTTCTATAGCCTAGAAGATACATATACACCACAGGATCCTTTTCTAAACTTACATATTGGAAGCCTCATCACTGAAACCATGATTAAAAGAAGAGAATAGTAACATATGATTCCTAAAGATATTCTCACTATGGAAAAAGCAATGTTTTTCAGAACAATGAGATGCTAAAACTTACTCTGCTACAAATCCATCCCACTTACTCTGTGACTAGATAATATTTATACCACTTTGATCCTCAACCTGTCATTTAACTACTGAATTCCCTTCTTAAAAAAAAATCTAAATGTAAAATGACTATGCACACATAGATGCATATACATACACAATGTATAGTTTTCCTTTCCCCATTTAATTGTTACATTATTGAGCCATATTGACGTATATCTCTTCTAAGCATACATCATACAAATAACTTACAATTTTCTCTGTGTTATTAATTCTCCTTGGCAAGTTGAAATTCTAAATAAAATGCCCAGAATATATGATCAGGATGAATTGTAACAAACTAGATATATCACTCTACATAGGAGGCAATACTGACCTATTCTAAAATGCATTATTGGAGCAATTTTAAGCAGAAGTATCACAGCAATTGATCGGCAGCTGTTGGAATGCATCTTAAATAAATGCGTAAGCGTATTTTTGGCATTTTTCAGTATGCTTTTACAAGAGTTCAGCTGCAGCCAAAATTTGCTCCTCCCTCCTCCATCTAGTTTTAGTATGTTTATCTGCTAATATCAAGGTGCAAAGGCAAAAATTCTCTGGGCTAGATTCTACTGTCAGTGTTTCTGATATCACTTAAATCTAAATCACTCAGAAGGAAAGAGGATTATTCAGGATTCACGCCGGACAATCAAGAAATTACAACTGCCCTTTGTGCATCCTTTTGGAAGGAACTCTTGTGTTTTGGATAAGATTCCATTTCAGTGATATTATTTAGAAATAACTTCAAAAAGTCAAGGAAAAAGAAGGAGGAAATGAGCTTTTACCGATTGCTCAGTTGCATCTGATCTGCAATCTAAATTATTTGTGTGACTACTCACATTAAAAACAAAGTCATTGAAAATCTTCAGACCACAAGGCCACTCAAAGAGAAACAAATAATCAGACTCAATGTTTGAGAGAGATTTTGTTTTCCCAGTATCAGGAATAAAAACATTTGACATATTTTTTATAAAAATGGAAGGTAACAGAATCAATCACTGTTTATTAATCTCTTTATGCAGCTGAATTAATGGGTCTATATGTACTTATATTCTCTAATAACCACATATAAATTTCTATCAGTTTCTATCTAATTTCTATCAGTTGAAAAGCAAACATTGCTGTGCTTATAAGGATAAAATAGAAGTAAATTCTTTGGTTAAAGATTAAAGGGTTCCTGTGCTAGAACAGCGTGAATAAAGTAATAACAGGTAAATACACCGGATTCAGTTTTTTACATACAAATAACACCTACATGTGTGTACATACAAATTTTAAAAGTGCAATAAAAAGCATTTATCATTGTGAATGAGTTGTATTTGTCATTTGGTACAAAGCCCCTTTCAGAAAAATTGTTGGTTTTTTTACCAGAAGCTCCTATACTTCTCATTTCTTTTGTATCATTTCAGTCAGCAATGGATATACATCTTTGTTAGGCTAATTTGGGGGCCTACAGAGCAGGAAGAAGGAAAGCACAAAGGAACAAACTTGACATATTGGTCTATTTGCTACCTCTTTTAAGCTCAATGCATACTAATGAAAGTGATCCAAACTATTCTTCTCCACTCCTCACTTAACAAGCATAATAATAAATGAATATTTAAACTAGGTGCAAATATATTAAGTGGAAACAAATAGGTTTCATTTGTAACAAGTGCACACAGGTTAATTAACAAGAAGGAGCTTTTGTGTTGAAACAAGGCTCCCTGATGCTGTACATGCAGGTGCCGTTAAGGGCCAATTGAGCTCTATAGGATAATTATGAAGTACCATTGTGCTCTACCGTTTGTTAACAAAGTGCTGCCTGCAATTTGCCTAAACCTATAAACCATCATCTGTGATCCTCAGCAGCAATTAAGTGACAAACATCTTCTCATCGGAGACTTGGGAAAACAAAAGAGACATGATAGCATTTAAGGAGCCAGATGGATATTTCAGAACGTCAATGCTGACAGCCTCCCTTTCAACAACAAAATATAAAACGGGAGCCTGCTTTGTACCATGCTGAGGGGGAGAAGTCACATCCAAATTATTAAGAGGAGGGCAGCGCTAGTAATCATAGGATTGCTCATTTGAACAGCTCTTAGTGGGAAAGCCTTGAACTAGCCAACAAGAAAAAGATAAAACCCCTTTCCCTCTCAAAACAGCTGTGGCTGCGGCTCTGTTGAATCTGAGTTGGTTTTTAGTTTGGTTTTTTTTTTCTCTTCTTTCAATTCTTCTTTCTAATATCTTCTTCCTGCCTTCTGTCTTCACAGAAGATGAGTTTCTTCCTATGAATAAAAGTGTAAAAATTCTCTTTTCTAAGAAGAGGACAAATCAACAGACAGAATTTTCTCCAGGGCATGTTACTAATTAGTTCTGCAAAAATAGCCTATATTAAGAAAAATGATGGATCAGCACAAAGAGGCATTTTAAAACAAGAGATCTACCCCTACTGTAAAATAATTGATTTAAAAGTTTTGAGGATGTAATCTTTAAAATGCTTCTGTAAGCTCAGCAATAATTCCAGAAGCTATAAACTTTATACAGGCTTGTTTGAATTAGTTCAATTAATTGCCTAGTTGGGAGACCCTGCAAAACTTGGGGAACTCTTGTTTTCATAGATAAGGATCTTCTGGGCATTTTGTTGCCTACATTAAATGATGTTGTCTAGCTGATCTATGTAATTGGTAGAGCTAAAAGGCTATTCAGTAACATGAAAAAAAATTATAAATGCATGAGTTTCACTAGCTAGCCTACATTTTTTTCCCTATTGCCAAAACAGCAGCATTTACAAATGTTTTCTGAAACCATTTTGAAGCTACAGCTGAGTGTGTTTTAATATACCATCAGGTCAACAGCTCTCTTGAAAGAAAAAATCAACCCAGGGCCAAACAGTCAGACCAGCCTAATTAAGTACTTCAGGAGTAGGAGAAGTGCTCAGATAACTACAGCTGACTTGACCCTTTTCTTTGTACTTGACTGGGTTTCTGTATACCTTTGCCACTTTCCTTTGGATTTATGTTTTTATGAATTATTTAAAAAAGGCAACTTCAGATGTACAATTAGTTTTCAAGAAAACAGATGTGAGAAAATAATCACAATTTAAACAGCTTAAAAACAGCTCTGATCTTGACAGAATGCAAAATGCCAGGTTTCCAGGCCCACAGAATTCATCACTTGGTAAAAGTGTCATTAATTCCTGCCTAGTTTCTGGCCTTCCCTTATGGTGCTCTGTCAAATGTCATGGATCACCTGGAAATCTAACAATCATGACAGAGTACTTTTTTTCTTTAATGTGGAAAAAAAAAGTGAACTGTTTCAGTTTTAAGGAAAAAAATGAGATAAAACAAAGATAATCCATGTAGGCATGCTTTAGCTTTATATAACTGCACTGTGTTCTGATGGAAAACTCATGATGAAGTATGTTGTCATGCTGCGGATTTTATACTTGTTTTCCACTGTGTATTTAACAAATACAAGACTGACAAATTCCAGAGAACTGAGTTCTTTTGTCACTTGCAGTGGCATCCTCAATGGCCCAAGATTCATGAGATGATTTCCCCTTTTCCTTACGAAAAACTTTGTCCTTTACCATATGAGAAGTCCTGCATGATGTTTGAAGATACATCCTGCAGCTTCTCTCTAGGGCAATGGATGCAGGCCTTCTCCCATGAACGTCACTGGGTAGTATTCCATCAGTTCCAGTATCCATGCACCCCAGCCTAACTCCCTTGGCACAGTAAGGCTTTGAAGTTTCATTCAGGGACACTTGGACTTCAAAGTATGTAAAGAGAAGAAAGCCAATCCCATGTACAAGGAGAGATGTACCAATAGAAGTGAAAGTTGTAGCCACTGGCACCACCCTGAGGCACACAATGTCTGAGATTCTGAAATCTGGGGGTAGAAGAAACTAAATCATTGCAAAGATTTCATTTAATGTATTTTACTCTTTTCTTTTTGTGAGGCCAGTCCTTTACTGCCATATTTAAGATGCAGGTCAAAGAATAAGAGGTTAACACACATCTGATCCAATTATTTACTTTGTGACAAGAATTGACACATTTTATCCTTGTGTTTATGTTTTCATTCTTTGCATTTCATTCTGATTATATGTGTTTAAAATTGGTACATTATGATCCATGATACTGGTGACCTCTCAAGCTTTTGCTGGATCTCAGGTAACTGGAAACAAAGCATTTCAGGGCAAGACTGCAAGGCCTAATTCTGTATTCAAAATCATAACAGAAGTGTATTTTGCTGGAAAATTGCGACTTTCATTATGATTCTTCATCTTAAAATGATCTAGGAGTGAAGCTCTTGTTTCAAACAAATTCTAGGAGGATCTTCAAGTGACCTCAATTTGTATTAATGAAAAGCTGAGCTCTAAATAAAATTTAGAATTACATATATCTGTGCAGCAATCCAGTTACCTCAGCAAAAGTCTCTGCCTTGACTAAGGACACAATAAAATTGTGTAATACTGACTTACCATTATTCATATGTAACTGTCTGTGTTATTAAACTATTTACAATTTAGTATCTTCACTTCTGAATTCAATTTTTTCCTGAGTCGGAAATATCTTTTTGTGTGCAATACCACCTAAATTTTGGCAAGAGACAGATTTCTTCCTTGATATATTTTCTGGAACAGCTGAAAGAGTCATTCATGTCTATGTGATTTAGTAAGAACAATTTTCAAAGTTTATGAAAGAAATAAATGTATCACTTCTTTTCAGTATTTAGTTTGCTACTCTAGTCAAATAACTCATTAATTACTAGTTATGCAAATTCTGTTCTCTACTTATAGGATTTTTTTCTCATTGTGAAGAAATTTAAAAAATACCTGCAAAAAAAATTTTTTTTTCTCTACTGGCTAGACCTTTTAGGATATTATACTGTGTTAATTTATAAACATATGAATTTTCACAGGCTATATAAAATAAATTTCAAACTTTGTGAAAGAAAAATATTGCCTATAACCAGAAGTTTTTAATCTAATTAGCAAAAAAAAAACAACACAAACCAAAACAAAAATGACAAATAAACAGAAAATATGAAAAATATGAATAAGAATTGAAAGCAGTGACTACATTTTAGGACTGTAAAAATTAGATGAAGGGTTTGACTTATATCATTAAGGTCCAAAGAAGAAGGATAGTAGATAAATGGGAAATAAGTATTGCAAAGATATGTTTGGGGAACTTACATTGAGAATGTGCAATCCAAATTACCCAAGTGGGTTTAAATATTTGAGTTTTATTTAGATCTCCTGCATGTATTGGTTAGGAGAGTTAATAACAACCCGTTCATGCAGTCCTTATGCATAAGAGTAGGCAGCAGTGCCAGACAGTGATGTGGAAGTCAATTAGTGGTAACACGCTAAGGTACCATGTTTCCCTAGGGGGTCCTAACATCTCAAAAAACAGCAATGAAAGCAGAGAAAGGTGATCAAGACCGACAGAAGAACTATTTTAAACTCATTGGTTGATACAAGCATAAGTAGAATTTGAAGAGCTTGGCAACATGAATAAAAAGGAACTCGAGAGAAGGAAAGATTAGGTCTGCTCTGGTTCCTGTTTGAAATGATACACAAAGAATCTCTTGCCATATAATCCTCTCAACTGAAATCAGAAGAAAGTGTATTTTTCCCTAAGACATTTTCCAAACAATTCAGCCTTACAATTTCTGCTTTGGGAATGAAATCTGTACCACAGTCTACTGTGTCTTGAGGTCATTTATCAGAACAAATAATTTAAACTGATGTGATTTTTTTAAAGCAATTTGCCTTTGTAGAAAAAAAACCCCCACATTTATTTCTAGGAAAAAACACAGCATCAGTTCCTCCCTGCTGTTTCTACCAAACAATACTTATTAGCTGACTTAGAGAATAGCTATGAAAATTAATAGAAAATTAAGCAGCTAATGGAATTTACCCAACTTGGAATCTGAGGAGAGGCAGCTAAAATTGAATTTACCTGGCTCAGAATTTAAGGAGAATTGTATATTTAACATTGATCCAGGGATTAGTGGAGCAGGATTGTCATGATATTGAGTCATAGCAAGTTCTTCCAGTTTAGTTGACTTAAATACAAGAAACAGATGTTGGGTCAATGCTCAGCTCAGTAAACTTACCCAACAGAGGAAAAAAAATCCCATTTCTTTGTTGCTCCCCTGAAATAAAATTGTACATTGTACTGTCCTTTACATTATGGTGTTGGAAGGCATTCGGTTCGAAGCAATCCACTCAGGATATATATAAAAAGGGCATTTACGAAACGCAAAGAGGAAAGAGCATCGGCACTTGCGGCCAGCGTTTTCCTGACCGGAAAGCAAGTTTTACCCCAGCTGTTGCTGAAGGCACGGCCCGGCGTGCGGGGCTGCCGTCTGTGCGGCGGCCAGGAGGTGGCACAGTGTCTGCGCTGATTGAGGGCTGTCAGCTCCGACGCCGAGCACGGAAACCAGCCTGAACTGCAAGTGGAGATGCTTTCGCAGTTCTCGGGTTACAGACGGACAGACCTGCAGCTCAGGCCGGTCACAGATCTGTCTTTGGTGGTGGTGCCTTCTTACATAGCCACCAAAGGCGCTTGTTGGCTTTAGGCAACTTTAGAAATACCATCTATTTAGATTTCAGTATCAATGCTTGAATGCATTGTGTTATTTTTGCCTTAGTTTCTAGTACATGGGTTAGTGATTTCTATTTTTCCTTCCAGAGGAAAATAATCAACATTGTCTTTCATTGCTAACTGAGTCATGCTGCCTTTTAGTCAATATGGAGCTGATCCTGGACCTCTGGAGTCAGTGGGTATTTTCTGAAGCTGTCTCTGAAGGGGTTTAGCTGCAGTCTTAGAGCCATTTGCTACCAGTTTATTCCACTCTGTATACTTCATATGTGTGGAAGTATTTTGTGAGGGAACTGCCAAGCTATCAGTTATATATAGACTATGTTATGCTGTTAAAATAAGAGGGCTCACTTCAGAAGTAACAAAGATATTCCGTTTTGCCAGTCTCATGTATTCCCAGAAAACTTACAGACCGATTCATAAAACTTGTGATGAGTTGCATTCACATTTTTCCCCTGATCAATTCCTGCACTTTCTAGGACGTAAATAGCTCTTTCTTTGCTTATCTTTGGAAGTTTTACATGAACTGCACTGCTTAAAAATAAATCAAGTTGACTGTTCAATTGCTCAGTATATTTCCTGTAGAAATGGGGATCTTTTAATTTACTGTTACATCACCTTTCAATGAAATATTACCTTTATGTAAGAGGAATTTAGTGCAGGAAATGGCTACTTCATTTTGTCTTTGAATTTGAATCCTTTACCTGCATTTGTGTAATTTGATAAGCCTATATGTCTTAGCATAACCCCTCTAAAAGGAAGGAAAATGCAACATGCTAATGCACTTACAGAGTTAGTCTACAGCAAGGGGACTTTTGATCATTCCTCTAGATTTTTCTATTTTTTTTTAAATCCATTGAAAAAGTTAGAGAGATGGCTTTTTGAGTCTCACCATTTCCATTTTCAGAAATTATTATGTCTTCAGATCAACAAAAAAAGCTTCTGTGCCTTTTATTGGCACTTATGCTTTCTGCCCTGGCTGTTGGCATAGCCCAGGTCTGCCTGAAAGCAAACAGGGGCTCTTATGCATGTGTGAACAGAGGAAAGACAGCACAAGGGGTGCAGCAGACAACAGAGGAAGCTTGGGGGCCTAGTATTGCTCTGTATCATTCTCGGCTTTAGTAAGACCTGCACAGGTGTTGCTGCAGGACTTCCTTGCACTGGATTCATCACAGAGCCAAGTCTGGCACTGAACTACCTTTAAATATAGGAAAAAATGGTAATTTATTATCAGTATTCATAGCCATGGGAGAAAGTTATCCACGAGGTTTGTAGGAACATCTGCTTTGCTTTTTCTCTACTTAGCTAGCAAGTATCAGAGGCAGTGCACAGCAATATTGCTGTTCATTGTCTATACAGACTGGATGTAGACCTGACACGCCCATGCCACTACCACTGACCAAGCACACAGTACTTGAAAGGGTTTACACTGGAAATCTGAATCACATTTCACTAGTTTTTGAACTTCCCTGAGTCTCCCAGTTCTGTTTAGAAACATGTAAAATAGAAGTCTCATCTTAAAAAAAAAACTCAAACAACAAACATAAACTATTAAATAGATGTTTCTAAAAATTTCTAGTATGATTTTCTTTCCTGCAGTTATTTGTCAAAAGGGAGTGGGGGTGAAGTAAATGAATTAGAGATTTTGTCAGCATTTCTTTTCATTTTGCTGAACTAAAAGCACATGGCTTAATTTTAAATTTAAATGTTGAAATTTTAGATAACATAACCATTAAAATAGCTGACAATTCCATGTATGCTGTATTTTAAACTGCTAATAGGAGGATATACTGAGAGACAGGGAAATTTACGTCTATTCTTCAGATAGCCTTAAAAGCAAAGTTTAACTTTGGAAAGAAAAAACAGGTGAAAACACAGGTGATTTACTTTAGATCTTAAATCAGATTGAAGTAGTCGACAGAGTCATCAGTGTGCTCAGGTGACCAAGAAAACCAGTGGCATCCCGGGCTGTAACAGAAATAGTGTGGCCAGCAAGACCAGGGCAGATTGTACCCCTGTGCTCAGCACTGGTGTGGTCACACTTTGAATTCTATATCCAGTTCTAGACTTCTCACTACAAGAAAGATATAGAAGTGCTGAATCAGGTCCAAAGAAGGGCAATGAAGCTGATGAAGGATCTGGAGCTCAAGTCTGATAAGGAGAAGCTGAGGGAACTGAGGTTATTTAGCCTGGAGAAAAGGGGGCTCAGGGGAGATGTTATCACTCTATACAACGACCTGAAGGAGGATGTAGTGATTTGAGTGCTGACTTCTTCCAGATAATAAGCTGTAGGACAAGAAGAAATAGCTTCAGGTTGGACTAGGGGAGGCTTAGGTTGGATATTAGGAAAAATATTTCACTGATAGGTTTGTCAAACATGGAAGAGACTGCCCTGTGAAGTGGTTAAGTCACCATTCCTGGGGGGTATTTAAAAGCATACATGTGGCACTTGGGCACATGGTTTAGTGGTAGACTTGACTGTGCTGAGTTAACAGTTGGACTCATCTTAATGGTCTTTTCCAATCTAAATGATTCTATGGTTCTATTCTATGACGGATTGACCTAAGGTATCGAAAAGTTGCCTTGCAAAATTGTGCTACATGCTTATTTCCACACTTACTAGATCTATTAGAAAGCTGAAATAGAAAAAGTTAAATAGAACTTGACTGTAAATATGCAAAAATCAGTCTGAATTTTTTGTTTTGAAATTGTAACGTCTGCCATATGAGCCCTTTAGAAAAAAATACACAAGAGTTTCTACATCATGTGAAAGCCCAACTGACTTGTACAATTTTAGACCTGTTTCAGTAATTTAATTTTAGGAAGCCTTACATTTATACCCTGCAAAGTTTCTTTTTCTCTCTACAGCGTGTTGAGAAGAACTGTTTAAAAGTATGAGGCTCTAAGTCAGATATTCAGGAGCCCTTTAGCTCTGCTTGGCTTAATTGGAGTAAAGTACGATTTTTTCCCCCTCTAATCCCTCAAGCAACTCCATGTGGAAAACAACTCTTTTGCTTTCTGAATAAATCTTGAGGGTTCAAACTGTGAAATTAAAGAAACTGGATATTTTTTTATTAAACAACAACAACAAAAACAAAACAATAAAAAACCCACAACCAAACAGAAAACCAAAACCAGACCAAAACAGGTAGGAAGCCAGATTAACTAAATGAATTTGGGTAATGAACTGAACTAAGTCTTTCCTGTCTCTGTCCTTTGAAAAATTTGTGTTCCTTCTTTTTGTTTTAGTACAAAATTCAAACTGCTCACTGAAATTATTGGACAAAAATTTCTGTCAAATATGTAGACTTCAGTGAAATGGGTTTTTAAAAATGTTTCACTTAATAAATATCAGGACTAACAATGTCAGTAGCATCTCCAAAGTTACTAAAATCCCTGTTGAAAATGCTTAAATATCAGCAGTGCAGATGTATAACTCTGGAATCACTGACAAACTTCTGACTACCTAGAGGCTGTTTTGTTTTTATTCCAGAAAATGAGCTAGATTTTTTAACTTTATGAGTTATTAAATATTATTGACATCTCTTTCTTCTTATTACCCTACTTTGGGTGTCAGACCACTAGCATGAGACGGATGAAGATCTTGTTTAGCAGATGAAGTTTTGTTTAACAACAGATGTTGAATTCAGTATGCCAAGCAAGAATTACTTTTTTCAAATTACTATTTTAGAATTTCTTTTTAACTTAACATGTTTAGGCAAGATCCCTATGTATTGCAAAGTTAAACTAATATAAGTCTCATAGGTCAACAAATTCCCTATTAGACAGTCCCTCCTCAAAATTGGCTGGACAATTTTTCAAGCTGTGCTCCTCATTAGTTTTTTCACTAGAAATTTCATTTTGTATGTATCTCTACACTGTGAAATTGGTATAATCTCATAATCCCCAGGTTAATTAACACAACTTAACTTCATTAAAAATAAGAACAGTCAATACGGAAAATAATTATTCCTTGTAAATATGTAGTGCCAAAAAGCTTGCTTCTAGAAAGTTAGAGTCAGTACATTATCCTAATAACAAAATTATCAAACTGTGCTGAGCCAATGGATCCTCATACAATGCTCTGGACCAGACCCAAACCAGCTTTCAATAGAGATGTGCTTTGTCTTCCACTTACCGCCTTCTCCAAAGCCAAATCTGAAGACTGTTAGGAGCACCCTTAACCAGTTGCTGCAGCTGGGACAAAGGATGCAGGTAGTCACTTTTGAATAGGTCAGACCTAAACCAGCAAGAAATCCCCTGCAAGTGGCACACAGCTTAACAAACAGATCACCACCTGCCACAGGAGCTGGTATTTCTGAGCAGTTTTCAAGTTTGTCCCATATCAAGTGTATTGCAGCAGTCGAGTCAGGAGGTACCAAAAGCTCAGTTCCTCTGGGACTGCTCATCAAGATAGGAAAGTTCCTATTATCTGGCTGCCTGGGGCAACCAAAACCTCACTTAATTACTGCCCTTCAGACAAGGTGGAGACCTGCATTTAAAACCTGTATGTGCACTGATTAAGCAGCACCAAAAGCTGAAATGGAAAACTGGCTCCCTGCCTCAGAGTTTCCAAGCATGTCCTTGAAGAGCAGAAAACTAGCAGGAGAGGCTGTCATCCTGCCTCCTTTTTTTCCCCTAATTTTGTTTTCTTCAGACAGACAGACAGTCACCACTGAGACTCCATTTCAGAGAGGGCATAGAGGCTCCCCAAAATATGAGTCATTCATATCTTCCTCTCTAAGAAAAAAATATCTGGTCCATAATGTTTTTGAACAAAGCACAATACTTTTTCTCCTAAGCCATTATGATTGTGTATGACTTGGTCACTTGGCAAAAATATTCCAAGCTGGCACTAGTCAGTCTGTGATCCCCTTAGGTGAAGGAACTATGTGATGCCACAGCATGTTGTCAGTCAATAAGGAATGCCAACTTGTTGTCAGTGCAGCAAAAGTATTTTTTGAAAGGAGTCTCAATTTTGATTTATATATGTACCTTATACTCAATAGCACCAATGTTTTTCAACTAATAAGAAAATGCCAGTTATCAAAATGTATTTTACACAAATATTGATGTAACACATAGACTGTATAATTTCCCATATTGCAGATCCTTCATAGGTGAATGGTTTGATTAGGTAACAAAAAAAGAAGAATCATGATAATTCTGAGATCACTGACATGGCATTTTCCTTCCCAGAACCCTGCAGCTCTCTTGCAGAATGGAGAAGGTATGAAGGTATGGGTAGAGCTGTGCAAATTATTGGGTTAAAAACAGATTCACACACAGAAAATTCTCATCTGACAATGCTCTTCCTTATTGCTTTGTCTCATAAGCGAAGTAAACCCATATTTAGACTTGGTGGTTATTAATTACCTCCATTCCTCCTTGACTCCGAGACTCATGCTTAAAAGTTTCCAAATGGCTGGGCCTGATTTGCATTGTGCAGGGGTCCAATTATCTAGTGTAGTCAGACACAAATGCTCTTCATCCTCTGTAGTGTCTTGCTCTGGGCGTATGAGGTGGTGTGTAATGATGGCAATTGGTAATGCTGAATTTTGAAACTTGAATAACACCACCATGAGTCTGGAAAAAAAAATGAAGGGAAAAAGGTATCCATAAAGGTACAGTATAGTTACACTGTCCACTTCTTTGCTAATTTAGAGAATGTCTTAAATTATTAAAGTTAATCTCTCTTTTCTCTTATGAAACAATGTCTTTTGTTTAATACTGACTTCCACATTAACATTTTTGATGGTTCACAGTTGGTTTTAAGAGGAAAGACTTTGACTTAGAAAAAATACAAGAAGATACTCATCAGACAAGACTGTCTTTGCCATGGAAAGGAAGCGTTCAAACATTTACAACTAAGAGGCACATAAATTACTTTTGGGAACACAAATTGCAATGTGCAATTCTACCAGAGATATTCAGAAAACAATGTTATTATGTATTTGATGCACACCCCCTCACAAATATGAGAAATGATGTTCTGGAAGGGATGTTTTGATGCATTATAAAGTGGGATTCACGTTTTCACAATGCTTCCAGCATCCAAGACTTGGAAAAGAGCTTTGCTTGGTCAATAAAAAATAAACATTCCCTCCACCTAAATAATTTGTGACATTTGAAAGTGAAGAAAAGTTGTCAAAACTGCTCTATTCTTTGAGAAGAGCATAGGAAGATGTTTATTTACTTCCCAACTACACAGTTGATCTTCTGTGCAATTTGAGATTGCAGGGATATAGCTTTAGTTATCCCCTACAAACTAGCATTAATTATTCCTCACTCTTCTGATTTAACATTGCTTCTCCACATGTACCACAAAAAGGACAAGCACAGCGGGATTTTACTGTCTCAGTTCCCCCTCTGTAATACATGTGTCTCCTTACTTCATGTGCCTACTTCTCCATTTAAATGTTTCTTTTCTTCTCTATTAAGAGACACAGGGAAAAAAAAAAGGCTAAGGTGGATAGTGTTTTCGGCTCAGCATGTGAGCAGCTGAAAGTACACGCTGTGGCCCCAATTCAGAAAACCACTGGGACAGATGTGCAGAACAAAGCATGCAGGTTCACTGTGCATAGGATTACTTCGATGTTTGCACTTAAGTAGGCTCTCAAAGTCTTCAATAAAGTACAGCTAACATTAGCAAATAACATGTTAGATCCATCCAGGCTTTTCATGCTGTAATGAACATAGGCTGTTATAAAGCCATGTCCTCTTCTTTCATCCTTCAAAGAACATCTACTACCTTCCTCTTCTGATATCAAAGTACCAAAGAAGGGGACAGAGAGATCTGGCAAGAAAGACACATAAATATCTAGAAATCATTTTGCTAAACAGAAATGAGATGCGTATCTCTGGGAAGAACTTATTTCACCTAATATAACAGAAGAGGAACAACAGAAAATTAACACCAAGGAGCTTTTCAAAAAACATCAGGTTTTATTTTGCTAAATGTATATGATATAGCAAAAGTTATACTAACTGAAAGACATGGGTTCTGTAAGAGAAGATTTTCTTCCTTTCCACCTACTGCTTCCACTGACTACTTATTTGGGATTTGTCTCACCAGACATGGACTGCCACTAGCAAAACTTCCCATGATAGTGACCCTGGTGTAAACCTGTGGAGCACAGGGTGGTTCTGATCTGTGGCTCCTCTCCTCCTAATCAGAATCATTAAGGTTGGAAAAGACCTCCAAGATCGTTGAGTCCAACCTTTGACTGAATAATATCATTCCAACTAAACCATGGCACTAAGTGGCACTTTCAGTCCCTTTCTGAACACTTCCAGGTATGATGACTCCAACACTTCACCAGGCAGCCCACTCGAACACTAATCACTCTTTCAGTGATGATATTTTTCCTTATACAAACATTAGCAGTAGCACAAATGAACTGCAGTTCAGGAGTGCATATTCCTTCCATTGATGTGCTTACAGGTAGGCAACCGCTACAGACATCTCTACATTAAATGTATTTGATCACCATAGTTTACCAATCTGGCAAAAATGAGAGTTCAGAATTACTGGGTTTAAATTAAAAGTCACTGTGCGCTTAGCTACTTCTTATTCAATTTCATGACTAAAGTTGGGCTATTTGCAGTCTTTTGTTTCAATTAATTGTCTGTAACAGTCATAAAAAAGTCGAAATCACAGCAAGCGAGCCTCAGAAATTAGTTGCAACTACAGGACTTGCAAAGGATATCTAACAGTCTGACAAAAGACAGGTGATTTAATGTATTTCTTTGTGTTATTGATAACCTTTAACTCATCAATAATAAGTGTGAGAAATGATGTATTCAGAGAAGGTCTATGCAACAGCATTTGATGATGAATGTGTTGCAAGGAGGAATGTCTTGGCATTCAGAGCTAGGGAGGCTTCTGTGAAGGACTTTGTGGTCACCAGGAGGGAATAATGCCATCCTATACATTTTTCTAACTGAATCTCTCCTGATTTTCTTCTCTGTATTAAGTGTCATGTTTTGGCTGTCAGTGAATGAGAAATAAACCCTAGTGAAACTATCAGAAACTGTAGAATTGGAGCAGCATAGGAGTGTTTTCTGGGGTAGGTGAAAATGTGTTCAGCTTTGAATGACACATGTTCTGGTTCTGTGTATTTATTTCTTCCCTCTCCTGGTCAATAGAGTTAGAAGTACTAATAAGAAAAATCATCCCTGATAGAAGAGTTTTCTATCATAAAGAACTTGTTGGCTGAGACAAGAAAACCCTCAACCATCCTTCCCAAGCCCCAAAACCTTTCCTGGAAGGAAGCTAATTAAAGAATTTGCTTCAACAGAGCAAAATCACTTCATTTATCTCTATAATTATGACTTTAAAATTATATGTTTCCATAGAATTTCAGATGACATTTTCCTGCATGTCTGATTTCACAGGAAATTATTTAAATTCCATCTTTTGATTAGTATTGGAAAGAGAAGGAAACTGAAATATAATAATTCCTTACAGGATAATTCTGTAATTTCAAATATTATTAATTACTGGCATGACTTCTGCTTAGTAGTTAGATGAGAAGGTGTTTTAAGAGCAAGATGTATTTCTAGTGAGGTAAAGATGTAGTAATAATAACATTTATTTTGAATGGAAATTTAAATTGATGGGGAAATCGTCATCATTAGATTATTTGTCTCTGCTGCTTTTTATGATCTTGTTTTGGCAGAGCACTTCTGTTCATGCTTGGGATCTCTTGGAGCATTTTAAATTAAGACTGCACAATACTTCAACTGAAAAAAGTTCCCTCTATCTGAAGTATTTTTTATGGTTTAGATAACATAAATATAGTATCATAGCATTTTTTGTAGAAGTAGCTAAGGAAAGAAAACAACTAACCTAGCAAAACAAAAATTTTTGGAATGAAGCAATTTTAGACAAAGGTGTAGGGTTATGGAAACAGTCCCATGTGAAAAGCTGCCTTTAGAAATTAAAATCTGAACACTAAATGGAGTTTTCCTTAACAGTATCAACAGCCTATGTGAAAAGGGAAATATTGTGTGATTTTATTATGCATTGTATTTAATCTCATTGTATCATTATGCAGAGATCATGAAATACTTGAGAGCCATGTGTTATCTGAGGCTCAGGAAACTTAAATCTCATCAGAGAGGATAGGTCTATAACCACTCACAGCTGAGGTGCAACAGATGAAATACTTCAGCTCTGTGTACTTCGTGTCGGGCAGTCTCTCGGAGGTGGAGAACTACATGGTTGGATTTCATAAGGAGCTGAATACCAAAACTTGGATCTAGGAACTATGCCTATGATCCATCATGGACAAGCTTGAAAAAAGAGCTGCACCTCCAGGCACTGTTGTTCACAAAGGGAAAGTGTGATTTTTCCATTTTTATAAATGTAACTTTAGGTTCTTTTTACAACTTTTAGTGTCGTGTGATAAAGGGACAGTGAGAAAACATTTCAAAGTTTTGAAATGGTAAGTATGAGGTTGCTAAGAAATGAGGAAAGACACAAAAATATCAAACATGCTTAATTTCCCCAGCCTCCCTAAAATGTGAAAATCCCTTTTGTATGAGTTTTGAGAACCAGTGCACTCTATGCTTATTTCTTCTGAATGATCTTACACAGAATTAAAAATAAATGAAAAGTTAGAGACAAGGCAGAGCCCTAAAATCCCAATGATTATAAATTACTAAGGGATTACAGTGATTTTCCCCTATTGTTGCTTGCAACCTAGAAACAGGATATACAGTAAATGCTGTATACTGTTAGCTAATGGAGATTCTGCTTTAGCTCAAGCGGTAGCGCTGTTGCTTTGGGATAGGAAGGTAGTGATTTCTTGCCTAAAGGGATATAAGTGTTGCAATTCAGGTCCCAAATGAGAAAAAATCTTCACATTGGTGCCCAATTAGTGATCTGACTCCTGGTGTTAAGTCTAATGCAATTTAGCATGCACCTGCTGAATAGCTTGCATGCCAAATACCAATAGCCCTGCTCTGACTCTTTGTCTTCGTTCACAGAGTTGAATGTTTTGTTGCAGAGTAGGAAGCAAAGCATAGGAGCAAGGGGTATTTGTGAAGATTTTTGAGAACAAAATCTGCAGATTTGCCTCAGCAATGTTTCAGAGTTGCTTTCATTTGCTCTGCAGCAAAAGGATACGGATATTCACCAAGAGCATGACCTGAGTATATAACACTTATACTAACAACCGGGCAATACCTTATTATCCCAAGTGGTGATAAGCTGACCTATTGACGTAAAAAGACACCAAAAGAGACAGTTCTTGCCTTGATGTTTCACTTTGAAATATAGAGAAGAGGGTCCCTCAGACACCCTAGCCCATTTTATTTTATTCTTATGATTCTGGATTTCATGTGGACAACGCAGAAAAATGCAAAGTTCGGAAAGAATTTGAGTGAGAACCAGAAAAAAGCTTTTGCAACACGGAAGTTTGTAGTGAGGTGACATGATTTTCTAAGGAGAACCACAATTAATTTATTTAGACTAAAATAATTAAAAAGGTGCCTGTCTAAGGATCTAAACTCCCTCACATATCATTAGTAATACAATAAAATCCCAGAAGAATGAAAATAATCATACCAATAGGAACTCAGCCAAGCAGCATCCTACAGAGACCCCTCTTCAGTCTTTTATCGTTGTGGGAAACATACCTTCAGCCCTGTTAAAGAATGCTATTAAACAGGTGTCATTTGGAGACAACTGCAGAGAGTTATTTTGTGCCAAAAGGCAGGATGAAACATTAGAATCTCAGGGAGCCCCAGAAAGTACTCAATTACCCTTCCAGAGTGGAATAAGTGAGAATTCAGTTCAGGCATCAAATGCTGACCGGAGGTAACAACGCTGGTACACATTAAAACAAACAAACAAACAACCCGCCCCCCCCCCCCCCCCATTCAGTGTAGTTTCCTGTTCTAGAGTCTTGGCAATTTTTAACAAACATGTCATGCTACAGAGGTCTGTGGAGGACTGTGAAACTCCCGGGTGCCGGTATATTTTTTTTTTTTTGCTGAGAAGTTCTGATGAGAAAACTAGCTGCTACATTTTATCTCCAAAGCTATCCTAAATTTAGCCTTCACATAACCTTGGAGTAACACAGCATAAACCAGACAGCAGTAAAAGCCTCTCAGATCATCCAAAGCTCCGATAATAGTCTGAGTGTCACTCAAAAGTTGCAATCTCTTAGCTAGATGCAGCTGACAAAAAGAATTGGCAAATTTGCTATACACAGCTATTGTCAAAAATTTGTGAGGGATCCAACCAGTCACTACAATTTGGATCCTGAATGGAAAGAAGGACACATCCAGTTCTTGTGGGGATTCTAATTGTTCCTTGCCTCTTTTGAGTTCACCGTCATTATTTACATCTTCTCTGACTGGGCAAGATTTTGGTGGTAGCTCCTTTTTTTCCAAACCACCATTCTAGATGTTGGCTCATATAATGCGAGTTACAACCAAAAGCAGCCAAATATCATAAGTTTCTAAAAAAATTATGGAGTATAGCAAAATAGCCAAATGGCTTATGAGATACACACCAGCTTAAAACTAATTAAGAACATTCACATTTCTGTGGTCTTTCGATGATAATTGTTTCATGATAACAGATCTGGGTTAAAAATAGAGCAATACACTGCATTAATTAAAGCAAGTCCATGCTGTTTTAGGAAGTTCAAGTGAGTTTAGACCTCTTTGAACTCTAACATGTGATACAGCAGAAGGAATTCCAGGTTGGAAATGAAAGTCTTCAAGGTGCTGCCTCTGGCCCAGCACCCTGAACGGCTCTGATGGCCATTTTCTCCCTGTCTGCAGTAGTTCCAGAATGTTATCTTTAAAGCAGAAGTTTCAGATTCCACTCAGAAGACAAATACACTCCGGTTAGTTGCCTAAAAATGAGGAAAACTCTCAGAACTCCCTATGGCTCTTGTCATTCCACAAAAAACATTAGAGTTGCCAGTAATTCAAAGTTGAAAAAGATTAATACTTTCAGTAGTAACTATTTTAACAAATTAGTAAGGGACTGTGCAATTTTGGAACAATGGAAATCTTCATTGCCTTCCTAGAAGATAAGTTTGATCAATGGAATTTGGAGGCGCTGAATAAAATAGAGCAGGCTGAGATATGTAAGAATTCAAAGTAGATTATTTTAGTTATTTGAATGATACCCATGAAGAATGGGTATGTATTATCTAACAATCTATTGTCTATGACTTGTCATAAAATCTTTAACACAGTATTGTCACATCGCCCGACATAACCTATATCTGTATATTCCTTTTTAAACACCATTCAGTAGAATTCCAAACCTGTGAAAAAATTCACTCTTCATGCCACATCTGAAAACCTTTTTTATTCCACACCTTCATAAGAAAAGCCAATAATATCTGCTGTCCACCCTCTGCAACATAACTAGGACAAAAGGGTTTACTATTACTTTTGCTTGTTCACTGGTTTCCATACAGAAAAAGGCCCTGTTAATTAGCTGTGCAAAATTCAGTGCACTAGTTCTGAGAAAAAGGAGACTTTTTCTTTAATTTCTGGCCGCCTTTTGATGAGCCACCCAGTACTGACTCAGCGGTGCTGGACCTTCACTTGGGGCCCAGAACTCTGCAGCTGCTCTAGCTCTGCATTTGCCTAGAGCAATGTGCCAGCTGTCTCTGACTGTATTACACCACAGTAATGTGAACAACTGGAAGCAATAATGTGTCTCCCCATTTGCCTAACAATACCAACATGAACAATAATTCAGAAGACTGAAGATTTGTGCTGTAATTTAATAAACCCCATGCACATTTCTACAATTGAGTATCACATCTGTGCAATGGATCCTAGAAGTGTAATATTCTTTTATAAGGGACCATTAACCAATCTTAAGTTTATAGGTTTCCTTAAATCTTTTTCATCAGCTGTTAAACTACAGTAAAGAGAAAATTGCCTCTTAAGAGACGAGGGATAGTAAAATACAAAGACTGTGATTAAACGTCAATCAATTAAGGATTATAATATAATAAAAATGCTGACTGATGATTAAAATGAGTACTTTCTGGCAGAATTTTATAAGCAATATTAAGAATTGTTTTAAAAAGTCAATAGAATAAACCCCACTTACATCTTATTTTGTATCAGGGACACTGATTAGAGAAGAGGAGAAAAAAAAATTGTTATTTTGACAAAAGTACACAAGAAGCAGTTGGCTGTCAATTCTCAATAAAATAAGATACATTTCTTTCTGTCATTTATTTTATTTTACCCCTGACTCCTCCATTTTAAATCCATTTCTGAATGGATTAAATAATACTTTTTTTTTCAGCTGGCATTTGGCAAGTTCATGCAATTAGGCTACCTTTCATGGAAGCAGGTAAGAGATCATGCAGTAAATATTACAGATAAGTGACACACAAAATATTAAGTAACAGACCTAAGAGAGTAGCCCTGCTGAGGACAGGAGAGCAGGAAATGCAGCATTTGCATGTGTCTCTACTGAAAATATTTAAGCAAAATCGATTCTACAGACACTCTTACATAGTAAGAACAGTAATAACAAATAATAAGCTTTTATATCCCATATGAAACTTCCACCAAAAAAATGTAGCAGGAATATAATTTTCTATTAAATTCTACTCTCTGTGTCAAGAAAGAAATAGAAATGTTTTTATTTTCATAGGGGAAATTCCTGTGGTCCTACTCCCACACTGCTGTGAAAAAAAACCACATTACCATGTACTGTCATGTAGAATTATGGTTTTGTTTTTTTGTTGGTTTTATTTGTTTGGTTGGTTGGGGTTTTTTTGTTGTTGTTGTTTGTTTTGTTGTTGTTGTTGTTGTTTTCCCTGATTCCCCATCTTTCAAAGCAGGCCATATTATTTCCCCATCCTCCTTGTCTTGTGCCATACGTTTCTCAAAGGTCACCCTAACTTTACAAAACTGTCTAAGCAAATTTTCTTCTTTTAACTTCTATATATTCTTTAAAGCTACTCTCCATTTTCTTTTCAGTTTCATCTTCTAAACTAATTAAGTGGATCTTATTCTATCATAAGTATCTCCTGAGCTCCACTCCAAGAACTAGAAGCTGTGTAAACCCCAAATTGAAGGAAGACAAGTTTCTTAGGAATTTGAGTCTTGAGTTTGAGAGACAGGTATTTACAAAAGTACTTTTCAATTTAAACTTTGATTAAAATTCACCAAATTTTTCAGAGCAAAAATTTTATGAGATAGCTATGTAATCAAAATAATTTGCAATAATTCTCCAGTTAGTTATAACAGGGCAGAATTAAAATAATTCATCTTTGAACATATATTGTAGAAGTTATATGATCATTTCATCTCCTTACCTTCAATTCCTTTTCTGATCGAAGCACAGGGAAGGATTTCTAGAGGAATGAGTTTATGCTGAAGTTATTAAGTATTCTTCCTTAAGATCAGCAGAGTGGGTCAGTGTCCTGAACTGACACACCACATGTTCACTACACCCAATACCAAAGAAAGAAGAACCTATGGCTGATGACAGAGGATGGAATAAAGCAGGCTTTTCTTTCTTAGCAGCAAGTCATTTAATCAGTTCAACTATCAGATCAAACCCTTCTTTAGCTGGACACCAGATCTGAGCTGAACAGCACGCTCTGAAGGTTTTCAGAAGTTCTCACATGTAGAACATAATCATAGAGTGACAGGGATTTAGGAGTAACTCTTATGATCATAGGGCATCATGAATGTGATCATGTTACAAGATTTGGACAGGTATTTTAGGTTTTAGTAGAAACCACTGCACAAATAAGGATCAGGTCAGCTGTTGAAAACTGTATGTTCCAGCTCTGGAAAAATTTTATTCTATAAAATCATGACTGGTCTGTATACACTGTTTAGAGTTTACACCATTTATCTGAATAGTAGTCCTCCTCTTAGGAGTAGTGAAGAATGAGGTCCCTGTATATATAAGTTAAAAAAAAATTATGTTTGATGGAGGAGTTATAGACGCCTGTCTTAGAAAGCCACTTCTAATGTAAAAAATGCCATAACATCCATGTAAGGTTTTACTGTTTCTTACCCCAAACTTTTTGTATTGGCAAAGTAAAAGTGACTCTGATTCTAACCTAAACAAAAAGCTCCCTAGATGACCTTTTCTGTTATATGTCTTTCTCAGTTTTGGCATCTCATGACAGTAATAACATGAAAATTATCTTCATCTCCTGCCACTTCTTGACAAGCATACTAGAACATTTCCCAAGAGATGTTGTCAGTTCACTGATGAATAATAGTATTAACGATGATCTAATAAAGGAAAACCACATAGATCATCATTGTGTGTGTATATTTGTGTACTGGAGGAGTGAAAATTAGCTGAATGACTCTCCTAAACCAGCCAATGATTACATTTCTTTTGTATCGAAACCCAGACTTTAATGTAAATTTTGGTTGTGCACAAGTGAACAAAATAGTGAATTAGAATATATCTATTTAAAAATATGAGGTTGTTCCTTATAACTTTAAGCAGTGAATCCTCAGTAATAAAGCACTGAAATTTGACATGCCTACTTTGTGTATCCAAAGTCGAACACAGAACATGTATCAATTGTGTAGTGTTTTTTGACTGATGGAAATGGAAGGGGTTTAAAAACCCTCTTCAGAGAAATAAAAATTCTTTTGTGTTTCAGTCCAAATAATCACACATATTGAAATAATAATGAGGACCATAGGTAAAAATAATCAGAAATCTCTTTTGTGAGATTTTTTAATAAAAAGTCTAATAATATTTGGATAGTCTTTCTGAAATAAAGTTTATAATTAAATTCTCTTTGCCATGCATCATTTTTAGTAAATAGGATGGCGGGGGGGGGGGGGGGGGAGGGGGAGGGGGCGGGGGAGGTCCCCTTCACATACTATCTCAATAAAAGAATTCTTTACGGTTTTATTAATTTTATTGTTTATGTACTGAACTGAATTTAACATTAAGGTAGTGATAATGTGAAATCAGAAAAAAGCTCTTAGATTACAGATTGAATCATTCTTTTCTTCCTTATCATGTGGTCATTTTTGCTGAGGCAAGATGTGTTATCCAGCTATCACAGCCTTTTTCTGCTAAAGATTGATAACTGAAAATGCTACACTATTTGTTATCCATCAGGTATGCCTATGCATGACCACAACCTTGCCTATGATCTGTTCTTATCCCAATTAAGTTTGGATCTCTGCCAGCTACAGAGCCTTGTTATGCCACTCAGAGAGAATCAAAGAATCTGAATGATTTCTTGATTATTATAGATTATTGAATCCCTTCCAGCCTACTCATGCTGAAGGCTGTACTTGAAAAAGACAAATCAGAAACCAAAAGCAAATGGGGTAGAATCTGTTCTTTATAGCCCTGTGCACTTTTACTTGGAGACTAACAACCTTGTTTAGGTTTGGAACTAAGAGGCTTGAGGGGTGGTTCAGGAAACCCCTTTTAAAGAAGCAAAAGTGTCTTTTCCTGAAACTTTTCTTCTATAAAATCCCTTCTTCAGCTCTGCAAACCAATACTCTCAGGATGAATGTAACTCAAATTCCAAATATTATAATTTTCTGCCCAGTTAATGGTTAGTATTAGTATAATTTTAAGGTAGAGAAAGATTTTTCACTTTGTTGCCTCAGTTTACTGTTCCTTATGCACTGTCATTTGCAGTCATTTATCAAATGTGTTAAATATAGTTGCTCATTCCAATAAAAACCACAAAAATTTAGAAACAGAATGGATTTTAAGTGGAAATTAATGAGCAATGTTAAGAATTTCATTTTTTTAACTGGTCCTATGGTCACTTAGGCATAATTTAATTTGCTGCCTTACTTCCAATAAGTTCATTATTCTTTACTATAGGTTTGATTGTCATTTACATCACATTGACTGTTCAAAGGGATCTAGGAGAAGTAAAAAGCACAACCCTAATTACTAAGTGCCTGGTTTGTGTTTCCTGTGGGGTGGAGGATAGGTATCTATGCAGGAAAATATTAAAAATCAAGATAGTACCAAAATTCTGGAGAAAGCAGTGGAATATATACAACGGTGAAATGATTTCTTAATTTCCAGCCAACGTGAATATTCAGATGTCCTGAACAGGGCTTTTAGAAGCTTCTTATGCCCAACCAGTTATTCCAGGAAAGAGTATCCAGCATGGTACCATGGATCTGATTGACATTTCATTATGAATTAAGAAGGAATTTTTCCTATTGAGTTAAACTAGCAAGGAATCAGGCAATGAAACGTGTGCACACACTGTGCTTGCATTTGTCCTGTCTCTGGCTTTGATAATTTTGGGCCAATTTTAATCACTTTGACAGCAGTATAGAGGTCTCAAGTTTATTTAAGGTTGGGCAGCTGAGCAGAGGGGAGACACCCAGAAGCAAAGGGTTGTCACACAGGAATACACTGTCAATATATAAGTTGATAAACTCCACTAGTTTCTCACAATTGTTATGTCTTCAGGAAGGTGAAATCCAGACAATAGTAATAACTTTTTCCCAGATTAATATTAGATCCCTTAAAATATTACCTTTTAGCTGTATAGGGGCTGTGAAAGACTGAAAGGGCTAATTTCCAGAAGAAGGTGAAGGGAATTTTGGAAAAAGGATACACAGGGCTGAATGTACCTTACAAAATTGGACTCAAAATGAAAATGCTCACATTTAGGTATTCATGTGTACAGAGATTTCTATTCAGCTGCACAAACACAAATGTAACATTATTTCAGTTATACTTGAGTATCTGATACAACTATGTGAAGCTGACAGATGCTGAACAGGACTTAGAGGAGAAAAACAGTCTGGGAAGTCATCTGGTGACCAACAGAAATACTAGAGCACTTGCAAAGCAGTAGATGCATGCATTTTCGCAATTTAATAGCCTCAGTGGGTTGTTCTACTGACTCGACATAAGTTTACTTTGGATGAGCTGAAAAATTTCATCAGCTCCATTGGCTACATTGACTAAATTGCTATTGAGTATAGTGGGAACTTAGACACCTAGACAGTCAGATACAGACACCTACATTATAAACCTTAATTTAGGTGACTTAATCTGTGTGCTGGATCCTCTCCTTCAAGCATCTATGTTTTGTAACTCTTTAAATGACTGCCACTCAAGTGATCAGCAATGAAAAAAAGACTGTCTACCCAAATGGCAGAGTTAACTCACACTGGATTTTTGAAATGTTTGAAATGAGAGCAGTGGGCATGAACTTTGAATTAATGATATTGTGACCTTGTGCCTAAAATCTACCTGTTGTACATGATGTTCAGTTAACAGTCCATCTATCTTCCTGCAGCCATTTCCTTTGTGAGCAACCTCTGCTTTATGCTGTATCCAGATTGGATGTGTTCTACATGGAAACAATGAAATATCTTCTAGATTTCTCTCCCCACAACTATCTGCTATTCTGTCCCATCCTCCCAAGCTCCCTATGCTATGTTTCACTGTATAACTACATGACACAATAGGTGTAAAGAGGAAAGGAAGCAAACTGTAAGGAAGAAAGAATAAGGTTTTCACTAATGGAAAAATGTTTGAGTACTGGGATCTGAATTCATGCTGTGTTTTTTGGTATCAAACAAGAGTAGTCAGCTGATCAGATTGAATCCTTATATGATCACTATTCCCATTCAGGTGCCAATAAATAAATGACTTCAAGTGTTTCAGAAAGCCAACCCTTCAGTTCTTGTCTAGACTTTTACACAGAAAAATATATTTTCTATTGCAATATTGCTACAGCCAATATTTGTATTTTAGTTGTTGTTTCACATAGTCTTATTTCTATCTTGAGTTTCCATAATCATGGAATTGTAGAATAATAGAATGGCTTGGGCTGGAAGAGACATTAAAGATCATCAAGTTCCAAGATCCCTGCCATGAATAGGGACATCTTCCACTAGACCAGGTTGCTCAGAACTCCTTTTATAATGAACATAAAAGTTGGCTTTGAAAACACAGACTAAATTTTGTTATTTCTAAATAATAAAGAATGTACAATAGATGGCTTTTTTTCCTCTCATAAAACAAGGTCTAGGGAAGATAATTTTCTTTATGCACCCAAACACATGTTAAGAAGGCTAACACCTAAAGCATTGAATTTTTGTTGGTTTGCAGAAAAAAAGAGTCTTTTTTGATTTGCATATTGCTGAGATTAATTTTGACACTGTTACACGTATTTTCAATTGATTGTAACAGGAAGCAATATTTTTCTGCTATTTTTACTGCACTGCTAAACTTGAAGGCTGAGGCAAAACCCACTAACTCTCTTTCTGGTTAAATAAAGCTATAATTAAATACTTTCTTGGTGACTCAAACTAGTCTCAAAGGAAAACACAGTAAAGAAAATGTCAGGCACATATCCTTTAATTTTTTGTTTCCTGATATCTTGCAGTAGATCCTGAGTGACTCCGCAGGACTGCCCACAGAGTAGGACCCTTAAATAAAACAACATAATTTTTTTTAAACTGGAAGTTGTGTGCAGGGAAGGGACAGAATTGTATGAAGGATCAATACAGTAAAATACCCAACAGTCTGATCATTGTGCTTTTTTTTTTAAATGTATTTTCAAAGGTCTTCACAGTCTGGTTTTGGAACGGTAGATTGCATTGTTGTAAAACACACATGGACGGATGGCTGAAACTGTGGTCTGCATACGCTAGCTGAAATGTATCTATTGACTTACAAGCTAGCTGCATGTGTCAAAATGCAATCCAGTATTTTTGTAATAATAGCTAGCAGTCATAGTTGTAAATTATTTATGGAGACTATTCAGTGCAAACAGGTTAGTGCACACATCCTCTTCAGCTTGACTGCCCTGGTTTTAGATCACTCAGACATTCAACTCCTTAGAGATCTGCTCTTATCATTGCAAACCCTAAAAAGATACCAAAACTGCAGTCTTTTCAGCAACTCAAAGCAGCCCAGCCATTTGCTAAAGTTCTACCTCAAGGTTGGGTGAATAAACACCATTTCTGCCCACCTCTTTCACACTCACCCTGGCCCTCATGCTGTAAGTTAATACCCAACATGAAGAGAAATTGATCTCTAGAGCTGAGACTCCAGTGTGCTTCACTATCTTTGTGCAGAAACATGGAAGAATGTACATTGCAAAGGCCACTGGTGAGCTTAACACAAAGTGACATTTCAATAATGTTGTGTTTCAGAAGACAGTAAAATGACGGCCACCCAACGAGTACTTTTGGTTAGATTTAAATGAGGACAGCATCCCATTGCAAAAGTTTACACCGATTTTCCTATGCACCAGGTATTCATCCACATTAGAATTTTGTCCTCATCAGTCCATTTCAATGGCCTGCATCTACCCTACAAAATCAGAATACTGGGGATTACATAATTTTATGTTTAAACAACTCAGTGGCAGGCAGAACTAATCTGTCATGTTGAGAAAAATCCAAGGACTTGACTGCTCTGACAGATACAATACGTCAAAATATTTACTCTGTATTAAAGTCTCTCTCTAGAAAAATTTCAGCTACTAAGAGCTTTGTAGTGACTGTTTTTGCCACAAAATATTTCTGATAGTTCTGAACTTGAGACTGTGGTTCGATTTAGCTCTGCTAGTTCATTAATTTGTAAATGGAATACAAGTATGAAATATGTCACTAGTACTGACCTCTACAAGTTTTGGATGAATTTTCTTGTGAACAGTTTCATCAACCACTGTCTTCTGCCTCATTCTCAGGAATTTGGATTTTGGTCCATGACATTAGGCAAAGTGAAAGTCTTAAGAGTCTATGTAGCAGAATGAGAAAAAAGGGACTAAACCTCTGCAGAGACAACAGACATAATTTCTCCTTGATTCTTTAACCTCTTCCCTGTCTCTTGTTCAGCTTCTATCATCACCAGCATGGGTCCCCTTGGGCCAAGAAGACAGTTCCTGTCCACATATAAGCAGCTGCTTGCAGACTAGCCAAAAGTAACTCCAAGGCATATTCTGAATGAAAAACTTGCCTGGGGCTGAGGAGATTAAGGAACTGAAATCACCTCTTTGTTACTCATTCACATCTCAGAGCTCTTCCTGTCACATGCCTAGAATCTCTAGGGGAGAATACAGGGCTACTAATGCTCATTCTTCCCAGAGAATTTGTCCCCAAATCTCACAATTTTCAAGGCAGATAGCAAAAAATAAAAATGTGCTTTGTCAAAGACATGGAATGTACCCATGAAGGATGGAAGTGGACGCAATTTTAAATGCACAATGTGGCATGATGACAAAGGGTAAACACATAGCAGCAAGTAGCTCTGTTTGCAAGAAGAGGAGAGTTATCACAACACAATGTAGTACTTGTGTGACAAGCGGCAGTGCTAGTAAAAGTGTGATAGCAAGTTACTAACTTCAGTGGCATGATTATGGTCCTGGATTTCAAATAAATCCCTTAATGGGAGGTCAAACCTCAAGCATGCCAGAAACTGTCATTGCATTCATCCTTTCCTTATTTTTCCTCTTTTTTACTGGGTCCTAACAGTAAAACTAGATTACTGAAAGCATCAGACTGAAATTCTGCCTGGAAATGCGTACAGTTAACTCTTTCTAACTTTCTTCTGTGTTACATCTTTAATATAGATGAGAAAAGGTGGAAAATCCAAAAGCAAAGTGAGAAAAAAACCCTCATAACAAATAAATATATTCAAAAATTTTATACATTTTAAATTTATAATTAGTGAAATAGAATTACATAATTGGCTAGTTGAAGACTGCTGAAGAATAAACTCAGTGCCCTGAGTACCTTTTGCAGGGGTCTGGGAAGTATTCCACAAATCAGACAATTACTGGGGCAGCTTTCAGGCATAATCATGGAATAGGTAAGGTGGGAATGGACCATAGTGGGTCATCTGTTTCAACCTCCCTGTTCAAGCAGGGTCATCCTAGAGCACCTTGCACAGGATTGTGTCCAGACATTTCTTGAATATCTTCACCGAGAGAGACTCCACAATCTCTGTGGCCAATCTGTTCCAGTGCTTGCTCACACTCACAGAGAAATTCTTTCTCATAACAAAACTGGAGCAAGTAACAAACATCAGGAAAACAAACAAACAAACAAGCCTAACAAAAAACCCAAACTAACATGTTTTTTCCTCTTTCTTCCACTCTTTCAGCTTTCATTACCAAACCAAACCTCCTGAATCTGTATTTCTAGTTAAGCATACAATTCCCAATGCCTGAGTGTCTGTTTATAGCTCTGTGCCAGGCCCAAAACATCTCAGCATGGGAAAAAAACTCAATACAGGAGGGCATGAATTCAGATTATACTGCATGAACCCTTATTGTAAATATATCCACCCCATGGGTCTTAGTGCTAAATTATCTGCAATCTTTCTTTAGAGAATGGAGAGACACCAGCATCTTCTGAGGGACATTTATTGCACCTGAGATAGTAAGAGAAATTAATTTCCTTCTGCAGGCGTCAGAGGGCAATTCAGTCCACATATTATCCAGAATTGCTTTTGGAGGTGCCCACAATTCTCTGTTCCCTACAGAAGGATATTTCTGTGACTAACATAAACTGGAATTGCTAAAGACTGAAGTTAGGTACATTTCATACCAGTGATTTAATGTTCATGAATGACAATATTTTATTTCAACAGACGTGGACCATTTTGTTCCTGTTCCAGTTTTGAATTTATCTCATGTATTTTTATTTTAAAGATAATTTCTTTGCAATTGCAAAATTAAAGGCAATTAAATTGATTTGAAAAAGACTAACTTCTGTCTTTATATGAGAATCTCATTAATCAAAAACCATTTTGAAACTTCTTTAGACAATTTTACTGTACTTTTTTAATTTTTACAAGACATAATACTGAAATAGAGTATAATTTTTAGCTGAATTTCAGAGTTTTTAAATACTGCCATTTTCTGCAAAATTAATGACCTGCTCTTGCTTATATCTAACTAAGGAGCAACAAATGTAGACACAACTGGCTTTATCAACTCTAGAATATATTGGACATTTGTGAGGCGAAAACTTAGCAATGTTTAAAACTAGTACCATGAAAGGAAAGAGTTCTTCACATGGGATTTTGAAAATTAGATAGTTGGTAAGGTTAAGCCATGCTGAGAAAGTTCATTAGTACAGTGAAAGTATATTTTATGCTCACCTAACTGTAATATTCTAAGACCAGTTTAAGAACAAATATATGTAAAAGGTGGAAAATCTAAGACAACAGACATGTTATCTCCATAAGCTACGTTAAGTCTTTCAGTCTAAGTAACTCAGCTCCTAATGTTCAATAGCTTTTTCGGGATATAGATATGTATGTATATATACATGTGCATCAATACTCATGTATGAAGGTCTATGCATATATATGATAATTAAATCTTTTTTTTTTGCATTCGTCTTTGACACAAGAAATTTATATTACATTGAAGCAAGACCTTACAGCAATGCTAATGCAAAAACCTAAAGAGGTTAATATCCTCTGTAGACAGTATCATTTCATCAATAAGAGAACTATTCAATGACCCTATATTGGAGTGAACTCAGCATAATCAATTAGCTTTGTCAAGTAAACAGATCTGTCCCTTTGGCTGCTTCGTAACTTGATATTTCTTCCTGTTCTTACTGACTCTGAATGGGGAAATAAAATACCCTGAAATTATACCAGCTCTGGCTGAGGGAAGAGAGCTATTTAAAAAACAGTTGCACTGAAAGTGTCTGTCATTCTTAATCAGAGGTTTTTGTCTTCCAGCAGAGAAGTACGGTAGGACAGGTCTTAGCTCAGCACCCCAGAACGCTTAAACAAAAACAGTATTTTCCACGTTTAGATGAATTAGATGCAAATCAGTTGGCAAGCAAAATAAAATAACTAATTTGCCTGGCACCACTTGACATAGAAAACTTGAGTAATTATCTTCACAATGTACTATCCTTTGTTTGCTTTATCATTTTTCTCTCTTGTTCCTTTTTTGGCTTTTAAAAAATAATAATATAATTACTATACTGCTAACTTGAAAGTAATGATTTTTATACACATTAGCAGACTCTAAGACACATTATATGATAGGTCATGAGACAGTGGTCTCAGACTGGACTCGTGCAGTTTGCATTATGAAAAAAAGAATGGGAAGGAGAGATCATTACTCTGCATAATTAGCAGGCTTAATTAAAAAATGGCCCAAGATATCAGCTGTAGCATCAGCTCGACAAACCCCCTAGGGCTTGTTCATAGATTCTGCTGCACTTTGATTATACCAGTATGAATCTAGAAATAGCCACCTGGAATCACTCTCTCAGATGGGCATTTGCTAAGTGCTCATACACTGTTATTAAATTGGTTTGTTTGTTACAATTTTGTAAAATGATACAGGCTTTTAGACCTCTAGGAATTTGAAAAGAAAGCACAGCCAGTAAGGTGGAGCAGTTCACTCTGTGGGGTTTCAGTGTTCCTCCTTTCTATTAAAAGAAGGCCTTCAGAAATTTATTTGTCCAAATTTCTCAAGTTGTAATACATTGGGTTTGACAAACAAACCCAACTATGAGTTTTAAAAAATTAAATTGCGTAAGGTTTGAGTATATACAATTCAAATAAAACTGGGCTTGAATTTGAATTTCTTTATACATAGCAGCTTTGCGGTGGTCACATAAAATGATATTTAAAGATTAGCACCTCTTTTCTGATTTTGCTTTCGTTTATGATGGACAACACATAATGCTTCCTTCACAGGTACAACAAAACCTTTCCAGCACACCACTGATCAACTAAACAGGCTGTTTATGTAAGACAGGCAACTGTTTTTGCAGAACACATTGGTGGATAGATATCAGCTGGAAATGCAAGCAGACATGTTAGGAATCAGAGATTTCTCTGTGTTATTAAATGAAACATTGGTTTGATCCAGTCAGAACCTAATTGTCCAAAGTGGAATGGCACTAGGACACTAGCAACCTGATCTAGTGGAAGGCATCTCTCCCCGCGGCAGGGGAGTTGGAACTAAATGATCTTTAAGGTTCCTTCCAGCCCAAACCAGTCTCTGATGACTCTATGATTCTGTGATGACTAAAAGACCAGTCTCCTTTGATAGGCGCGTACTGACAGTTAAAAGGCAAAGTTGGGATCATATCAGAAAGGTAGATGACTAATACACCTTTTCAAAGGAGTTTTGTAAACTGATTCTGGGGGATGTTTTTATCACTATTTCTGTTATTTTCCCCTGTTTTATAAAGCTTACTACTAAAAGAAGGGAACCAGAGATCCTATTTATTTAACAGCAAATACATGACATGTTTTTTCCTGTGAAATGTTTGGGGCTGTGGACAGGCCAGGAATAGGTTCAAATTCCTCAGACCCAACCCATGACAGTGGACACTCTGTGGTACCGCACTGGAAATGAGAAGACCTCCATTACCCTGGGAGAGGTCAGCACTGGAGGTAGGGCTCTCTGATCATTGCTGCTCTCATGCATCAGGAACCTGTCCTCTCCAGAGACCCATTTAAGGACAAATCCTATTAAGATATTTAGATAATATGGCAAGATGCTTCTTTTTATTCTGGGCCCTTTGAGGTGATTAGGCAGGGAAATCCCTGCTATGTATTCAATAAGGTTTCTGGCATGTTTAACATCTTGAGAGCATATTTTTGTGTTTCTTCAGGTTAAAGATATCCTCCTAGGAACTTATCTATCAGACAAATGAGGAACTAAGGAGTATATGTGTCTGTGGGGAACAGACAAAAATTTCTATTCCATGGGAGAATACTGAACCAACAAAGTCCTGAAAAGGAACGAAATATCTCAAGTGATATACTCTTTACTGTTGAGTACAAATAGTGTGCTCTTTAGCAGGAATGACAGAGATTCCCTATTCCTGACTGAAAGGCATGAAGGAAAAGTAGAAATCACCAACAAAAATGACTGAAGGATAAATCAATATGAGGTGAAAGGTCAACAAGCGGTCTGCTGGTAGTCTGCCAAAAATATTTAATATGTCCATTTGATATTATTCACATTCTTTAAAAAATTATGTGAAGCAGAGAGAGATGCAGTGAATACAGCCTTTTTGTCTCTGTGAGAGGAAAGGCTTTGCTGAGAAACATACACTGATTTAAAAGTAGTGTCTATCCCTAGAGCTTCAACATCCCTTGAGGGTTAGCCATTATTGCAAATGCAATGACAATCTTTCAATACAGACGAATTAGCTATTTTCTACAGAGCTAATTCAGTTCTTTGAGTTACATTAATTTATCACAGTTTAATTACTGCTAAAATTAGACTAATTCAAATTAGAGGTGGCAGTATTGTAACACATGTTATTGGATACCTCATGTGAATTCTTGAAAAATAATGTTTGCTATGTTAGAACAGGATGTAGTAATTTTCAGCAACAAGGATGCATACATTTGATAAGGATTTTTAACAGCTCCTAGCTAAAATAGTTTCCATAGGTTTCTGTCTTCATCACGCTATTCAAACTTACTCATAAGCTGCAGTATATTCTTTTCTCTGTGATGGAAAGTGTTTCTTGGCATTTTTAAGACTTTGTTTAAAACTTTTACACTTTCTTTAATTAAAATACTGCTCTAATTACAAGGCAAAGAAATTATAAGGAAAATTAAAACTGAAAACACTTCAAAAGCATTTCCATAATTCAGATGCAACTATAATCCCCAAATGGACCAGGATCAATATTCAAAGAAAAAAAAATTCTACTCAAAAAAAAAAAATAGCAGAGAAGAAAAGCATGGAAACCAACCATAAAATGCCAGGAGGGTAAGCAGCTGACACATGTGTCAGACCAGCTGAGAGGAATATAGGAAATAAGAAGGAAAAGAATAGACCTCCTGGGTCAGCACAAATGCTTTTGTAATATGAGCTCTTTGATAAATGGGGCAGGTTGCTGTTTTGTAACTACTGAAGGTTTTCCCACCAGCATTTGTGCAGAAAAAAATGTGCCAGTACCCTGTTTTAATGTGCAAACTTTCTCTGATTTCCAATCTAAATTCACTATGAGCAACATTAAATTCACACTTTCTTTAGCAAACACTTTGTCCTTTCCAGTAAACAGGTGTTTCTTAGCAGCCTTCCTGGTATACTGAAAAAAATATTTTCCCCTTTCACCTTCCTAGTCTTTGATCATATTTTCTTTATTCCCTTGATTGCACTGACAGACTTACCTGCACTTGTAATTGGTTGGAATCTTCTTTCTTACAGCTGGGGGAACCAGAATCGCATTTGATATTTCATTTCTGTCATGAGTACCCTGTACAGATGACCTATTAGTTCTTTTTCCCTGTGGGCAATATCTCCGCCACATACTTGCTTGGCTTTGTCCCAACAAGGGCCAGCTAGTGACTCAGAGACATTGAGTTATCAGTCAGCAGCACACACAGATCTCTATTCTCAGTCTCTCCCATGTGGTGAGCTCATAGCTTGTAGTTGAAGTTCTTCTTAGGGGTACCCCTTAGTGCATGATTCTGTTTTGCTCCACTGAACTGAAGAATCCTGAAATTTAATGCAACATTTCAAACCTGTGTGTTTCAGGATAGGCATTAAAATCCACATACAATAAGAAATTTAGTGTGATGTCTGAGGAGCTCATCTAATCTAAAGCCTAATAATTTCTAGGTACTTGGATACTGGCTTTCATAATGAAAAAATAAACAACTGTCTTTACTCTTCAAGTCATAACTTAGAATTCTATCCTCTAAACTCAAGTTCAATGCTGAACACAAACATTTTTTTTCACCATTTGGACATTGCTTGCCTTGTTTATTTCTTCAGATGTCTGTATTCTAAATAATAAGAAAAAATCTGCATAATAGACCTCTAGAAAATTCCAGAGGAAATCTTCTGTTCAATAAATATGTCTGAGACAAGCTGACCTGAACACATTCTTAATGTAACAAAGTCCAAAGACTCCTGCAATTTGCAGAGCTAAAGACAAATGACTGAAAACAAAGTTATTAAGGAAAAATTTTCTGGGTTTGGTTCATATTCTTTTCTTAGGACATCTCCAAATAGATCCCAAATATCTTGTGTGATTCATCTCATCTAACTTTAGCCATTTAGAACCTATTCATGGTATCCTAGATGGTTCTCTAGGCTGCTTCTATAACCAATGGAGAAAGACTTCTTAGTCTTTCCAGTCTAAAATAGGTGTTTAAGATAGATAACATTTAATGTTTTATGCTTCATTTTTCCTATCTTTAGATTGTCTAGAAGGCCATCTCTTTCTTCATTGGCTATAAAAGGAGACTATCCAATTAGTAGAAATGTTCATGAGTAACTTGGGGACAGACAAGATAGACAAGATGAACCTTAATCTTTGATCTCATACATTATCTGAAATAGGAATGGTAATTAAGGTCCATTCTGGTGCTTTTGAAAAATCCAACCTTACCCTTTAATGAAGCAAAATTGCTTGAAATGAAACAAAGAAAAATGAGCTAAAATAGCAGACTCTTCAAATGGTCAAAAAAGAGAGACTTAGAAAATGGTGAGCCATTTTCAGAAGGCAAGTCAATAAACTAGGCATTCAAAGAATTTGGTAAGTGTGAATATACATGCAAAAAATGAATGTTAACAACTTGAAAGTCAAAGGGAGCTTCCCTTAGATAGAAAAATCATCAGACCATAAACTGAATATTTACAGCTCTGTAGGATCTGGGGGGACTCAAAGTGAGATGTAGATCAAGTGAATATTAAGGATATTTCTCTTAAAACCTAGTGTGAGAGGTATTTTGTACATCAGGGCTACATTTTGTCTGTGGGCTAGTATCAATAACACCTGGTGAGCCTGTGGATGCTATTTATGCTTGATCAGAAGTGTCATAGTCATAGTGACAGATCCCGGCAGGTTAGTATTCACCTTGACCTAAATTTAGCCTTCCAAAAGTCATTGATTTTAGGCTAAACTCTGTCTACTTCCATCACAGAGAGGGAGAAAGAGAGAAGATACAATCATTTGGGAGAAACTTTGTAGCTATTTAATTTGGATGATTACAAGGTAAGATCCAGATACAACTGATTTTTTCTCTGTTGTGAATGACTAAGTCTCTTAAAAGAATCAACTAAAACCAAAACTGAGATCATAGTGCAGCCTAAGAGAGGTGGTGCACCATCACAGTCTAAAAACCACATGATTAACTGATTGGCTCCTGTTATATGTGATAAGCTTCTAAGCACCTTCAAGCATAGGAAATACCCTTCATAACTCGCTGTTGTAGACACCATCCAAGATCATAATCATTGAGGGACTTTAGAAAAAATTATTTCTTCAGTTTAAGAAATCCCATTGATTGTGATCATAAATTTCTTTCAAGACATTATTTTCAGTTTATTTTTGCAACTGCATTTTTCTTTGAGAAGTTTTATTAGAGGATAAAATTATTTATTTTAAACAGAACAACTTTTCTGGTAATAATAATAACAATAATTGTATCAATAAATATGATGTAGATAGATATAGTAATAGTAGTGTCTGATTTCAGCTACAGCAGGGAGCTAAAGACACTGGCAAACTTCCAAATGAAGCAAAAATAAATAAAAGACCTATTAAGATTTTACACTGACCCTTTTTCTGGTTTGAATCTCACAGTCTGGCCACACATGTGAATAGCAAAGAAGAAACATTTTGTTTCATAGGATGAATTGTCACCTCTGCATCCTGCAACTGTCTTATTCTGGTGCTCCTGATGTTGCCGTTTCATCAATCTCCAGTGCCTCTACACAGTATCAAGTTAGCAGAAGACGTGTCAAAGGGCACACTCCAGAGCTCTGTATGCCACAATTAGGAAAATCTCTTACACTCTACAAAAAAAAGAGACACTGCTGCACAAGGTCACTATACACTAATAACAGCAACTTCCTGCCTCTGAAATTTATAAGGGAAAATAATCCTCAGAAATACTTGAGTGGAAATCAGTAACTTGTATTCCATTAACTCCATGGAAAATGTAAAAATACTAAATTAATTGTATTTACAAAAATGATCTTTGTTAGCTATAATGTGTTCATGCATGAAAAGAAGCAAAAATGAATGCAGAAGATAATTTTTGTTACTGTGAAAATGCTGATGAATCAAGTTTTCAAGTACACATAAATGGGCATGAGAAACTTCATTTCAGTGGTTTTTTCTGATTAGTTTTCTATTTCCTGTTAAAACAAGTGGTATTTTTATCTCTTCAGGAACCTAGGATTTGCAACACTAAATTAGACCATAGGTATATCCTCTAGCCTTCCCACAGTGATGTTGTTACAAGAAGCAAAAATTTCTGTAACAAGCACCAAGTTCATTACAAAATGCTGATTAACTTAAAAAAAATCTGTATGGTTTCCTCAGACAAAATTTGTCTTTTAACATGAGTAAGAAACACTATTTATTTTGAAGACCTTTTGATTTTTTCTCTCAATTTTATCTGTTTTATAATTGCAATACTCATTTATTACTCTCTGTCATCATGGGTACACATGCCACAATCCTCATTACGGTTTATGAATACCACAGTATTGTGGTGATCTGTTACACAACATCACAACTATCCTTCTTATGTCTAATTATTTCCTCATTTCTTTCCTCAATGGAAAAGATTTTGCAAATTATTTACCTACGTATGTGTGTATATAATTTATATTTGTATATTTTTTAGATTCATAGGTATTTAACTAAGCAAAGGTTTATTGTAATCATCTAATGTGACCTCCTGCACAACACAGTGATTTCTTCAGTCAACCCACCTAGCTAAGCTGTAGTTTATTTTTTAGCAAGATATCTACTCTTGCTTTCAAGACTGCATATGAGGATATATCACATTTCTAGGTAAATATGATATGCTGTGCACATTTATTTTAGAAAGAAAGATTGTTTTTTTAAGTTGTATTTGGAACTGTAAAGTAAAAATGGAAAAAAAAAATAGACTGTTACACAGAAGTTTGTAGACAATCCCAATTGCCAAGCAGTGAAATAGAAGCTTCTTACTGTGGTTCAGGTGTGAAACACTTGCATTCAGAGCATTACAAACCTGAAAAATGTGAAACAAAAGCGTGAATGTAAACATTACTATTCAGAAGGGCAAGCATAGTATATGTTAGCAGAACTTGCTCACTATTTTAGTGAGGGTTCTGTATCTCTAAGGAAATGTGTTATTGTGGTCAACACCTGTGGAAACTTCTTCAAGACACAGATTGTTTTAACCATTTTAACTGTTCAGACACATTTTAAACACACAAACAAACAAAAAAAACCATAACAATGTTGTGAAAATCCTATCCTCTGCACCTATGGATTCAACCTCATGGTTAGACTGAGTTCAGAGTGTGCAAGGACCCCATGAACACTGCAAAGTGACTTTTCCCATTCATGGGTACAGACAGTCCATCAACTGATATAGCTCAGGTAACACCTTAATATATTACAATTGTCCAGTCTGTCCACATGTCATTTCTGCCTGGTTTTCTTCATCCAGTTGTGTGGCAACTGTGCTCTTGAACTTCACAGCACAGCAGAAGAGAAGGAGCCTTGGACAGACAACTCCACTACCTTTTCAAGCTTTCACAAAGTGAGAGAGACTAGCCTCATCCTTGCTGTAGACTTAGTTGGTACATACATATGAATTGTTCTTATCACAACAATTCTCTTTTCTCCTACACATCACCTCTAAGGAGTTAAAAAGCTAGCTATGGCAAGTTGCTGTTAGCCATAGTATACAACTCTCTTCAAAAATGACAGAGATGAGCACTGCCCTTTGACTTTACATACTGGATTTTGAGGCTCTGCAGAAGTTCAACTGAATGAGCCCCAAGATGTCTAGCAGGGAAGCCAATGTACTACAATTATTCTTTGCAAGACAAATAAGATCGATCTTTCTAAGCACAATTTTCTAAAATTACTATTTTTTTTTAGCACAGGGAGAAATGTCAGAGAAGTGCAACATGCACATTCACTGTAGCACTTCTGAAAGTACATCCCACTGATACTTTGACTGAAAAGAAAAAAAAAAGTCAACACCTACAACTGTGGAGAATAAAAACATTTCTTAGTTTTAAAAGAAATTCATGCTCAGATATTGTCCTTCCCCAGCTTGAGAAATGCAACTGCAGAAATCCTAAGAATTCCAGTATTAACCATCTTTATCTTAAAGTTGAAAACAAAATCAAAGTATTAAAGTACATGTTTTGACTTGAAAGGACAATAATGGATAATCTTAGCAATGAAAATAACAGAAACTAGGATATTATTCTGAATATCATATCCTACAACTGTATCAAATCCATGACAAGTTGAAAGGTAAATCAAAAGAGATGGTGAGCACTAAGTTCTGGTGATCCCAGACAGATATATTTTATTCCTTTAACATTGTGTGGCAGCCAAACATAAATTTAATCCAGAGTTTCAAGTTAAACTGTGATCCCTGGAATTTTGGATCTGAATTGCTAATAGGGAAGGAGGATAGCTGTTTAAACTATTTTTATTCAATGAATTAAACAAATACATCTAAGAGACTACACATATTGCAATACTCTACTGAGAAAATGCTGTGTATATACAGGCAATTTCAAGAACTATAACAAATATTAAAAAAATCTTAATATTTACAACATGCCTCCAACCTTTGAAATTCACCTGAGGATGTTCTGTGCCTAAGTCTCTGCTCCTGATTTATGATTTGTTGAAATATAGAACAGTGAAAAATGAACACAAACACACACACACACTATCTGATTCCAAGGTCTTCTCTGTCAAATTAAGTCCAGTATTCCTGTGCAACTAACAGTTTCCTTCCTAAAATAATGAATCAAAGTGAAACTCACTGCATTTTCACTTGGCATTAATCCACTAAATTCCATATTTTTTACCCAGAATATGAATTCTGGCAATAGTTAAAATAAAAATAATGATGGAACTAAATCTCATAGAATATGCTGAGTTGGAAGCAACCCACAAGGATCATAGAATGAAACAGCCCTGCAGAGGACCATCCCCAAGAGTCACACCACCTGTCTGAGAGTGTCATTCAAATGCTTCTTGAACTCCGTCAGACTTGGTGCTTTGACCACTTCCCTGGGAAGCCTGTTCCAGTGCCCAGTCTAAACCTTTCCTGACACAACTTCAGCTCATTCCCTGAGGTCCTATCAATGGTCACAACAGAGAAGAGATCAGTGCCTGCCCCTCCTCTTCCTGTCACAAGGACGTTGTAGACTGCACTGAGGTGTCCTCTCAGTCTCCTCTTCTCCAGGCTGAACAGACCAACTGACCTCAGCCACTTCTCATACAACTTCCCCTCAAGACCCTTCACCATCTTTGTTGCCCTCCTTTGGACACTCTCTAAGAGTTTAATTTCTTATATTGCAGTGCCCAAAACTGCACACAATATTCAAGGTAAGGCCTCCCCAGTGCAGAGCAGAGTGGGACGATCCCCTCCCTCGACCAGCTGGCGATGCTTTGCCTGATGCCCTCCAGGACACGGTTGGCCCTCCTGCCTGCCAGGGCACTGATATTCAACTTGCCACTGACCAGGACCCTCAGGTCCCTTTCCATGGCACTAATTGGCTGAGGTCTCTCTGTCGGGCCTCCCTGCCTTTGAGGGAGTCAACAGCTCCTTCCAGTTATGTGTCATCTGCTTAGAATCCCTTCAAGTTCCGTGTCCAAGTCGTTTATGAAGATGTTGAAGACCACAGGACCTAAGATGGAGCCCTGTGGAACTCCACTAAGGACAGGTCACCAATCTGATGTTACCCCATTCACTATTACCTTTGTGCTCGACTCATGAACCAATTGCTCACACAGCATATTAAAAAATTTCTTAATTTGCCAAGATGCAAAGGCCATTTACTGCACATATACATGAACAACAAGTGTTTGATGGGAGAACAGGTAACAGATAACTTTTAAATACACCAATGCTAATGGGTTGTGGAACAAAAATAGTCTTTTTTTTCTGCAGTTTTTTTCTGTCTCATCTTAACCCTTGTTGAAAATTTTCACTGGAGTCTCTCTGGTGTACCACTAACATCTACAGAGGGACATACACCTTACTTGTAGGCACAGTGAGAGTCATAAATAAAATTGTGATTGAACAGGAAGTTTCTAATTTAATAATTGGATTTGCACTAAATTTTAGGCCAGAAATGATTGTTAGAATATTTTATCAGACCTAACTTGTCTTAATAACATCTGTGAAATTTTTCCTATGCTCCCCTGAATTTTGAAGCAGCATTGAAGAGGAACTGGATTATATTCGAGTGGTAATTCCAGTGAAGCTTTGAAGTGCTAATAGCAGAATTTGTCTAACTTAATCTGGGTCATTGTCAAAGTCAAGCTTGTCCTAGCCAGTGCAGTGGTTCAAGGCCTTCCAAGGAACAACATACCTGATCATTAAATGAGCCAGCAAGACAGCTGAAATGTGTGTCATTGGCTACAGAGGGACTTATGGTATAAAGACAATGCAAGATTTTTGAGTTTGAAGGTGAAGGGGACAGTGTTGCCTTACAGCTGATCCCACTGCTGTATGGAGGTAGTTTGCCCTGGTGTACTGAACACACCCCTTTGTAAGCTGCAGGGAAGAAGCAGGCATTTAAAAGAGCAAGAATTTTTCATGTTTTTACACAATGACAGAATAAACCATAAGGCTGCAAACTGAAGGACAAAGTACTGCTGCTAAGAGCTTACTAGATTACTAAAAGCTATTAAGAAAATGGAAGCTATTAACATCATGACAAAAAATGGTCCAATAAAGCAACCTAATGTGAAATTGAGATACTTTTCATCACTCCAAAATGATCATACAAATAATGAACAACAGATTCTTCAGCAGAGATGTTGTTTTCCACTGCTGTGCCTTCAAAATGTGGCACTTTACATAGTTGGTTATTTTGGTGCAGATTTTTTGTAGTGGCAACCTATGAGTTGTACACCTGCATTGTTGAATTAAAGTCCCTACCCTATGCTCTTTTTCAGAGGAAAATCTTTCTGAGTCCAGTTATCTGTAAGGATCAATAATTGGAAACCGCTTAAAATCTTCAGCTCATAAACTCTCAGTAAATGTCTGCCTTGTACAAAGTTCAGCATTTACTAGAAAGTGACCAACTGGCTTTGAAATCTCAAATAAGGGTTCCATAATCTCCTTTTAAACTATTCTTCATTATAATGTATTGGACAGTGCACATTGTCTGTAATATGAATCATATATATCATATATATTTTAATTTATGTGGTTTATATACTAAATATAATAGTAATATTATAAGAATATGTATGTAATATTTACATTTTAATATCAACTATAACTAGCATTTTATACATCTCTAAACAGTATAGGAGCAATACATTTTAAAATTATTCTTTAAAACAACTTCACTTGGATACCAAAAGGCATTTTTGAACGAGGGTGTTTTCTGCATATTGTTAAATGACTGTCTAGGAATAACCATAAGAAACACCATAAATCAGATTATCAGAGAGCTTCATAAAATACCAGTTTTAAGAGTATATTGTTACAATCAACAATATTGTTGAAAGCAATAGCAGTTTTACTGGCAATCTCTCTCGACAGGTCTGTCTAACTCCATTCCCACTCAGAGTACTGAGACAAGGAGACATGAAGGAAAAAATAGACACACCCCCAATAGATAAGTCTAGCTGAAATCATGCTTTTGTGGGTTAAAGGTATTTAAATTCTGCCCCATTATACTAATATGTGCCAGTATAAAACATATTATTGTCCTCCCTGTCTTTCTGTGAAAGAAAAGTCCACAATGTGAGAGAAAGACTTGTACAAACGTATTCACCTGAGGTGTAACAACTGAGAAATTGGAAGATCTAATTTCAATTTCTGTGTGCTTTTCCTGGCCTAAAACAGCTGAAGTTTTCAATATGAAACAATTTTGATCTCAAATCAGTATATATAATACAAGCTGAACAATCTTTTGCTAATAGTTTGTTTTAGTCTCTCTGAGTAGAAAGGAATTAGAGTGCTTTGATGAGAAATAATGGTCAAATATATTGATCTGTACTGCAAGATCTGCAAGCAAGCCCAAAATGAAATTATCACAATTTAAAATCATATAAAGTAAGTATTGACTGTCTGCAAACTAATTCAAATGTGTCCTAACAAAGAATGACTGCTAGGAGCACTGGAATTGTGCCAGTAGTCTGATAAATAATTTGGATGAATCTTATTATTAGACAATTATTCTACAGAAATAGAATGGAACTATCAAATTAATTCTGATGGCCAAACACTCTGGTTTTGTCTGTTTTAACAGAATGAGCTACACACTGTTGCTTCTTTTGCAATAAAGTGATGTTCTTTGAGGTCATAATTATGCCTTCATATGCTTTGTGTGTTGCATGTGCCCATGTATGTATGTAAAACTATGCTTATGTGTGGATTGGCAGTTACATACTCATACGGTACACATATCACTGCTTTTAATCAGAGCTGTGAACAATGTACAGCCAGATCAGATTGATTAAGAGGACTTTTACAGTTCCACCATAAACCCTCAATAGCACTTGACTATAATCAAAACTTTAAAATACAATGGCAGGAATTGAGTAGGAATTGAGCTGGCACCAGAGAGGCTAACTCTGCACATCAATACTCAAAAATAAGAGTTGTTGTGTGAAAAAGAGTGCTAAATTGGAGAAGGGCCAGCTATTGAAAGCCTACTTTAAGGCTAAGTCTGAGGACTGCCAATGTTTGTGAAAGAAGACTGGAAGAGCAGAGAATGAGTCTGAAAAAGCAGTGTCCATCCACAGCATGGGGTGCTCAGATTGGCAGTCCAGGATCTGTACTCCATCTACTGTGACATCCTGGGCTTAATTTTCCTGCTTCTCCATTAATCCATCTAAGTAGAATAATTCTTTTTAATTGCAAGATGTTGGATACCTGCATGTGAAAATACGACAGAGCACATCAATGCATTTTCAGAGCAGCGCTAAGGAATTATGACAATTTTTAATACCTGGTCTGCCCTGATAACTGCTGAGGCCCTGATCCGGTGAACAGTGATACCTGTGCTCAAATTTACATGCTGTAATTAAACCCAAGGAGACTACTTTCAAAGCCTAGAGTTAAACAAGGAAAAGTTTGCAATGAGAACTCATATCTTTCATTAGAACTCCAGATATAATTGGAAAAAACAGACAGACTTACTTGCATAGAAGTCCCATTTCATGTCTTCAGGACTTGGCAAAGAGCCAGGTCTTTGCAGGATTGAAGCCTAAATGTTATTAGCAGCATTTCACTAGGTATAAATGCCATTGTAAAAGATGTTTATTAAAAACTTGAGCCTCTTTGCTTAAAATCCTCCACAAAACTACCAAAAATTACAGCTTGTTCTGTACCTGACAGATCAACAAGAGTAATAAGAAAATATTTATGAAAGTGTTGCAAAGAGTCGATTTGATCATTGGTTGTAAAATGGTTTGTTTTTTTAAAAAAAGTAAAGCACAAGGGAGAAATTGACTCTACAACGCACCATTTACAGAATTCATCAGGGATATGGGAGACCAACACTGAAGCCTCAGCTTTAGCAAACAGTTCACTAGTTTTACAAAGTAGAAAAATTTTATTGAAAGAGTTAAGTGAATGCTACTTTAAAAGAGCCAAAATTCTGGTGATGAGGATTCCTTGAGTTTATTCCTTGGGATGTGGGATTCTTATCCGCTTCACAAAGTTGAAAGGCGTTATGAATACTTCCAAACCATTCTAAATCACGCACTTTGTGGGTCCTTCTCCCTAAAGAAATAACTAGTTCCTTTTAAAAATTTATTGGGCCATTGAAAACAGGTATCTACAGCTTTTTAAAATCTCTTTTAAAAACTATGAGAGCTGCTCATTTTTTGAATTAATTCAGGACTTTCTAAATTTTACTTCTGGTTCTTTCCAGTAATTTCCAGCTCTAGTAAATTCAAACCTATCTATTTCTGCCTTCAAACACATGATTCACAGTTGTGTCTCACCATGAAAAAGAGCCATGAACAGATGTCAGCTTTAAAGATATAACACAAAGCTGGGTAGTTATTTTTATCAGCTTCACTAAGCTTTGGGTCACCCCACTGGTGTTGACGATGCTGAAAGACATGGGTTTTTTTGAAAACAGGAGGATGAAGATGGCAATGTCTGTGACCAAATCCAGTGTAATGGTCCTGATAACGTCTCCTAGGGGATTAACTCTGCATAGATATGCTCCAGTATGTTCCAAACAGCAATCTAATTTTGATAAATAGAGAATGAGAACCTCCAGTTTCAACACAAGGCACCCATCTCTCTTAGCTGAAAAACAGACAGTGTAGTCTCTGGCAGTGAACACTCTCTTGAACTTTGATACAGAACAAGTTAGTTAAATCAGTGGCTTCTCTTGCAAAAAATAATTTAAGAAAAGTACTTTCAGGTATAGTTTTCATGAAGAACGTGAATTGCAGTTTTCCAAAGGCTGAGGTCACATTCTGCATAAAATGTAGGTACTTGCTCATGCTGTTTGTATGCTCTGCCCTAAGTTTCATAATTGGGAACCAGAAACTGGACAATGTGCACTTCCTTCTCTCACTGATCCTGGAATTTTCCTATTTTTTATATTGATGCCTGGAGCCGCCTTCTGACTTTTGTAGATGTAGAAGCCTAATTTTTATCATGTTTATTTTACAGCTTCAGTAGTATCTACCATGTGCCCAGACAACAAGCAAAGCGGTACCCAGTAATTGCAAGACATGGCTGGTACCATCAGGCCCAAAGGTTTGGGGAATGAGCAGGAGGAGAGTTCCCTTTCTTTTGTCAAGTTTTAAGCCAACTCCAATACACTGTCTGTCAGTTAAACAATAAAACCAGGGATATTTTAGATGAACAAGACATGCAGCCTACAGAAGAATAAAAACTGTCATTCCCATATTAGCGTTGACATCCTAAACAACACATACAGTCATAAGAAGTTATGTCAAACTTTGGTTTTTGAAAATTGATGTTGACTCCATATCTGCTGCCTCAGTTCACCTTGATGAAACATTGAGACAAATGCATCCCTGAGCAGTCACTGAGCTTAGCTGATGTTTGGCACATTCTTCAAAGCCAGTAGTGTCATGAAACCCTGATGCACTTTTGTTACTCCTATCCCGCAGAAATCAGCTTCAAGTGCATCTCCACAGCCCGATTTCTTCCCTGTCTCTTTTGCCCCTGTGAAAATTCTTCACATTGAATGGATGAAAAAATTAACAAGTAAATGATAAAGGATAAAAAACTAAATACAAGTCCAACAAATTTTTTTCCATGTTTTTACCTTAAACCTTAACATTCAATACAGACTATGAGAGAGATTTCTTTTCCTATGAAGATAAGACATCCATTTCTTTGGAACCAATTTGTCAGCCTCTGATTACTAACTGGAAAGCACTGATTCAATTATCCATAAGAGATCATAACACAGCATTCTTATTAAGACTTTTTCAAGGAAAACATACTTCATTCGATTTGAACTGAGCTTAGAAAAGGATGCAAATGTTGAAATTTGGCCCAGTGATTGTACAGGAGATATTGTGTAATTAATTTTAATAATAAGGTTCTGCTAAGCAGTCTGAAAATATTATATTTCTTTTTTTTTTCTTGGCCGTTATCATGCTTTTGTATTACCTTAAAATACTTTAATGATATACAATGAAGGCTTTGTTCATGCAATAAAGGATAAAATGTGGGAATATAAGAAATCTGCAAATTATGGGAAGAGACAATAAAAACTCTAACTGTTTAAAATGACGACACCTACTAAACAAAAAGTTTTTATGGTTGAGCTAGAGGACTAATTCAATTTATCTCTCAGTGAGATTTCTTCCTGTCAGCTACCTCTGGCAAATCAATAAATAAACCTATGTGCAAATAAATAGTGACATAACAACTATTTTTGACTTGTTCAGTAAATGCAGAAGAATGAAGGCTGACCCAGAAGGGAAAGTTTATAGGTCATTGTTGCAAGTATAGCAGTTGTGCAAATGCTGTTGGTAGCTGATCAAAGGCACATACAAATAGTATAACTTCTGGTGATTTCACACTAAGTGTAAACTGGAGAAGTAAATTTTGTCCCAGTATTTCAACTCATGGCAGGGATCAAGTTACAGCCCTGGTATAACCTGGAATAGTTTCCATTAAAATTAATAGTGGTTACCCCTGTTTCATTCAAATGTAAAATTGGTCTGCAGGAAAGATCAGAAAGTTATGTCCAGCAGGGGTTGTTCTTGTGTTTGCTTCTACTATTCATCAATGCTGACAAAGCCTATACACTGCTTTATAGAATAGGTTTGATTTTCTTCCAAAGCCAAGAGAAAATCCAGAAAATCCTGAAGTCCTGCCACTTAGGTCTGAATTTTGTCCTGTGATTAATGTTCACCACATCTAAGTTTGTGCTTGCCCAAAAATATATGGTGTCATGAATTGAGATCACCACAGCAACTTCAGAAAACAGTAATAAGAATGCAAAGTTAATTCTCTCTAGCATCAGAAGGAATGCTTATTGCAGACTTGAGTGTGTGATACAAACAGATTCTTTTTCTCTGATAAATTGAAAAATTATCTGTTTTATTTCTTTATAGTCCTTTTAGCAATGAGACTTATTTACTTAAGTTATTAGTTTGAATCTCTTATGTGAGATACCTAAACCTCCTGCTTTTGCTTCAAGGGCAATTGCAGTTTGGTTGAGGAGCTAACAAAAAGCATTTTAGATTAGATTAATTTAGATTATATTTTACATAATTCATTAAGTTTGGGTATTTGAATCTACAATTCAGAATTCAGGACAGTTAAATTCTAAAAGCATTTCCAAACACTTGAAAACCTGAGAATCCATCCTTTTTTGTGATAACTCATCCAGCATTGACCTGTTCTTTAATTCCAAAACCCTAGAAACCACCAAAGTGAAGTTGGCATTTAACTTTGACCTTCAGTTAGAATCATAGAATAGTTTGGCCCAAAAGAAGCATTTAAAGGTTGTGTAGTCAAACCCCTTGCCATGGACAAGGACTCCTTCCACTACACTAAGCTTCTCAGTGCTCTTTCCAATGTGGTTTCAAACACTTCCAGGGATGAGGCCTCCACAATTCTCTGGGAAATCTGTTTCAGTGCCTCACCACCTTCATTGTAAAATATTTCTTCCTCATGTCTGGTCTAAATCTCAGTTTAAAAACTTTATCGCTTCTCATATCACTACAGAACCGCTTTCTTATAGAGTCACTTCCGGTACTGCAAAGCAACTATTAAGTTTGGTCAGAGCTTTCTCTTCTCCAGGCTGAACAATCCCAACTCTCTCAGCCTGTTTTCATAGGAGAGGTATTCCTTCCCTCTAATCATCCTGGCCCTCCTCTGGATCCACTGCAATGGGTCGGTGTCTTTCCTGTACTGGGAACCTTAGAGCTGAATTCAGCATTGCAGGTGGGGTCTCCCCAGGAGGGAGTAAAGGGGCAGAATCAACTTCCTCGACCCGCTGGCAACACTGCCTTGGGTGCAGCCCAGGATACAATTGGCTTTCTGGGCTGCAGGTGCACATTGCTGGATCATGTCCAGCCTCTCATCCACCAGCACCCCCAAGTCCTTCTCCTCAGGGCTGCTCTCCATCTGATTCATCCCCCAGCCTGTATTAATACTGGGGCTTTGCCCGACTCAGGAGCAGGTCCTTGCACTTGGTCTTATTAAAACTCATGACATTCTCATGGGTCCACTTCTTGAGCTTGTCCAGGTCCCTCTGCATGGCATTGTGTCTCTCAGGTGTGTCAACTACACTGTGGGAAACAGATCAGATTATGAGATATGGAAAGAGCAAACTCTGACTGTGGACCTCGGAGGAGGACAGCGCTGGGACACACCCTGAATTTTACTAGCCACATACACGAGAGACTTGTTGAAGTGTTAAAGTTATGTGTTTTCTCTGTACGGATTTTAATTCAGAATGTTTTCTGTATTCCCTATCCCTGCGTGGTTATCACCTTCCTGAAGTGTTGTCAGCCACTCTTCCCTTGTCCTCCCCTGTGTTCCCTGGAGGCTTTTCTTCTCAAAATGTGTCATCACGCTCTTTAACCACAGGCATTGTCTCTCACCGGGCTGGCGCCAGAACACACCTCTGCTGACCTGGAACGGGCTGGGGCTGAGCCCCTCGGTCTGACCTGGGGCTACACCATCCCCAGGACCCCTTGCCTCATCTCCCCAGTGCAACCTGCAGCTGCATGGCTACCAATGCAGGCTTCCACTCCTGTCCCAACCCTATTTGTTGTCTCACCCATCTATCCCCAATCCCTGGTTTTCTATTGGCTGTGGTTCCTTCAACTGCACAATCAATTAGGGATTGATTTCCGTATCTAAAAACCACAGAGAGAAACACTCTCTGGAGGAGGAGAACAGACAGTGGGAGAGATTGGATCTTGTAAGTTAGCTGTTCTTTGCACCAGAATTCAAAATTTAAGTAGGATCCGTATGATGTCACATTGAGCTGCCAGTTGCTCTACCCCTCATTTTATGAATTAAAATAGAAACAGTGGGCTGAGGGGAGGGTACCTAAAATTTCTAATTCTCTAGATAACTTGTTATGGGTTTAGCCAGGTGGGCCTAAATTAGGCTTTAAAGTTCAGATTAGGCCTGAAATTGTCAGCTGACTTGAGCTGGGCTGAGCTAGCTAACACCTGACTTCTTCTAGCCAATAATATTGTATTCCATACCATATTGCATCATCTCAAAAGGGGTAAGAGCTGGTGTGTGGGTGTGGCTTAGGTCAGTTGCTTCACAGCTGTGGTGCCAGCAAGACACTCTGCTGTCCCAGGAGGGATGGGGAGGCCCAAGCCCAGAGCGCCGGCTTAACATCATGTTATCTGAGGGAAGTAAAATATTTGTTCCTAGCTTTTCTCTCTGCTTAAGTCTGTCTCTGAAGAACTAACTCCTCTAGAATGATTTGTAGTTAAAATGGTAGAATTTGTGTTTACTGGGAAGTGGGAAATTATTTCTTGTTATACATGACTTGTGTAAGTGTGTGTTATATTGTAGTTTCCTCTTAATTTTCTCTTTTCTATATAAATACATGTAGTTAGTTTCAGCATAGACCTGGCTTTGGATGTTTTTTTTCCCTCTCTCCCTCTTCTTTTTTCCCTTGGCTTGTTGGGGGGAGGAGGAACCCTTTTCACTCTGTCCTGGACAGTTGGCGTTTTGTTAGCTCAACCCAGGACAGATAATTGGTGCGTTGGCCGGGAAACGAAGGACACTAGCAAGTGTCCCAGAAGGTTGGCAGGGTTCCCGGGAGCTTTGTTATAGAAACATTCCTTGATATCTGCATTGCTTGGGTACATCTAATATAAACAATGTTCTCTTGCTACTGGATACTCGTTTCATTCCTTGTACTGACTGTTTTTGTAAGTTCAGACAGCTCAACTCGTACCTGCTGTGAATGCAGCCACTGCAAAGAGAAGCCTTACAGCCAAAGCAAGCTGTCTTTCTCTCCTGCCTCACCTCACCAGAGAGCAAACCCCAAGCGTGAGTCACATGGTGAACTGTCGTCCTGCCTGTGTGACCAGGAGAAAGGCATGAGGAGGTGGGACAGTGCATCTACTTCTGTGCTTAAAGTCCAGGTATGGAAATCAAAACGTAAGAAAGCTGGTATAAAGCTGTCTACATGTTGAAGCAAAGATCCCAGAACAGAGCCAAGAACCACAATTAAGCCGCCCTGCCTCCAGCCGAGAGGAGGAGGAGAACGACCAAGTCTACTGGACATTGGTGAACCAGAAAACTAGCCAAGACTGTACCTCTACACTGACTTGTAGATGACAGCCAGTGCCCCTCTGAGGGTGGCTGGACCGATAAAAGAAGATTAATTGAATCACAGAGAGGCCCATGTGGGCTGTTGGTGTGTGGCAAGACACTGCTGCTTGAGTAGAATCTGTAAAGATTCATCATGTGGATGCTCATGTGCCCAAAGGCTGAGCTAATGAAGGAACATCACACCTGGACTAGCATAAGGGAGAGTTGTTCCTGGCTCAATGGGCCCATGATGCCTCAGACCACCTGTAGGTGGACGAGGCCGAGGGGTGGATTTAACCATGGACATTATTTCCCAGGTTATCCACTATTGTGAAACCCCTGAGAAGGGGATGGAGACCCCAGTGTGGGGATAGTGACCCCTGAAAAGGGGATAGTGCCCCCAGTGTGGGGATGGTGACCCTAACAAGGGTATAGTGACCCCTGAGAAGGGGATGGGATAATCCCAATGTGTGCCTCAAGGACATTTAACCTTGAGGAAAAAAGGTAACTTGGATTTTGAGTTTTGTGTTGTAGGACATGAACCATGAGATGAAGAAGACCTGAGCTGAACTGGTGTTGATGTCCAATGATGAACTGTTTTTTCCTGCCTTAAGTACCTACCCCATCCTAATGGACTATTGCCTACAATATGGAGGAGTGGAAGACAGCCCTGGAAAGAACAAAGACTATTTAAGCGCGGGAATAGATAAATTGAAGATATGAGTGATGTAATATGGTATGGAATAAGGGGTGGAATATGTTATGGGTTTAGCCAGGTGGGCCTAAATTTAGGCTTTAAAGTTCAGCTAGGCCTAGGATTGTCAGCTGATTTGAGCTGGGCTGAGCTAGCTAACAGCTGACTTCTTCTAGCCAATAATATTGTATTCCATACCATATTGCATCATCTCAAAAGGGGTAAGAGCTGGTGTGTGGGTGTGGCTTAGGTCAGTTGCTTCACAGCTGTGGTGCCAGCAAGACACTCTGCTGTCCCAGGAGGGATGGGGAGGCCCAAGCCCAGAGCGCCGGCTTAACATCATGTTATCTGAGGGAAGTAAAATATTTGTTCCTAGCTTTTCTCTCTGCTTAAGTCTGTCTCTGAAGAACTAACTCCTCTAGAATGATTTGTAGTTAAAATGGTAGAATTTGTGTTTACTAGGAAGTGGGAAATTATTTCTTGTTATACATAACTTGTGTAAGTGTGTGTTATATTGTAGTTTCCTCTTAATTTTCTCTTTTCTATATAAATACATGTAGTTAGTTTCAGCATAGACCTGGCTTTGGAAGTTTTTTTTCCCTCTCTCCCTCTTCTTTTTTCCCTTGGCTTGTTGGGGGGAGGAGGAACCCTTTTCACTCTGTCCTGGACAGTTGGCACTTTGCCAGCTCAACCCAGGACAGTATTTAAGGGAATTAAGCTTTGTTTTGGAATTTTGGGGTTGATGGGCACAGGAAACAATTGGGTTATTGTCTTTGTCTGGGTCATTACACACAAGGAAATACTTCTCTTGGAATGCAGACCATTCTTGAGAAAACCAATTAGATTGCAACTAAGCATGATTTGAATGGGTTAGAGGGATCTGTAACCAAAAGACATAGGGAATCATTTTTCAAGGATTTAGCCAGAGAAAACCATAAATTTCTAAATTCAGCAACAAGTCTCTCATATATGTGGCTAGTAAAATTCAGGGTGTTTCCCAGTGCTGTCCTCCTCCAAGGTCAACAATCAGAGCTTGCTCTTTCCATATCTCATAGTCTGGTCTGTTTCCCACACTACACCACTCAGTTTGGTGTCATCTGCAAATTTACTGAGGGTGCTCTCGATCTCTTCATCTATGTCATCAACAATGATATTAAATAACAATGGTTCAAATACAGGCCCCAGAGGGACAGCACTTGTTACTCACTTAACAGGCCACCCATCAAATCCATCTCTCCAATTCAGAGAGAAGGATGCTGGGGGAGGGGGGGGGATTTTGTCAAAGGCCTTACAGACACCCAGATAGATGGCATCTCTAGCCCTTCCCTTGTGCACTGAAGCAGTCACTCCATCACAGAAGGCCACTAAGTTGGTCAAGGAGGACTTCCCCGGTAAAGATATGCTGACTGTCTTGAATCACCTTCCTGCCCTCCATGTAACTTAGCACAGCTTCCAGGAGGATCAGGCACAGAGACAAGGCTGACAGGTCAATAGTTCCCGGTGTCCTCCTTTCTGTCCTTTTTAAAGAAGGCTACAATGTTTCCCTTTTTTCGGCTTGGCAGATACATCAGCCAAATTCCTCAGGACTTTTGGGATGTATCTTGGCCGGTCCTATAGACTTATGCATGTCCAGGTTCCTTTGGTGGTTAAGAACCTGATCTTCCCTTACAGTAGGAGGGACTTTGCTTCCCCAGTCCCTGTCTTGAAGTCCATCCACCCAAGGAGTGTGGGAACAGAAATGAGTACCCCAGTCTTCTTGTCTTATCAGTTTGCCAGACTTGTTCGTGACCTTCCTTTTCTGTCTGATATACCTTCTAGTTCCTCTTTGTGTCCCTTGCCGAGTTCAGCTCCAGGTCCACCCTGGCTTTCTTGATCCCATCCTTACAGAACCAAACAACATCCCTACACTCTTCCAAGGATAGCTGTTCCTGCTTCCACTGTCTGTACATTTCCTTCTTTCCTTTTAGTTTGACAACAGGTCTCAACTCAACCATGCCAGTCTCTTGCCTGTCTTTTCTAATTTCTTACATCTAGGGATCAAGAGCTCTGGCACTGTATGAAAAGCATTCTCTTAGATCTACCAGCTCTGGTCTGCTCCCTTGTCCCTAAGGGCAGTTTCCCTTGGGGCCCCATTGACTAATTCCTTGGACAACTGAAAGTTTGTGTAGTGCATTGTGGCTTCATTGTCAACCACATGGAAGAGCAGTAATGGATAATAGTCTGAGGGCTGTACCAGACTAGGAGGTTTTCTAGTGATATTTCCTAGAATCCTAGTTGAATACTACGAAATAATATCACCAACTTATTCAAGTGTTTTATCAAAACAATTGATGTTGAAGCATCTCAGGAGACCCAGTGCTGACCTTTTTGCTTGAATAGCATCCTCTCTCTGAAACAAAAGCAGCCAGTTGTCTGAAATGGAATGTCACATTACTTTTCAGGGAGACTTTTGACTTGCAGTATTTAGAAAAAGTAGATCAACACATGCTCTAATTATATTTAGCATAACAGCCTTATTTAAAATGTAAATTGTTATAGTTATTCTTTAATGTTATTTGCAATAAATCTACTCAGCATTAATTCCCCAAGTAAGGGTGCATTATTTAGTGCATAAATTAAAAAATATAAAAAAGGTCTTTAAAAGATGTTTACTCTTTTCAAATAATGGTAAATACAGGTACAGAGCAAATTTAAAAAACAGGAAGTTTTTTCTGGCTTGATTAGGGATTATTTTTTCTTGGTGATTTCAGAATTTCTTGTTAATTTGTTAGTTGTTTTCCTTCTTTTAAAGAAGTCATATCAAAGACCTAAGACCAGACAGATCTTGTCCTGTCATAGAACCTTTCCTATCCATATATAGGATATATATATATATATATATATATATATATATATATATATACACGAATATATATATATATATATATATATATATATATATATGAATATATATATTCAGCAGATGACAATGATAGTGAATTCAGTATACTTTCAATTTGATTACACAAAACGCTCTACTCCCTAGGTAATTGTAGAGGGGATGTATGGTATGAAACATCTCTTAAGACAAAGCCTCCCTAAAAGAGGAGTCTTGGAATATTTTTGTTGCTTCCTCAAAACCTTGAGAAAGACAGCATCACTAAGGAACAAAAGCTACTTTACGATAAAAATGTGTCCTATTCTCTTGTTTCAGGACAGCACTTAACTCTTCTTTAACTTTTTCAAAATAGGAATTTTGTTAAAATGAATGCTGTTTATTATATTCCTTATATGAGAGGGGTTTGAAAATTCTCTGCAAATGCATTTTTCTCTGGTCAAATTTTACCCCATCATTGGTGGGGTAAACTTATGCTAAGATTACCAATAGGATCCCTTCTACAAGGAAGAAGCTGCTAATTTTAGACCACCCTTCATTTCACAGAGTCCATGGAACTCAGTTGGAGAACTGCCTTCAATTTTCATGTGCAATTCAAGCAGTTATGACTTTTTTCTCACCTCCTGCCATAGGACAGGTTAGCCACACAATTCATCAAGTTTGTCCTGAAAATGGAAACAAGCAGGAAAGTGAGTTCAACTGGTGATCACACAGTCCCATGGATGACTTCCTATCCCATGTGTGACCTTCTCTTTCTCATTCAGGTACTAACATAGTACGTGACAAGGAAGTAGGCAGGTGAAATAGAACATTAAAATTTCATATGGATTACACCAGAATTACAGTATTATGAAGCACCCCTTTAACATCTAAAGTGTGGAAAAATCATAGCATTTGGGACACATAAGTCTTCTATCACTTCTTGATACCATAAATACCATAGCTCGCATCGTCATGTATATCAGGTTTGGGTGTGAAACATCTTGTTACCAAGGGCAGCATTGGCCCGAATGAGGCAGCCATTATAAAATTGAGTGTGTGTGTGTGCTAGAATATACAAATTACATATACGGAAATATGAGAAAAATCAGATTGTCCCTCACTTTCATTTTGCCTTTTTCATTTTAGTTCCACGTTTCTAGCAGTACATAAGGAATGGGGGAACTGAATCCATGCTCATAATTAAATATATATATATATATATATGAAAGAAAAAGAAGGAAAAAAATTTCTCCCTGTGGGTTATCCTACTTGCAACAATCTAGTAAAAGCACAAGGGGCACTAACTGTCTTCCCCCATCAGAATTTCTGGTGCAGAAAAACTGACACATGTTCACAGCCTCACCAGCTGCACATCCCTTACTCTTCCATACACCAGCTCTCCTTTGCTTTGGGGATGCATCTGTTACTATAACATAATCTTTATTTATTATTATATTTACCTATGTTTTTATATTTAACCTGTTTTGTTTAACACTTCTCCCTTGTTGTTTCCTCATTCCTTTGCATACATTGAACTCTGCACTTCAGTCAGTGTGAAAGCAAAAAGCACTGGAAATATCATGTTTCAGATATTTCACATAATTTTGAATATTTTCAGATTGAGTTTCCATCAAAACACAGAACATATTTTTGACAAAAAAAAGTTTTGCGTTTGGTTCATAGTTTGTTTCTCAGTTCCTATTGTGCTCATTTAAGAATGTTTACATTTTCCTGTAAGGAACACTGTCTCCATTCTTGGGAAGGTAAGCAGGATAACCTGAAACAAAATAGTGTCCCAGATTTCTCAGTCTAGTGTTTCTTTACAAATGAAAGGAAGACACCTTCTTAGACTCAAGGAAATATACAGTCTACACATGTATTATTAGAAGTTGCTTGTTTTCTCATTTTGCAGATTGAAGCCAAGAAGATTAGCTCCTAAAAGTGAGAAAGGTCTGGAAGAAATGGTATTTCCTTGGACAAGCCTGTGACCTGAAAGAGATGTCAGGAGTGTTTTGCAGAAAAGAAAAAGAAGAAACAAGGCAGTGCATTTCATTTTAAAGGGTTTTTTCCCCACACTATGCTGCCTGAAATGCTAGAAAGGTCTTTGTGATACTAGCTGGAACTGCTGTGAGGTAATTATATGTAGTTACATAAAGCAACCTAATGCAAGGCCAGCAAATTGTCTAAAAGAAGGGAATGTATTCCTTGTTAAATGTTTTGTCATGATGACCATGCCTTTTATTTATCTCTAATGCAACATGCTTATTCTGCCCCATCCACTGTTTTCACCCTGCAAATTTATGAGGCTCTATTAATCTTCTGCCCTGCTGACTCTCTGTGTTGCAAAGTGTCAGCAGACTTTTGTACCTTGCTAATGTACAAAGTGCTTCTTATGAGTAATATCAGCATTTTGCCTTTTAATTGCACATATAATTTTTAGGTCTTACAGCTAATAAGGGAATTGAGACCATGGTTCATCATTGTCTTGAATGGTACTCCAGGGGTGTAGGGACTGTAGAAGCTCAGAGAAGAATATACTTGTCCTCGTTCCAAGCAATAGTTTCTCTCATTACAGCAGCTCCATTCACACCAGTACTGTTACAGGTTTGCCAGCACTTCCATTACAAGCCCAGCTTTTTGGGGTTTCTAAACTGTTGTAAAAATTTATAAAACATAATATGCATTCTTTCAGCCTAGTTTTTGTGGGGTTTTTTCATTATTATTATGCATTATTGTTTCTGATGTATTATTGTTACTGTTGGGTTTTTTATTGGGTTTGTTGTTGATGTGATGATGCTGTTATTATTATTACTACTACTGCTATTATTATTATTATTTCTATAGAAATTTATTGTACTGTTTTAAATACCTCATTACATGCAGAGGACCAAATGCTGTCTTGTAGTCAAACTGAAAACTGGCATTCCTCATATTTGAACTAAGTCATAAGTTTCATAGCTGGTTCCAGCTTTTCCATCCAAAATCAGATTAGAAAAGTGATAGCATGTTGCTAACTCAGAACAATGAACAGTAATTTCATATTAACAACCTTTAACAAGGAGTTTTCCCCTCATCTTGAAATTCACATTACTGAGGAATGTTCCTATTGTTCAGACAGCTGGGGGGCGGGAAATAGAAGTTTGCATCCTTTGTTCCTGTGGTAGTGGATCAGAGAGAAAAACTCATGTATATACTGGAGGGTTTGAAGACTTTGTGCCAAACTGTGAAATTAAAGGCCTCTCTCAGAAGTATGTAAAGCAATTAAAAGTAAACAGATTGACTACTGGAATACCATGCCATGGGAGCTGCTTGTAAGCAAATAACAGGCTGTCCCTAGCTATTGGGTATACTTTATTGTGGAAAAGTACAGATGAGAATCAGAGGTCTGGTATATTTTTCAGATCCTGCTAGGAGTGGTGAAAATAGAGGTACCCTAACCCCAATAAACAGTGCTGGAAAAATGGTAACAACAGATAAGGAGAAGGTTGAGTTACTCATGAACTTTTTCACCTCAGTCTTCAATGCAGTTTGTCTTCCCACACCCCTTGGGTGGATGAACTGCAAGACAGGGACTGGAGAAGCAATGTCCCTCCCACTGTGATAGAAGATCAAGTCCATGATCATCTGAGGAACCTGAATATAAGTCTGTGATACCCAGTGAGATGCATCCCAGAGTCCTGAAGAAATTGGCTATGTAGTTGCCAAGACCCTCTCACAGTATTTGAAGAGTCATGCAGTCAAGTGAAGTTCCTGATGACTGAAAAAGGGAAACTTTGTACCCATCTTTAAAAAGGATAGAAAGAAGGACACTGGGAACTATTGACCTGTCAGCCTAACCTCTGTGCCTGGGAAGATCATGGAACAGATCCTCCTGGAAGCTGTGCTAAGGCACATGGAGGACAGGGAGGTGATTCAAGACAGTCAGCATATCTTCACCAAGGGAAGCCCTCCTTGACCAACCTAGTGGCCATCTGTGATGGAGTGATGTAGTTGACACACCTGAGGGACACAACACCATCCAGAGGGACCTGGACAAGCTCAAGAAGTGGACCCATGGGAATATAATGTTTTAATACGACCAAGTGCAAGGAGCTGCTCCTGTGTCAGGCCAAGGCCCAGTATCAATACAGGCTGGGGGCTGAACAGATAGAGAGCAGCCCTGAGGAGAAGGACTTGGGGGTGCTGGTGGATGAGAAGCTGGACATGATCCAGCAATGTGCACCTGCAGCCCAGAAAGCCAATTGTGATGGGTTTGATCCATTTTGTATCCTGGGCTGCATTCAAAGCAGTGTGGCCAGCAAGTCGAGGAAGTTGATTCTGCCCCTCTACTCCCTTCTGGGGAGATGTTATCTGGAGTACTGCATCAAACTCTGGGATCCCCAGCATGAGAAAGACATTGGGCTGTTGGAACAAGTCTAGAGGAGTGCCACCAGGATAATTAGGGGAATGAACCACCTTTTCTACAGGGAAAGGCTGAGAGAATGTTGTTTGTTCAGCCTCAAAAAGAGAAGGCTTAGGGGTGACCAAGTTGTGGTCTTCCAGTACTTGAAGGAAGTCTGCAAGAAAGATGGAGAGGGATTATTTACAAGATCATATAGTGACAGGACAAGGGAGAGTGACTTCAAGCTGAAAGAGAGTAGGTTTAGGTTAGATATTAGGGGAAAAAACCATTACTATGAGTGTGGGGAGGCACTCAAACTTGTTTTCCAGAAAAGCTGTGGATGCCCTATCTATGGAGGTGTTCACGGCCCAGTTGGATTGGGTTCTGAGCAACCTGTTCTAGTGGAAAGTGTCCCTGCCCATGGCAGGGTGGTTGGAACTAGATGATCTTTAAGGTCCCTTTCAACCTAGGGCATTCTATGATTCTATTGAAATTTAGTAACCACTTTGAGTTCCTGGCCATAATGCAGGGAGTGTGGGTGGCAAAAAGGGACTGTCACTACATGGTTTCCAGAGACATTCTTCTGTCAGAAGATTAGATGCTTCTGTATGATCTCAGGAGGCTCATACCACACAAATCAGTTTCTTATTTTCATTTCTCCTCTTCCTGCACACCTATATCTCGATGAGATAACACTTCAGAACATCTCATGTCTTCCCTCCGGTTTCCTCACTCTTTCCCCGCAGTTTACAAACATTCGCATCATTTTGGATATACACCTAAAATTTTTAACATTTGGTTGTTCTATCATATCCAGTTCAGTACTGTTCTTATAAATTGATGTATTACTCATGCAATTCAGGGTTCAATTTTCAAACTTGTCGATTTCATACTATATTATCATCATAACTATTGATTTCAAAGCAGCCACAAACATTTTTAGTCTTTCACTGAAAGAACAAAAAAGAGACATCTATACTCTGTGGAGCATAAAATCAAAACCTGTATACACATGACACAATGAGATGCCAAGTTAGTGATTCCAGATAGATGTCTAGGCACAGTGTGCCCTTGTGAAGATATGTGCCAGGGCCTGCAAGCTGTGTAGCCACATCTTCACACATTTTGAGCTTAGACTAAGCAACTATGGCCTCTTAATGAGTTTGGACCCTTCACTGCATTGATACATCTACACTGGTTCCTTTTCTGGGGTCAGCTTACTGAATGGTGGCGGCATGTTGCCAGATGGCTTTGATTGACAAGTCAGATATAGCTATACTAAAAAAAAGGACAGGAACAAGACCATACTTCACATAATCCTGGCAGTAATTTTGAGCATTCAAGTGGTTTTGGTCTCTTATGAAAGCTCATTCTATTTTGTTCATTTGTGGGAAAAAGATTATGAGATGAACAGTAAAACCTGAATTACTTGAATACAAACCGAGAAAGGCAAGGAGGGTTCAGACAGGCTATGTGTAAGTGTTCACAGACTTCCTCATTAATTGTATCCTCACTCTGACTTCCTGGTTCCTCGTTTGTTTGGTGGAAAAAATTATCCCATTTTCAACTGAACAGAGCCTTATTGTTACCACTGTTTTCATAGTTCTGAGGAGAAGATCCCAATTATACTCTTTCCAGCCAAGTTTCTCATCTGAGTTAAGAATTGTATTTCTACTATATAATCATTGACACCTGTAGGATCTGGAAATCCACTGTGAAAAAGTTTTAAGTATTTGTCTGTGTATATACCTATATATATATATATATATATATATATATATATATATATATATATATATATATATATGTATGTATATATAAATAGGGGTATGGGTTTAAAAGATCCCTATGTTAGAGATAAACAAGGTTCACTATTCAGACTCTCACTCCATCTCAGCATTACACTAAACCCACAATCCTTTCTCCACTACTCACAACATCTCCTGAACTGCACAACAAAATTACAGGCCTTACGCTTTCTACCATCCTCTATATACGCTACTTGATTTAAACAGTAGTGTAAAAATCCCTACTGACAACGCTGTTACTGATTATGGGGATAAACCTAAAAATTTTCATTTGGTAGATTTCAATGAAAATCAGAGTACCAAAGAGGCTTCTGAAAAGGTTTTTTAGGCAAAAAAGTAGCTATCATAAAGATGTAACTAATTATGCACAGTACAAAAACACTGAGGAAATACAGATATTGACATTAGTGTTTCTAAAAAGGCACTTTATTTTCTTACAGTTTGAAATAATTTTTTCTTACCAATCACAAAAATGCCCTTCTTTCAGATTTTCTACTGTGTCTCCCCTCAAAGAAGCGTAATATTACAAAGGAAAGTCTTAACCTTAACTTACCTCTCTGGTAAAATTAAAATTGCTTCTAAACTTCTGAGGCTTATATTCCTTCTGTTCTTGAAATGTTCATGGAACAAAAAAAGTATATAATTCTTTTGTACGCTGACTGCATGAACTTGACTTCTTTATTTCTTTTGCTGGCTCCTCTTTTTAAACTGGATAGCAGATTATCAAATGCTCTTAAAACAAAGCTAGACTACATTAATTAATGTTGTATGTGCACTTGAAGTGGGTAATATAGTTCATCCTCTGGCACTCAGCTCATTAATTTCAGAATGTATGTTACTAAACCTCTCATCTTGGTTTTATCTAATTAAATTATTAAGATGAAACTTAATAAAATCAGAGGTTTTTAAATGTCATTCAAGGCACAGATACAATTAAGAGATCAAATATTCATAGCTTTAGAAGACTCAACCCAGCAAGACCACTTTTTGTGTATGGTCAATTTTGGGTTGATTTTTTTCCAAACTGAACTGTCTTTATTTCAATAACATTATGATTTGCAAAGATAGAGAGGAAATTAGTACATACTATTCTGAACAGAAAGGTTAATTGATGTTGAGTCTAGTATTGATATATACATATTATAAACCATATGGAATCACAAAGTAACCTAGAATCACTACTTTGCAATCAAAGTACCAGTCACAGAATCACAGACCTACTCATATTGGAAGGGATCTTGAAGGCTTTTTATTCCCAACTCCTGCTCATCACAGAAGCAGCTCTGAGGTCACACCAAATTGCTCAGGGCTGTGTCCGGGCAGGTCTTGAAAACCTCCAAGGACAACAACAACACAGCCTTTCTGGGAAACCTCCTCCACTGCCTGAATGTCCTCTTGGGAAAAAGGTCTTTCCTTATATTAAGTCTGAGCAGCCCTTTTTCTTCAGCTTAAGCCCATTGCATTTTGTCCTTTCATCATGAAACTCCATGAAGACCTTTACTCTGGATTCTTGATGGCATACTTGTAAGCTTTGGAAGTCAACACACAACAATTAGTCGCTAGGTTTGTCAGAGCTCCCTTCCCTGACTCACCTGGCACTGGAAATCTTCTTCACAGGATTCAACCAGGGCTAGAGCATATGCTTCTGACTGAACGCAGAAGAGCTATGAGAGCTCAAAAGGTGACTGCCATGAACACACAGTAGAAGGTTTAGTGTAAACACCTAAGGTGCAGTGGTAGAAGGATGGGGAAAGATAAGTTCTGGGGCCATTTTATCCCTATTTTGGCACAAGTCAGAAAGTATGGGTACTCCAAACATGACATAGTCTAACACAGTTGATTATGCATATCTGGACTGAAGAAACTTCCCCACAGAAGACAGTCACAGCTCATGCCACCTACATAGTGATTATTACTCATTGACAATATTAGCAACTACAGTCTTGATCTTATTCTATGACTGATACCTGAAACAGGGGCATAATAGTCTGTGCAGTTAAGTTAGATGGCCTCATGACCTCATATCAAGTGTCCTTACCTATAGGGGCTATTTAGAAATAACTGTAAGTCATGTTATGTAGGTACATTCAAATTTGTGACGATAAATATTTTAGGGAAAAGTTTTTTACACAAAATAAGTTTGAGGCCACTGTACAAGAGAATAAACAACCAGGAGCACAGGCACAGGACGAGAGGGGATGTATCCTCGCTGTCTTGTCATATTTTGACTTTTGAATCTTTTACAAAGAAAGTTCACAGTATAGGAGTTGTGCTACAGCTAGCTGATGTTTTGCAGACACTGTACTGAGAATCTAGGGAATGGCCGTTCTTAGGGTTGAAAAGCCAAGCATTCCAAAACCCAGAAAGTGTAAGGATTTCATACAGTTTATACATAATGAGTCCATAGCAATCCTCCTCAGGCAGGCTTAACAAGAGAGTGATGCTGTATATGTAGTTTCCTACGGTTTCACAGACAGAAGAGGAATAAAATGGTGACAAAACTGTCTGTACTCAAAAGGATTATCTGGGACTGGAATGTTTTTCCTTATACTCAGAAGTTTCTTCCTTCTGTTCCATCCCTTGCAAACATTTAATCTCAGAGGTTTACCTATTTTCTACCTCCAGGACCTAAACTTTCTGTGCCTATCCTCAGCCTCCAATTTTCAAACTTGCCATCTGTTGTCAGAGATGCAACTTGTGTAGATGGATGCTGCTACTCAGCTCTTTCCATCTAAATTTGAGTGTCCTTTTTCCAATTCTGCTCTTAGACCATTGAAGGGGCTTGAACCTTCTGTGATTTGAATTCCTATCTACAGCAGTGAATATGTTGCCTGCCACAGAGGGAGGCACATGTCTGCTTATGTCTCAAGCTGATCAAAAACCTAAGTGTCAAAAGGCTTGTCAGGCTGGGGCCCACGGCATAGGTACAGATGCGTGCAATGAGTTTTATAAATCTGGTGGGAAAAGTCCCGATGCATGATGGACTAGTATCTTTAATGCAGCCTGAATGGATGCCGTGTTAATGCCCATGGAAAATACATGCAGCACCTCTGTAACTTGGGTTAAGAGAGGATTCTGTTACCTTTCTGCTTTCCCTTTGCCCCTCAAAATCTGCTTCAATAAGTTGCTTTCACAGAAATAGCTGGATTTAATTTTGACTAGTGCTGGAGTTAGCTACCCATATATGGCTTGCAAATATCACTTGGTACATGGAAGAGCTGGTGAAGTAAGCAGACTCAGGAATGTGGTGTTTGGTTCCAGACACAAGAAGCCTCCTACCATGAAGTCTAGAGTCCAGAGGTTAGGTGGTTTAACAGCCAATTTAATCTATTTCAGAAGCATCATTTCTGATTTCTTACTTGATATGATGCAGTTATTTTCAAATTAAAAGAAAAAATCCATCAGTGACAGTAATATCTTGTACAAAACAAAGAGCAAAGCATTTTCTATTTTGGAATGAGCAACTAGAATAATGCAGAATTGAAAGGATGATAAGGAGATAACTTGAAGGACATAATTATAGATGAAGATCCTGTTTTAGCAAGGTAAGTTCACCAAGTCATGATACTGGGCAGGGCATTGCTTCCGCTGAACTACACGGGATTAGCCACTTATTAAACTGGTGGTTCAGGATTGGAACAAAAGTATTAATTTAGTCAAACTGAGGGTGTCTTGTCTATTTGCCAGACCTATGAATGCACATCCAGAAAGAAGTATGTTTGCTCTCACAGGAATGACAGTCATCATTTAGCAACAAAACATTAAAATGTATTGCCTGTATTAAAAAAAAAATTCTTTTGGGCAGCCAAGATGTCTGTCCTGCTTTGTCTACTTTTGTCTTCTTATGATGCTTAGGTAAACAACCACAGTCTTCTGACAGACAGACCATCTCAGTGAGTAAGGTTGGTATGCGATAAAAGACTCTTGTCTATATTCATTTTAGATTGTACCTACAGAGGATTTATAGAAACAATACCTAGGTGGCACTGAGGAAGCTATCAGTGCTATTTACTGGCAATTTAAAGGAATAAACCCGCAGTTATGCCTGTGTTTGCTTTCCCTTGTGGTCTCCCTGCAACGCTTTCTAATCCTATTGTGACTTGATTGTTTCACAGCAAAGTGCTCCACAGAGGCCAGTAATTGGCACACAGGTTCAAATTAGATTGCTGTGTGTTTAGGAAAGCAGGGGTCATTTCCCATCAGCACCACTCATTAAGAAGCAGAGTGCTAAGTCTTCTATTACAAAAAATACTCATATGTAAGAGTGTGTGTGTGTGTGTGTGTGTGTGTGTGTGTGTGTGTGTGTGTGTGTGTGTGTGTGTGTGTGTTTGAGAGAGAGTTTTTATGTATAACCTAGAACAGAATTAGCCTGTGATCAACAATATCCATAACAACTTCGGTAAAGGAATATATTAGCTATATACTCAGTAAGAAATTGCTTAATGCTGCATCTGTCTGTTGTAAAAAATAATAATTTTCACCTTGTAAATATGAAGTTCAAATAGGTGAATTCAGAAGCAAGCTTAGACGCAGTTGAAAGTTGGCCTTTTGTGCCCCTGGCTCTTGTGAATTTTAATCAGGCTCCCAGCATTAATTGCATATCAGCCAAGTTTCTGTTCTGTTATACTCGAGGCCCCAGCCAGCTCCTGCACACTTACTGCAGTAAGGAAAGAGGAGCGGAATTCGGAAATGAGTGTGCTGGGCTTCACATTGGCTGAAGGAAGGTAGAGAACATCAGTGTGCCCCAGAAAGGAGAATAAAGGGAAGGTAAAATAAAGAAAAAAAATTTTAAAAATCTGTCAAAATGTGCAAACACTCTATGTAAAACCTTAATTGATTCTGGAAACAAACAACTAACTGTTTCATAATGTTTAAACAGAGGAGAGGCATTTGTATGATTCTTGCCTCACCTAAGATACTCTGGGCACCTGAGTTTCTTCAAGTGTCTTTTCCTCTAGGATGACTAAGGAAGGTGCCTATCTGTGACATGCCCATGGCTCCTTCAGTACCAGAAAGTAGGGACTGCTGCACTCACACCTCTGGGGAAATCTCACTTGCTATGCTTCCATCAACCATTTTTAACTCACACAGTATCATTACTGTGGTATAGCACCTATTTTGCATAATAGCCTAGTGGTTAGAGGTCTCCTGCCTGAAAGAGGACACCCCCGGTATAGCATCAGATGGCTGCAATCCTGTACCATCCTGAAGCAAAAGAGTCCCATAGGAAAAGAATACCAGCATATTTCTAGGGAGAGTATTTTCTGCTCTTTAATGAACCACAGGCAGGGAGGAGGGAAGGTCACTGCATGGAAATAGCACAAAGGTGGACAGAAAAGTGGTTGAGCATGGAGGGCTTGGTGGCACAAAGTTCACCTGAAACCAAGCATGTATGAAATGCTGGTCTATGCCCTGAGGAGTGGGTAGGTATTTCACATGATGCCTTGCAATTAACCCCTGTAGGACTCCCTGCCCTGCCTGGTCACTTCATTTCATGAACCTGTTTCAAGTTTCAAATCCCAGTTTCACAGAAGTGTGATGCAGCAGACAGATGGGGTCTGGCATGCGTACCTCACTATTGCCTGTTCCATCTCCAGTGGATCTTTATCTAGTCAATCCACATAAGCATCTACCTAAACTCTATTCACTGGGTTCAGAGCTGATATGCTGAAGTCAGCCATGCAAATTCTGCTCCTTGGACACCATTCCACAGGTGACCCTGTTCTTAAAACTGCTTTGCTCTTCCCCTCATGATTCTATTATTTAAAGTTTTTTGCTCTCTTCCACAATTCCTAAAGTCTCCCATGCTGAGGTAAGAACCTCATGAGAAAGGCCCGAATGGATCAATGCACGGCTGCATCCTGTAGCTTGTGGGCAGCACATTTTTGGACTCTAGTGGTGTTCAAAAATGCATTACTAAGAAAGATAGAAAAAAGAAAGTATAAGAACATATGGGGTCCTTTCCATAGTCCTCTCCTGGTTTCCAACTGCTTCCAGCCATGGGTCTTTCTGAAATAGCCTGGGATTCTATGTCTCTAGTGAACATCAGTTAATTTCTTTTTCAAAGTATTTGTCCAGTGTCCTTTGAACCTTTGCAAACTCTTTTCTTTCCAGGAAAACTCTTATTCTCCTGAAAACAAAATACATTAACATAATTAAGTAAATCATGCTTCTTTTTTCTCTCCTTTCGCCAGAGAGATATGTTTTTCACACATTGGAATGAAAAAAATCTGCCGTGTATGTGAAAAGTAGATAGCACTTCACTTCTGCGTGCTCCCTGTGACGTGAGCCTTAAAGGTACACTATAATGATGCAACCTATCGTGGAGAGCAATATCAAGTCTAGGATGACGATACAAAACAAGAAAAGAAATATGCCTATCATCTGTGGAGGTTTGCTGTGTAAATGAAGTGAAATTTCAGTCAGTGCTGGCATTTCTTTTCTCCACTCCCTAGTCACCATCAGCCCATGTTGTGCATTGCTTTTTTATCTGCATTGTCTTTTATATCCTGTATGGATATCTCTTTATAACCAGACACAGTTTTGCAGAGACACCTTATCTTTAGACCAGGACTGCATTCCTCCATCTTCTTATCATATACCTATTGAAATGTTGTGAACTCCACTGTCATCTGTGGGTTGAAAATGTGTTAGCATGTCAAGTATGAAACAGGAACACAGTTGTTACTTCAGTTCTGCTGAGATTTGCCTTTGTCTCCCTAGCATTTAATCGGGTATTCACTAGCATGCTGAGAATATATCTTTTTTCTTGGAATGGCAACAGAAATACTGCTGCTCCCTGAAATCCCATTCCTTGTTGTTGGACTTTCACAATGATTAATGTGGGGGGAAAACACCTGATTGTCTGCTTTTTTGCTACAGAAGACAAACCATGAGAAAGCAGAGTGATATATTCAGAAATATACACTTGTCATTCTAGAATGAAAGGCACAGACACACTTTCAAGAAACTGGGGAAGGTGAGGAGGGAGGACAGCAAAGAGAAAAGGAAAAAATGAACACAATGGAAATTTGAAAATTTAAAGAAATAAATGGATTTGTAAAGTTTTATGACACAAATCATTGTAAAAACAGGAGAACTGCAACATCTACTGGATCAAAGTCCCATTTAGCCCAGTATCTTGCCTCCAAAAATGGCCAGTAGTGGTGCTCTAAGAGAGGTATAACCATGTTATAACAGATCAACAGCAGAAAAACTTTTCCTGAACAGTCTCTCAGTTACTATTGATTTCCTGAATGGAGGTCTATCTGATGGTCCAGGGTAGATTTTTCTCCCATTCTTTCATTAATTTCTTTTAATCAAATGACATCTTAACTTGTAACATTCACTGACTAGTTCCACATCAAACAGGCACCTTTTCTGTTTTAAAGTTGCTATTTTCCAGTGAGCAAACTACAAGTCCTGCTGAGGTCATTACATTTCCTCATATGCTTATACACATGGGTTATGTTCAGAGTGAGAGGGAGATTCTAATAAACTCCTGTGATGTATATTGCTCAGAAGTAACATAAGTTTAGAAAGGTCCAAAATATGGTCTAAACTCTGTTGGTCTCCCTATTACCTCTCAAGATTTTCTTCTCAAATGCACTATTTCTAATTTATCTCCACTCTTTTTTAATTTATTCTAGAGCTACCATGAAACCAAAATAGTACAAAAATTTAATGAAAAAGTTAAATGCAATAATTTAATCAATAGAAAGGATAGTATGCAACTATCAGACCAGTCTAAGTTATGTCACATGATAGGTCAAACAAAGTTCATTCCTAACAATGCAAATCACAAATCAGTGTCTCAGGAACAGCATATATAAAACAATGTCCAAAACATCCATAACAGGTTTATTCCCTTATAATTATTATTAGCTTGGTAATAGTCATTAGTGACCTATCTCTTTCTTCTGATTTAGTAAAGTACACCTAATAACAAAGAGGGGTCAAATGTACAAACCAAATGACACTGTATTCCCTAGGTACATAGAGCAGTTTCTAATGATGTAATAAATGCCTTGCAGTGTTTTTTTCCCACACACCAAAATTAAGCCTATTAGAATAAAATACGCCAGTTGAAAACATTACAAATCCGGCCTGGCATATAAAACAAATCTTCATAAATAGTGCTAAAGTGACAAACTACCTCTTGTGTTAGAGAAGCTGAATATATAAAATAGATTTTATTTCAGTTCTCAGTTAAAACATCAAGGCTTCAGAAATATCATATAGTTACTATGTAAAGAATGAGTGAAAGCAGTATCTCATTTTTGCCCCTTTTTTGCAAGAGGAATTATTTTTTGCAAGGAATTAAACACGTCTTCAACAAAAATACAATTTTTTTGAGAATCTGTCTTTTTCCACGAGGAGAAAGGATTGTCCTATAATTTCAGTCTTCATATGAATATTTTAGCACAGAAGAGATTACCTCCTCTTAGATGAAGAGAGTTGGTTCACAGTTCAGGGGGAAAATAATAATAATCATAAAAATTCATCTCTCTATTAAGGGTAGCTATAAAATCAGATAGTCCCTCACTTAAATGTGCTGGAACCCACTCAAGCCATTGAGTTTAAAACTGTGGTATTATTATTCTTTCATGTCTAAAGCTTAGCAGTACAAAGCTGGTCTCCAAGCACTTACTCTCTATAAAGAAACACAAATGTTTGGCCTTTGGGCTGTAAATATTGTGTCACCATTGATTTTTAACATGTAAACTGTATTTTCCTGAATGTCAAGTATTCTCAAAGTGCAGGGACTCCCATGAGCATGAAGTGTCAGGAATTAAAGACAGTATAAAAGCAGGAGCTACAAGCAAGGAAAGAAGAAAGTGACAGCAAGAAATGAGAGAAAGAAGAAATGAAAAAATAACTAATATGAACCTGGCTAGGTATTATATTATCATTTATCTCCCGGATGAAAATGTCACCTGGGGAGCATACCCAAGATACTATCAATAAACCTTTCTTACTACATAAAACCTTTTCTTTAAGGATTTGTGTATCCTGTGCACTAGAGGAGACATTTTTCCCAGCTATGCAACAGGGTTAGTTTGGGAATCAGACATGCAAACAGTGAAAGCGTCAGTACCTGAATGAAAATGTGCCTCTGAAAAATTGCTATTATTGCCGTTAACACTTTAGTGTTTGCTATTTTGTCTTCTATCAGCTTCTTTTATGCTACTTTGCCAAACTGATCTCCGTGAGGAGGTGTTTCAGAGCGGGACCCTAATTTTACCAAGTCGGATGAACTAGAATCAAGTCATCCCATTCTTTGCATCACCTTCAGTGATGTCTGCCATGAAGTACAGAGGGATGACTGGAGGTGAACATAGCTGCACCTCTAAAACAATCCAAGCTGAGACAGCACCTTGATCACACAGCTAGGAAGTAAAGCTGAGAGGGATTCAGCCTACTGAGAGCAATGACTTCTACAGTGTAGCCTCAGACAGTGTGACTTTGTAATGTTCTTTAGATATACTGATGGTCAACCACCAGCCTATTGAACAATGAATAAAAAGAATATTCTTTTTTGATGATTATTCAGAGTAAACACATCTCCATAACTTATTTCTATAATCAGTGCAGAAAGCCAAGGTTCCTGAGAGGGTAATGCAGAGTATCTTGGGTCAGGTTCCTCCTCTAACTCTTAACCTCTTCCAGAAATTTATGTGAATATTTCCCTAAACCAAACCTTTAAATAGCAAATTCAGTCGAGACTGAAGGAGAGACATTGTCTTTCCTATTCTGAAAATGTCTCCAAGCCACTGTACTGTAAAAGTTGTGGTGGCTAAAACCCTGTTTGCTTTTATCTTTCCCTATCCCACACGCCACGATCTGCAATAATTTGAAAGATATTGCACACGAGATTCAGATATTTCATTGAATTATTTTCTCATTTATTGTGTTTACTAGAAGTTTCTTTTGGAATTTCAAAAATAGTCTGGCATCCATCTCAATTTTATCTGCCTAAGAACAGTCAAGTTGCTGCCAGATATTATCTCAGACATTTACATAAATATTGACTATTTAATGCAAAACATGTCTTAAAGATACAGGCACATATGCCCACTCCTCTTAGGAAGATTAATGAACTCTGAGTTCTGAAACACTTCAGGATCATTAAAGGAGACTTTTTGATAAAGACTTGAGAGATGGTGAGAATTTCCAACTCCCAATGTTAAAACACTTGTCTTGGCAGCAGACATCCAGGGCCTGGAACACCTAGCCTAGAGACCAAAGATACTCCTTCTATTTAGTTTATCAAGATGAAGATTAAGAAGTTATTTGACAAGTATAAAAATGCAACCATAGGAAAAGATTTCTGACATGTTCTTTGTATGTAAATGAAAGTGTACCAGTTTCCTAGAGCTAGAATTAAGCTGTGTTCAGCAATAAAAGCAGGATCCGGTCTATTCAACTAACTAAAGTTGAGGAATTGCAGGTATTCCAGTGATAATATTTGAGATATCTATCAAATTGATATTACTAAGGGAAACTTATCCTACCTCATAGATTCTGCTTAAAAAAAATCCTATTGATCTAAGTTAGATACAAAAATGAGATGTTTTCAAGTCTAAACAAAGTGATTACTTTTGAGGAACCATTTGGAGATTACTTCAGATATTCTGAGAAGTATCTGTTGGTTTGTTTTTGGTTTGGTTTGGTTTTTAGTACCTACATAAAAGTTTAATTTAAGAACAGTATTTTATTAAACAGCAAATCATTTAAGGAAAAATTAGGTAGACAAGATCTCCCCCAAAACATTTCTATCCATTGGATTACCACCTGGATAAAAGTTAGTTACCATTTTCATTAGACATTGGAAAAATTAACTGAGGATGGCATTCTGTGGCTAGAAGTGTTTCCCTAAGAGGCAGAACCTCAGCTATAAGATGTGATGGAAGGATCCCAGGGTGCAATTCCATGTCTGGTGGTGATTAAGATTAAGAGATAACACAAGATGCATCTTCATCCACATGTAAAACATCTATGAAGAAGAGCAAAGAAATTGGTAATCTACCTGCTAAGATGTGTATCTTGTCAAGTTAAGCAGTATGAGCTCTTAGGTGCTGCCAATTGATTTTAGAGTGCAATTTTAAGGTATTATAGAAGCACTCATTTGGACCCATTTGATTCTGAGATCCTCTTTCTATGTGACTGACTGAAACAGAAACAAAATCATCTGCTTTACAAACAATTACCTGTAGTCACCATGATCTCCAAATGGCACCTAAGTCCCCTCATGATCAGAGCTCCTGCAGTTGCAGGTGGGGACTCTTCCTTTGGATTTTGCATGAGGGTTGGCTGCCTAAATGCTTGTACATTTATGGCATATAACTTCTGATTGGTACAGACATTTTTAAAATAGGTACTGTGGATTAAACCAAGAGAAAATAAAGCCTACCAACTTATCAAAAGAATTATTGTAGTTTTCAGTTGTCCTCCCACCACAAGGGAGAAGTATCTTTTCTAATAAATTAAAACATTATAAACAACACCTACATAATGATTCTAAAAAAGCCTGGGATCCAGTAAAGATTGTGGAGGTTACTGATACTCCTACACATTTCCAGAAAATTTTTTAACTTTATATCTAAGCAGTAAATTTGCCTTTCTGTCTCTCTCACCTACATAGAATGATGATACCAACATTTATTCTACACTGGAAAATATGACAGTAGTTTGTGTTGTGCAGGAATAGTTTTGAAAATCTAAAATACAGATGTTGATTGTCTCAAACTATTTAATTTTCAATTAAGCATTGAACTTTAGAACTGGCAGGATATACAAGATTTTTCTATCCTTGAATAGCAGTTCATCTTTGTCTATGAATAATACATCTTGCTACAATAGTGCAGTCAGATACTGGTATAATTAGATACATTTCTGAGGTCTGCCTATGGTTCATGCATCAAACACTGATCCTTCAGGCTGCCTTGTATAGGTCTATAGGCTTGGGACACTAAAGAAATGAACACAGTCATGCTAACAGTTCCCTCACTCCAGTTACAGATGTAAGATGACAGTGACTGCTCCAAGGCATACTAATTACAAAGTATTTAGCAGTCAGTCTCTAGCACACACCTGCCAGAAGCAGAGAGGGGGAAATGTGATATCCTTGTTTCTTATGTTACACAGATCCCAGCTGGAAGTTAAGTTCTTAAGAGCCCAATGACTGTACAAACCATATGCTCTCACAGTTCAATCACGCCCATAGCTTTCCTCATTTTGATGTATATTTGGCATTACTAGATAATGTGATAACTTCAGACTAATCAGACAGATATCTTAACTGGTGGGAGTATTAAGACAATACAGTGCTACAGATAACATCAACTGCATTATGTTAGTCTGCATTTCTGCATAATGGCTCCAGCTCCTAACCTGTTCCTACCACAAAATTTGTCAGGATGCAGCCCATTTAGTCTAGACACAGATTTTATTATTTCAAATTATGCCTACTGTGGATCTCAGCATTTTGAGTCCAAATAGCTACTAGAAAAAAAACACCAGCTCTGTCTGAGTGAATATTTCGCTATGTAGATCTACCTTTATTTAAAAGAAACAATACATAAATCAGTTAGAAGAGTCTAAAAACCCCCAAACTGTAAATTAGATATGCCCAATCATTGTTTTTAATAACTAAAGTCAGAATAATATCACCTCTGAAATCATACCTGTTCTAAAGTTCTATAAAGGTTTATAAAGAAAGTAGAGAAAAGGAACAGAACAGAAAAAGGAAGAACACACTCATTTACTGATGGTCCACAATTTAAAAAGGGAAATAAAAAAAGAGAAAGGTTTAGCAGCACTACCTTTCAAATGTGTGCTTATCAAATGCTCTGTTTGCAAGTTGTTTCAAGAAGCCAGGCACTTTTGAACTGAGGGAAAATTGATTTTTTTTCTCCTGACAACTGGTGAAGAAGAGATCATCTATATCAGAATCAGGGAAATGTTTTGCTTTCACATCAGAATATTCACTTGTGGCATCTGAACCCAATGGTTTTTTTTAAAACAATATTTTCACCTGACTGCTTAGACCCCTGGTCACAGGGCTAACACAGTTGCCCAACATCCCTCTGTGGTACAGTCAGGATTTGAACCCACAAACTGTTTTCACATCAGAGGCTTGGTCCTCTGGCTCACAGCAACTGCATTAGTACACATCCACATTATTACAGAGTTGAAGGCAAGAAATGCTTAGAAGCTGCCTAGTATCTGAAAAGATTCAGAACCACAGTAGCAGCAAGTCACTTCAGTGTGGGCTTAGAAAACACTTTTTCATATATACAGTGGTTCTGTCATTAGCACACAGGGGTATAGGGTATTCAGCAGGAAAAAAAAGGTTCCCTAGTGCTTCTATGCATGTTCCGTTTCAGTCTTAAGGACTTTGGGAAGGGACTTCATCTTGCATATGCAAAATTTTCAGCCAGAAAGTAAAGATGCAACCAAAGAGTTTTCAGCTGAAAATTTTGAGAGAATATCCTTGATGAGCAAACTAACTGTAAAAGATTTTGGGTGTTTTCTTGTCATTCTCTCCTCATCCTTGCAAGCTCATCATTCTTTCTTGCTTTTGATTTTGTCAAAGAAGAAAGGGGAGAAAGAGAAAATTGTATAAAAGCACAAAGAGTATTTTATGACCAAACACCAGAAGCTCTTGTATATAACTTCCATTTAACAAAAATGCCTATGTTCATTTTTTGTTTCAGTCGGAAAAACAGAAATTATTTCAAACATCATTGTTTGTGAAACCCAGCTGTTTCCATTACCATGAAAGAAATTTGGAACTCATGCAGTTCAACTACTCTATGTCAGTTTTAACTGATTAAAGGGGAATGAGAAAAGTGACCTAGCTTTTCCCTTCCCACTATTTCTTCTTTCTCATCTTGCTCAAACCAAACAACCAAATGTCAGTCATAACACAGTGAAATCTCTTGATGACTTACATGGTGGTTGTTTTTGAAAAAGAACTGAATTAAGTTTTCAGGATTTCAACTATTATGTGATTTTATCTTCTTGGCCAAAGTGTATTTTTCAGTAATGTGTATTTATGTATCCTTCTCTGTGGGTGGAAAACTCAGGCTCTAACACAGTGCATTCCACTCTTCTGTCCTTCAGGTACTGATAACTATGGTAAAAGAAGATCTAAACCAGACAGGTGGAAAACAGAAAAGTTGAGAAAAGAAGAGCCACATATCAGAAAGTTATTGCATTTTCCAAGGAAGAACTCACAAACAAAACATATTCTCACTTCAGAACTGGTCATGTTACCACAAAATCTGTGTGCACATTCAAATCCCATGATTTAGACTAACACTTCCCTTTGGAGAGCTCAGCATTATGTGTCAGCGTTGCTAACAAATGTGTTTGTTCACATTAGCAAAAGTATCTCCTTAGCCCTTTCCTCACCACAGTACTGCTTGTTGCACTGTAAAAAAAGGCAAATATAGACCCAAGTACACCTAGGGTGCTCAGTTGCTCTCCTCTTCTTCTGTCATGATCACATGGGCTTCACTCGCTAGTGAGAGAAAGGCAAGTTCTTCAGGCTTTGTTTCTGCATGATTGACACTTTGCATTTAACTATCTGCCTAGGAACTCGCTAAACCAGGGGGTGGCTGGAATAGAGTATCAGAGGGTAATCCCAGTGTGTGACAGTTGGCAAATTGAAGTTCGGCACTGTTCCCTGAAAGCAGGACTTGAGCTGCCTAAAGAACCAAGCAATATCTCTTCCAAATGGCCTACTAAAGATCTGGACTTCTTAAATTACTTTCTCCTTTTCCAAGTGGTGCCCTTGCTTCCAAGCTCCTTTATAGATGGAGCAATAAGAGCTACAAGAAGTTGTATTAGATTACCATTAGATAGTCTCTCTTCTCATAAGGATTTAAGTCTGTTATTCTCAGTGTATTTAATTTATGCCAAATTTTAATTAACTACTTGATTGCGCATTGCATTTCACTGCTTTGCATGAAGAATCTCATCTGCTTGCCCACTGTGTGGAATAGATATACAAATGTGCAATTACTCACTAACAATATTTTATATAAATCTGCAAGTTATAACTAAAAATGAAAACTAGTGAGATTTTGTGATCATGCTATACAAAACCCACAACAGAACAGAGCAATGTAACCAATGACAATGGCACCTCCTTTTGCTTAAAAATCCATAAGATAGGAAAGGTGCATATTACATGTATATTAATTACCTCCCTGTGTAGCCATCTGACTCACTGCCTACAAGAAGCAATGGTTTCTGCATCCAGCTCTTCTGTGGCATCACAAGCAGAAGGCATCCAAATGGCCTGAGGCACCTGAGCCACTCAGATCTATTCCATCACTTTTCTCCTTAGACAGTCTCCTGAATGTCTTCAGTCATGGCAGCCAGTTGTCCAAATCCTATCAACCATATTAGTAAATAGTAAAGCACAGAATAAATTCTGTAGAAGTGCTCAAGTTTAAGCTAAGAATGCCCACAAGAGGAACTGTGAATTGAAAGTAGTTTGATTTTCTTTTTTTTTTCTTTTTTTTTTTGCTGTTACTAAAGCAAAACACTTCTTTAATACTTTAGACAATGTTAGGGATTTTTTTCCTAAAACTGACATTTATTATGAATGTTTCTTGAGTATACAGTGGTCTGTTTTATCTTTATAAAATATCAGTCTTTGCTTCACATTTATTATTAATGCAAGATACACCAATCCCACTTAAAACTGTTGCATCAGGTGCTATTTGCAGGTGCAATTGTTTTGTTTAGCACATGCTATTTCAAGAAAAGGAGAGAGGTAATGTTTCACTCACAGTCCACTGATTGGTGTCTCAACAGGGAACTGGACACATACCTATATTTCATAATATATGCTCAACTATAGACTTAGTTCCACAGCACCCTGCCTGCAGTGCCACAAAACTGCATTCACTCACATATTCCTATCTCCAGCTTCATGCTTTTCTATATGCAAACAGCACATTATACACATCTCCATGATGGGAATGTCTGAGGGGAATAATCTTTAATTGCAATCAGAGGTCCATAAACACACTGTAGTGTGCTTTTGAAGACTGGATATATGCACAGTTGGTGCTGGTATAGAACATCTGGAAAGAAAGGGAACCTGGTAGAGCTCAGGTACTGTGCTGCCTGTGGAATAGCAAAGTGCTGACCTTTTTAGGAAGTCTGTCTAAAGAAATATAAGTCCTAAAACAGGAGAAAACCTCCACTGAAAAAAACTCTGCCCTTAAAGTGATATGCACTTTGGCAATGTGGACCAGCTACAGTGACGTGGGGAAAAAAAGGCCAGCGAATTTGAAATACCTCTATATTGCTGGATGTATATGAAAGGGTTTTGGACAACTTTTATGTTCTTTTTCGTTAATTGCATTTGGTTTGAGGGTTTTCTTTCTTCAGAATACTGATCTAGTTGCACTTGGCACAGGTGTTTGTTCTGGGACCTCTACACGTAAAGCAGGAAAGGGCTTGCTGGGAAGATCAACTAAAAAGGCCAGAAACCTCACCTGTACATCAGTACTTAGGAGTAAGCAGTCCTATAAATTAAGGGACAAAAACAGTCACTTTCAGAGGATCATTCCCATTTGAAGATGCATGGCTCTCCACTCACCATACAGGTGATTACTCCTCACTCAGGTAACTACTGGAAAATTCACAGGTAGTTAGGTGGAACCCAAATCCAAAACCAGCTCTGTTGCTGTTCATTAGATATACTAGAAGAGCTCGGTATGAAAGACAAAATCTGAAGAAATCAATAGTTACTGGGTGATGTACAGAGAAAAAGGAAGATATTTGTTTTCTTTTTATTGTCTGGTTATTCATAGGAGTTATAGTTGTCTCTAATTTTGTTATATTGTCTCTAATTTTGTAAAGATGTTTTAATGGTGAATATCTATTATGGTTTGGGCAGACATGTCTTGCTTTTTGATTGTAAAAGACAAATATTCTTTAAGTCAAATAAAGGCAAACCTTCTATGTCTGTATTTTCATTATTGTTGTGTCTTAACATCTATTATGTCATTAGATTTTTCTCTGTGTTTCAAAATACTAATCATGGGAGCTAACATTTAATTCCTCTGTTAGAAAACCTAAAAAAAACAAATCATACGCCAGTAGTTGTTGCTTATCTCTTACTCAACTGATCAGCGAACAAAAAACCAAACCAACAAAAAATGCCCGAGCTGATATTATATATTTAATGGGTGTAGAGACTGATCTGAAAGCCACTGTAAATAGCATTCATTAAATTTGCTGCAAAGATCAGAGGTAATGCAGCTGTCATGTCTTGAAAGAGTGGTTAAGTATCATTCCTGATAATTCAGATATTGAACTGATGACAGGGATTCATAAGAAGAGGATATAAAACTCTTTCAAATCATTGGGTACTTTACCTGTACTAAACAGCAGAATCGGGAGAGCAGGAAAAAGGTATGCAATAAGACAGAGGGAACGGTTCAGGAAAGTCAGTGTTAGAAAATACTGACCCTCTGCTATTAGCTGATAATTTTAAAAGAGACTTTTAAACTGAAGTATCACTGTGTTGAAGAGTTTTCTGAAAGCCTTATTCAAACTGCAGTGGGTAGGCAGCTAATTTTCCATGTAATATTATCTGAAGTGTGGAGGATGCTGAGACGATACAGTAACACAAAAGACAGCACATGACCACAGTATTAGTTTCAGTGAGTTCAGTGGTACCAGCTACAAGACAGTACATTAAGTAATGAGTTCTAGCAGTCCAGTTGCACTGCTTGTGCCATTTTCTGGCCTAAATATTTTATATATAAATGTATCACTGGGACCCAAACAATGAAATTATAACAAGAAAGCATGCATCTCTTTTAGTGCCACCAAACTGAATACATAGCGGCATACGCTGTGTGACTTTTCCGGTGAATTTAACAGCTTCTAAAGCTTTCTCAGCACTATTTCATGTGAAAATTGCAAGAAACCCATTTTCTAGTTAAAATAGCAAGTGATTAATTAATACACTCTCCACTTCTAGGCAAGACAGGGAAAAGTATTTTGTTGATATTTGTCCTATCAATACCGCTACAAGGGGCTTATAAATAACAATGGGCGTCTGAAAAGGCTGCCTCCTATCTCAGGATGTTTTAAGTCAGGAAACTTGAAGTACTTAAGAAAGGATTGCAAGTAGAGGAAATTAACTCTGTAACTGGCAAATTATGTTAATCTAACGACAGAAATTTCAAAACAAGAAGATGGAGCAAACAGGATGGAGATTTTACTTTTATATGTGCTTCAAACTTGTTTTTAGTACTAAAGAATCTATGGAACACACTGTTCAATGGTATAGATGTATCTAAAGTAGATATAAGAGAAAAAATCACTTTTGAAACAGAAGACGACAAAGATCACAGCAATGTTTGTTTACCTTTGTTTTCCTTTTACAGAACATCTTAAAGATTGCTAAGGAATCAATCTAGCTGCTTGGATTAGTTTGAGCTAAAAATAATTTAAGACTTCTGAAAATGTTAATAAAGGTGCTAAAATTTATTTTGTTAATTGCTAGAATAATCAATAACTAATTTTCATTCTAAACTACATTCTTCATGTGTCTTAAATAACCCAACAGAAGATCATTTACATCTCAATAACAACCCTTAACAGTGTCATGTCATCAAAATCCAAACTAAATCTCAATAATGTAGGTTAGTGACCAGTAAAGGACTTATTACCTGGGTCAGGTCCCTGGGGGCTATGGTGAGCCAATTGGTGAATGCTTTGCTTGTGTGTGGCTTTTACTTCAAAACATGAGCATGGCATCCCATAGGAGTGATCCCATTATTTGGTGCTATGTCATTTTCTAAATGGTTATACATTACACGTATTTCAGGAGCCTGCAGCAGATTTTTAATATGAAGGTCAACCAGCCATAACAAAACAAAACGATGACCAAAAGAAGAAGCCAAAACAGACGACAAAGTAATATGGGGTAGAGTGCTTTAAAACAAACAGATAAATAAGGCTTTGAAAGCTTACTTGGACCTTCACCTTGCTTTCATTAAAATGTTTATGTGTAAGATGGTAATTAGCAGAAATGGGAAGTAAATGTATATTAGTCTTATGTACTATCTAGGAAGAGAGAAAGGCATAACTATTTTAAGATGCATTTTTAACAATGCTTTTGTGATACCAACACACTTGCTGATGATATTGAAATTTTTATGTTAATTAAACAACCCCTAACCACTCAGTACATCTCAGATATATACACTTTGTAATTACCTCCATTATTGAAATAGCTAGTTTGATTTATCCTTACCACAGTAACATTCTAGCTTCTGTTATTTTTGTCTTTAGAAAAACATAGGTCCCAGTGAGGGAATATAAAACTATTACTGTAAATTAAATATTAAAGCTAACTTATTTTTGCATAAGAACGCTGTCAAATAATGGTGATAACTGTTCCTAAGAAATGAACTTTTTTTTTTTGCATTTTTTGGAACACAAATTAAAATCTAATTTTCAGTTCTTTTGTAAATTCATATAGTTAGCAGGTTTAGTTTTACTGATGGCAGTAGCTTAACAGGGAGCTATTATAGTCTTAGCTTAGTGATTAAGAAATATAACATTGGTTGAAGAGCTGGGCCTTTTAGTCTAGAATGGATTATCACTTGATCCTTCCTTAAGCATTTTCATACAGGAGTGCATTATCCTTGGAGCCACCCTGGGCTCCATGCCTCATTAACCTGGGTGTTAGATAAATCAAAGGCAGTCTCAGAGACAAAGATAAGCAAACTGCAGGCCAGCAAGACGATGATGTATGGATCCAGGAGGCTAATAGGAAAGTATTGACAGGAAAATGGTGTGCTTATCCTGCAATCACTGCATATTGCAATGAGAGCTCCCAAAAGCAGATGGGATACACTTCAGGGAATGCAGGAGTAGGAGATTGTTAGGCAGAAATGGATCTTCACATCTTAAATTTTAACAAGAACTTTCTTTGTGGCTGCAAAGAAGCAGCAGAGAGAGCACAGCAGAAAGGTTAGTACTCAGGCATTTGCAAACTCTAAAACGTGAATTCATGGTAGGAGTAAACATTATTATTATTTTAAGATTGTAATATAACCACTAAAGCTGAATATCACATATGTCAAACATTAAAACAAACACGCTTTGCAGAGACAATACACAGAACGAAATTCCATATACTCATAAAAACAATTTCTACAGCCTTCCTCAGAAAACGTTTCAGCTGTTAATAACTTTCCAGTGAGGAAGGCAGTGTGATCAGCAAAAATTCTCACAAAACAGGGTGCATTCTGTGTTTTTGCCTTGTATTTCCTTCAGTTTGAAAGGTAACATTTTCCAAAGGCTCTAAGCCTCAGCCATAAACCACCTCTTAGGTCCAGCACACAGTTTCTACTATTTGGAAATGATGAAAAGTGCTCAAAGTTTTGTAAGGCCTGCTGCTGGTTTTCTGGGGTTTCTTTTCCAAGACTCAACTTACTGAATTGATTTTAGATTGACTTTTTTTTTTCTGGGTGGGGGGGGAGGGCGGAGAAGGGGTTGTTTCTTTCTTTGTTTAAAGCACAGATTAAAAATTAGCTGAATTAAGAGAAAAACTAAAAAAAAAAATAAGATCAATATCAGTATGATCATATAGCTCCTTGCTTACCCACCACATGATGTGTTTAGCCAGCTGCATGCTGGACATTTTGTCCAGAAGGGTCCTGTAAGAGTGTCCAAAACTTTACTAAAATCCAAAAAGATTACATCAACTGCCTTTCCTCAATCAGCTAGGTGGGTTACCTTGTCATAAAAGGAAATTAAGCTTGATCAGTAGGACTTTCCTCTCATGAAGCACTGCTGGTTGTGACCGATGACAGCATTGTCTTTCAGGTTTTTTCAAAACCTCTTAGAATAATCTTCTTTACAACTTTACCAGGCAATGAGATGAGACTGACAGGCCTGTAGCATCCAGGGTCCTTCTTCTTGCCCTTCTGGAAAACTGGGACGAGATTTGCCGGCTTCCAGTCAGATGGGACCTCTCCAGATTCACAAAACTGCTCTAGAATCATTGAGAGTGATTTTGCAATGACACCAGCCAGTCTTTTGAGGATTCTGGGATGAATCCCATCAGGTCCCAGAGATTTGTAGGGATCCAGCTGGAGCAGCCGATCCTGCACAATTTCAGGGCTGTTGGAATTTGATCATTCTCACAGTCATGGTCCTCCAGCTCAGGACACTGAGACCCCCTTGGTTCATCATCTGTGTTGAAGACAGAGGCCAAGAAATCATTAAACACCTCTGCCTTGCCTCTGTCTCTGTTTCTAGGGTGACCATCGCCATCCTGTAATGGGCCAACGATATTTCTATACTGCCCATTGCGATCAATATATTTGAAAAAACTCTTTTGCTTTTCCCCACATTTCTGCCCAGCTTAAATTCCAGTTGAGCTTTGGCCACATGAATTTTCTCCCTATAGCGGCAAGCAGCATCTCTAAATTCTTTCCATGTCACTTGCCCTTGCTTCCACTGGATATACACATCTTCCTCTTTTGTTTTATTTCCAAGACTTCTGCTTAACCAAGGCCTTCTGCCTTGCCTATTTGTTCTGGCATTTGGGAATTGCCTGCTCCTATGCCTGTTGGAGCTAATGTTTGAAAAATTATCAACATTGATGGATCCCACTGATGGACCTGCCCAAAGCATTTTTTCAGGGGACTTCACTTACTAGTTCCCTGAGCAGTTTCAAGTCTGCTCTCCCCATGTCCAGAGTCGAAGTTTTGCTCGCACTTTTCCTCCTGTCAACAGAGATTTTAAACTCAATTGCCTCATGGTCACTATGGCTAGGATGGCCACCAACCTCCACTTCTATCACAAGATCCACTCTGTTGACAAGCAGCAGATCAAGGAGGGCATCTTTCTGAGTCAGCTCCCTTAGGACCTATTCAATAGAGTTGTCATCCAGGTTTTTTAGGTTGAACCAGCTGTGTGATCCTCCCAGTTAAATTCTGGCAAGTTAAAGTTCCCTATAAGAACAAGGGCAGTTGACTTGGAAGTGTCCCTTAGTTCCTCAAAGCCTAATTCTTTGGTGTCATCATCCTGGCTGGGAGGTCTATAGCAGACTCCCACAATAACATCCACATTATTTATTTGCCCTTGATTCTTACCCAAAGGTTCTCAATTGTGCCATTGTTAACTGCTCCATACATTCTAACCCCTTCATTATATACAGTGCCACCTTTTCTGCTGTTCCTATCCCTTCTGAAGAACCTGGAACCGTCCACAGGACACTCCAGTCACAGGTCTCATCTCACCAGGTTTCACTTATGCCAATGTTGTCAAATCTCTGTGACTGGGCCAAAGCCTCAAGCTCCTCTTCTTTATTCCTCATGTTGCATGCATTGGTGGAAGCATTTCACATTGGGTACATTGTAGCCAACACCTTGTGAAGAAAATTCACTGATCCTATGAGTGCTCCTTTTCTCAAGTTTTGGCTCACTATGCCATCATTCATCACTGGTGAGCCTGGCTTTGTCTCTTTCCCTCTTCCAAGCTATTTTCAAGCTCTGTCAACAAGCCCTGCTAGCTCCTGTCCTAGAACTCTTTTTCCTGTTTGAGACAGGTTCATCCCATCAGGTGTCAGTACACCAGGTGTTGAGTAGATAATCCCATGGTCAAACAACCCATTTTTTTTTCCTATTACATCACTCACTGACCTGATGGATCTGCCTATTCCTATCAATACTATTCCCTGTTACAGGAAAGATTGAGGAAATTACTACCTGTGCTTCTGATTTCCCTACCAATACTCCCAGGGCCCTGAAGTCACTTTTGATTGCCCTCAGACTTCTCCTTGTTATTTCATCACTGCCAGTTTGAACAACTAATGGCAGATAGTAATCAGAGGGCCTTATTAGACTGGAGAGTTTTCCAGTACTGACCCTTACCTGAGCCCCTGGGAGACAGCAAACTTCCCTGTGAGTTGGGTCCAGTCTGCATATCAGGGCCTCCCTTCCCCTTAGAAGGGAGTCTTCTATTACAACTACTCTTCTTTTCCTGTTAACAGAGGAGGTCTTGTGGGGTACAGGTCTTGTGGGGTACAAGTGATGTTGTTTTAGGAAGCTCCACTACCCCAGAAGGACCTTCACCCTCCTCATCAGTTGTCTGGCCTTCTAGTGCCAGTCTCATACCTGTTGTAAAAGGCACCAGTCCTACCTATCAAATTCAGAGAAAGAGGAGGAACCTTCCTTCTGGTATGTGCTGTGACCAGTTTCCAGCCTTCATCTTTAACCGTCTTAATGAACTAAGACTAATTTTGACTAATTACACTATTGGGTTCTGAATCCACCATAGTGTATGATTCAGGTTTGCACTTGACACTCCTAGGTGGCAGCTCAAGTTAATGAGAACTTGTATACTTGTCCTTGATTATGTTGCAACAGTTTCCCTTATTCTATATTAATCCTTTGTGTTTCTGTCCCCTTACAGCCTATAGCCAGCCTCTCTTCTAAAATTCCACCTGGCTTTCTGGACTACTACCTCCTCCTTACAAATGTTCTGAGATAAACTTCTCCTTCTTTTCTTAAAATCTTGGCATCACTAGGGAAAAGGATGTAAACAAATGTGAGCAAGATTCTCCATGTTTCCTTGGCTAATAAAATGGAAAAACTTTGTTAACGGGCTCAGAGAATTCCATGGAGGCAAAGCTTGTCTGTGAGCCTGTTAGAGGTCCTCTCAGTGAGCAGGAGGACGTAGAGCCCTTAGTGCTGACTTAAACATTAGTCTGCTTTCCCAACAATTCTGTTAGGTTCAAGGAATCTTTACTAAGCAAGTGAAAATAAAGAAAGACATGGATGTATAATTTGGCTTAGATTGGGAAGGTTTGAATAGGGATGGTTAGAAATCATTATCTGTTGTTTCAGCAGCATCCCTCTTTTCTGAGATGCTTGATCTTTTACATAAAAGGTTGAACAAATATAATTTCTAGAAAAATACTATTTTTTTATCATCAAACCTAGTCCCAAAAATGCTGAACAATCTTTGATGATTTTTTTTTTGTGAACCGATTTTGTTTCAGGCAAAAATATAGCATAGAAAATTATAGTCAAAGAGCAGCAGACTTAAAACCAACTGAAAAAAGACTCTTTCAAGGGAAAATAGCACAAAACATAACCTATATGTTCATGAGAGGCCCACCTTGAACTATTGCAAATATTCTGCTTTGAAAGAACTACAGAGCTTTGAAAATTATTACTTTCTCTTCACTTGGCTATTCTGAAACAAGGCTTCAAGGAAATATCTAAGTCCATAATAGCTATGAACCACCACAAAAAGAAAAAGGACATAAATACGCTATTTTGTAATTCTGAAACTTCTAGTAGCAACATTCTAGTAGTATGGAACTTTTACCTTTTTTCTGGTTGCTTTTTCATCTGCTTTCTCATGACCCCTTCTCTCCTACAGAATGTATAACTGCTAAATTTTTGATGTGTGCTAAACCCCAACAATTTGGGAGTTTCCTCCTTGTATTCCAAAAATCCCTTTGCCGTTTTCATCCAGAGGAATACCAGATGTGTTTTCTGCAATATAATGTATCCGTTTTCTTTCATGTGACAAAGGTTTGTATAACACTTTCTATGAAGTTTGGGCATTGCCAAATGGGATGAATCAAATCCCATAGGAATATAATTTTGCAGATAGAGTTGTGTTAACATACACAGTAATAGTTATGACTAGATATTGAAGGAGCTTGGTACATCACAGGCCCTCTTGCTTTTCGCTGAGACACTGACTTCTGATCAGTTTTGGAAACTTGACCAACATCTATTCAGTTCATTAATCAGAAATTATGTTCTTTAGAAAATCTAGCCTCAATGTGGATTCTAATTATACAGTCTTGAGAGGATATTTCTTGAACTTTTCATTACAAATCATTATTATTCCATCAATTAACATGATAACAAAATAGACTTTCCTGAATTACAGATAATATTGCCTACTATATTAAGCAATGCAATATTACAAATGTCCTCCTCTGGAGGGACACATGGACCATTTGTCTAAGTTAGATACATTTAGAAACTGAGCTGACCTTCAAATTTACCCACTAGGTTAGACAAAAACTCACCTTATTATGTATTCTTTAGCAAACCTCTAGTCATGCTTTCATACTAGCAATAGTAATGTAAATCACACCATTTTCAAAGCAATATGATTAATAACTTAAAACACAAGTCTTATTTACCTACTTACTCACTTCTTAGTCAGCATGAGTTGATTCCCTGACAGGTTTACTAAAATACCACTTACTTTTTTTGCTATCATCATTGACAGCAAAAAAAAAAGACAAGTGCATTTTGCAGCTCAGCAGGTTGTTAGACAATTTTGTAAGGCTTAATTTGGTCAGTGTATATATATATAAAAGATATATTTTATGTGTATTATATATTGTATCTATAGTAATATAATTTATATCATAATATAATATATAATAAAATTATATTGCATGTTATACACTATATTATAGTGAGTATATATGTATGTGTGTGCATGCATGTATGCAAGTATGTATATATATATTTCTAACAGTAATTCCCAGTGTGAACAAGGCATCCTGAACATTTTCCCCCTCTGAATAACAGACCAAAATAAAATAACCTAAGCACAGTCTGAATGCTGTGCATTATCCAACCACTTCCCTGGGTTTGATTTGTTTGCTCTGCTTTATCTGGTCTCCTACACGATCCCAGGGAACGGCTTGATTAATACCCATGCAAAGCAGCTGTGGAAGGGGCAGTCACAGGCGGGTAGTTACTCAGAGGAGCGGCAGGTACTCGGCTGCAGTCCCGGTGGTCGCGGCGCCTTTAACATCTCTCCCAGAGTTTGCCTGTTATCTGCCTGCCCCCGTGGCCGGCAGCTGTGCTTCTCGATGGCCTGATGGACTGGCTCATGTACCTGGGGACGCAGGCAGGGTGCATCCATTACTCATTTGTGACAATAACCAATCGAGGAAGATGTAGAACTCAATTCTGGCAGAAAGACCTATAATGTTGGAGTCAGAAGGTTATCGCTGTGGGACCTGCACCTTGCTCCTTACCCCTCTTATCGAGAGCTTTATGGCCCCTGCTGGAGCAGCATCTTGTAAAGCTGAGGGCTGCAGATCTGGTGCCCAGATTAGTATGCATCTTCCTAAATGCAGCAACATTTAATTAAAAAGTAGATGTTATTCAAATTGTTACTGGCTGAGAAGATGCTTTTGGTAGATGGGAGGGAAAAGCTAAAGGGTTTTATCACAGAAGGAGCTCGCAAACAATTTCTTTAAATCATATAGTTGTAGAACATTATACAATTCTCCCTATTGTCATTTCACAGTGAAACTTAATACGAGGGACTAGACCAACACAATCCCAAATCCAAGCCATAATGCCTGTCAATCCAGGTGAAAATCTGTGATTATGGACAGCATAAAAACCATAGCTCTTGAAAATTTACAAGGGACATATCTTTTGATAAAGCACAGAAGTTGTTTGATGGTTGTCTATTCATATTGAAATGTTCTGAGAAAGAGTCTTTCTTTTAGAGAGAAATTAGTACAAAGATCTCAGGAAAGGTCACTAGGATATGTGTAATGTAAGAAATGAAAAATTCACTTGAAGATTTAGAGCCTTTTCTCAATCTCTTGATCCTAGAAGGACCCAGGTGGACTTTTTGGGCACCTTAGTTGTTTAAAACAACTTAAACTTCTGAAAGAGCAGATAGAAATAGTACTCATTTATCTTTAATGCCTTAAATTATATTTAGGAAGCTCATTTAATCAGCCATACAGACCACAGATTCTGGCAGTATTTTAGCAAACTGTGCCTGAACTGGAAATGGAAAAAAATAGTTTAAAAAATGGTTTTATCAAGGACAGAATGTGCCGGGTTAACAGTATAAAATTCTTAATTACCAAATTACTGGTAGATGATATCATCTGCATTACCCTAATACAGTATAAGAATTTAATTTTATTCCTACAGAAGAGTATAATCCTGTTCACCTATCTCTAAATCATTAGATCTAATAAAAACAGCATTCAAAAATAATCTGTAATCTTTTGTACATCTTTTAAGAAAACTTACAGCATATTTTTAAACTGGAATGAATGAGAAGGTTCAATCACAGAATATTTAGCATAAAACTGGCAATCAGTTTTATGCATCTCTTTTTATATCTACTTTCTTTAGGAGAGTACTCCATGATATATGAATAGCATTTTAGCATATCCATTTCAATATGCTTTCCTCTATACTTTTCCCAGGTTTATTAACATGTTTTAACCTTTTCTCAACATTACTAATGTGGACTTTAGCAAATATTAATTATTCAACAGCATCAAAAGCCCTGTAAAGGTAGGATGAGAAGAGAGACAGCAGTAAAGAACCTTCTACTTTGCAACCCTAGAATAAAATTAGCCAAAGAAAAAAATATACTGCACCAGAAGAATAGAATCAGGAGAAGCAAGTCTTAGAGAAATACTCAGGACAGGTGGAATAAATCTTTGAGAAGGTGAGAGACAAAGAGAAAGAGACATATAGATTTTAAACTAGAAATAAGCAGAGTGAAAAAGAACTCTGTGCGTTGAAAATTAGAATTGGTATAAAAAAAAGAGAAGATCTGCAAAAGAAAAGAAATGGGAGAGGTGATCACATAGTTGCTGAGTGAGCACTGCTACAACTGGGCTATTTTACACAGGTTTGAAAAGCCAAAGCACCATGATACTAAAAGAGAAGACCAGCAAGAACTGCCAGGTGACCAGTAAACAGAGTGTTCACTTCCTCTCTGAAAGGGCCTTATCAACCACTCTATGACACTGACTGTTTGAAGAACCGGGAGAGCATTTCAGCAGTTTATACTTATTAAAGAAGTAACACAGATGAATGCAATCAATAACTCCTGTTCTCAGCTGAGAAATCAAACCACATTAGAGCATCAGGAAGGAGCATAGCTAAAACAGCTACAGCTTGGCTGAAGATCTGGGGACTTTTATCTGCAACTAGAAGTTGCAGAAGTGTTAAACCTCAGCCTTCTGACAGATTAAGGACCCTTCTGCCCAAATCTCTCTTGTGAAATGCTTAGGCCTTCAAAATGATGGAAAAAAGCCTTAAATATCCAGTCCAATCATAAACATAATGCTGCCAAGTCCACCACCACTAAACCATGTACCTAAGTGCCACATCTACACATCTTTTAAACACAGTCCAAGGAGGGTCACCTACTTTCCTGAGCAGCCTATTCCAGTGATTGACAAGCCTTTCCATGAAGGGTTTTTTCCTAATATCCAATCTAAACCTTTCCTAGAGCACCTTGAGGCCATTTCCTCCACCCTTTTGCTTGTTATCTGGGAGAAGAGACCAAGACCCTCTTTGCCATAGCATCACTTCAGGAAGTTCTAGAGAATGACAAGGCCTCCCCTAAGCCTTCTTTTTTCCAGTTAAACAACCTCAGCTTCTTCAGCTGTTCCTCATAGGAATTACCCCCCAGACCCTTCACCAGCTTGGTTGTCCTTCTCTGGATCTGCTCCAGCATCTCAATGTCTTTTTTGCAGTAAAGGACCCAAACCTGGATGATATGCCACTTTGGAAAAAAAAATTTATATATATATATATATATATATATATATATATATGTTGTTGTTAGCATGTCATGTACAATAAAACTGATGAACTTTTCAGGCAGGATTCATCTGCCCCCATTTAGATGTCTAGAAGTTGAAGACTTAAGTCTGAGCCAGTGATATATGGTATGTTAGATTCATCAGGGAAAAATTAATTTACTTCCAAAAGCACATACAGACAGCTCAGTTTTGCCACTTAAAATGAGGTTAATTATTCTCTAAAGGTGTTGTTTCACCTTATTTGTAATCCATAAAGCTCAGAATGACAAGATCAGCCGAGATCTATCAATTTTACATGGCTAATGCTAGACAAAATGAGTTCTACTTCTGTGACTCTGGCTGTTTGGACACTGCAGCATCAAGTGTGTGAATTAGTAACAGACCTCTGGTCTTCTCATTTTCTCACACATTGGCATCCTACTTCATTCTCCCTAACACTGAAATTTGGTTCAACAGGCACAAATCAAGTTCCTTTTTCCCAACTTATGCTGATCTAAATGCAGCAAGTCCAAGAAATGTTTGTGAGAGAACATCAGAAAACACTGAAAGGAAAGACAACATGGTGGAAGAATAACTACGATTCAGGGACATCTGAGAACAATATTCACAAATTTATTTTAAAGATGTCCATTCATTCATTTGGTGCTATCTAGACAGGAACACTTCAAAATATATAGCTTAGTTGGCTTCAAATAGTACACTTTCGTGAATTAGGTTTCAGCCCTCTAAACAAGGGATGAATCTGCAATAACACCTTTAAAGTCATTTTTAGGTCATCTGTAGGTTTCATTACATAAGCATATGAACCTCAGCTTAGAGATGAGGCAAACAAGTTCAGACCCATGTGGTTAGACCCAGTCAGCTCACCCTGCTTTTTAATTGAATATAAGTATTTTAAACCAGTATGCAATAAATTTACATTGTTTTTTACCCCATTTTGATGACCGAGTCACTACCTATGACCAGTTCATGAATGTACAAAGATCTACCCAGTTCAGCAGCTCAGTTCTAAGCAGCAATATTACACCAGTGAAAAAGAAAATGCCTGCTCTGAGATTGCTTATTGTTGGTTCTGACACTGAGTTTGTGCCTTTTTTTCATCAACAATTAATGAAATCATGGTCAGAAATGCTCTTTGTAACTCTGAAATAAAATGGTTTGCTAGTCATCACTAATAAAAGAGGAACTTTCTGGATAGTGCCTTGTATGTACATTCCAAATGAATTGCTTTGAAGCAACGTGTCTGTAACAGAAGCCTCGTTAACTACAGACCAACAGCATGTTTAACCACAATTAGCTGTAGTGATACCTGAGCTTTCTATATTGTACCAGAGTGTGATGGTTTATCTAATTCTTCTTTTTAGGATTTTGAGGTGACTCCCTTTTTTTCTTATGATCCCCTTCATTTGCAAGATCAGAACTGAACTGAATCACAGCTGAGTAATGTCTTCAAAACTTCAAGTGAAAGAAACAAGAATGTACTTTAATTTTGTAAAGAACTCACTAAGAATAAAGTGCGAGGCTAATATTTTATAATGCAGTGTCATAGGAAACAATGTATTTCCATTAAAAAAAAAAAGAGTTATTACCTATCTATCTATACCACATTGGACATAGCTGTCATAAAGCTGTTTGGCAAAAAAATTACCTGGAGGTCCTCACAGACACCAGACTGGACATGAGGAAGCAATGTGTACCTGCTGCAAAGAAGGTAAATGGTATCCTTAACTGGATTAGAAAAAGTGTTACCAGTAGGTCCTTCCCCTTAATTAGGCACTAATACCTGAGTGCTGTGTTCAGTTCTGGATTCCTCAGCAGAGGAGAGACATGGACATATGGGAGAGAGTTTAATGAGGAGCCATGTGGATGATGAAGGAACTGGACCATCTTGCATATGAGAACAGGCTGGGAGAGCTAGAACTGGAGAAGGAAAAGCTTGAGGGGGATCTTTTTAGTGTACACAGACACCTGAAGGGAGGGTACAAAGAGGATGGAGCCAGACTCTTCTCAGTGGTGCCCAGTGACAGAGCCAGAGACAATGGATACAAACTAGAACACAGGAGGTCCCCTCTGAACATCAAGAAATACTTATTGTAAGGATGACCGAGCAGTGGCACAGGTTGTTCAGAGAGGCTGTGGAGTGATCTCCATCCTTGGAGATATTCAAGGACTGTCTGGACATGGTCCCAGACACCAGACTTGAGCAGGGCATTAGGATCAGATGATCTCCAGAGGTCCCTTCCAACCTCAGCCATTATTTCATTCTGTAATTCTGTGATTTTTTATTGTAAAGAATTAGCATAATGTGTATACCCAAAACGTGCTTCCCCCAGAAGTACTCACACAATATGTATTACACAGCTTGTAATACAGTTGTACTTTCCATTACAGTAGGAAGTACTTGAACTAAGGCTATGTGCAATGTTTGACCATATTACAAAAGGTAGAGTTTGACAAATTCTAGATAGGTTTTGGACATCTGATGCTAAAATTCGAAGTTTATAAAAATTAGATATATATTAAAGGAGCACGTGAGTTCCTGTAACTAATTACTTAGTTACATCTCTGTCCTGTCTGGATCCAAGCCTCTCAGAGATCACTGTCTTTCTGGAGATAGAATAAATGTATATACAGAATCACTGTATTTGATGGAACACAGAACTTCAATGACAAGTTCGAATTAGCATGAAGCATGAAAAGTCACTTCTGGGACATATTTGCAAACAAGGAGACATTCTTACACTTAATTCAGTATAAATTAGTATAAATATACAAAACATTTTGGATCTCCAACACCTTTAAATGAAGTTACATCAACAAAATATTAAGTAGTACAGAAAAAAAAAAGTCACATGAATTTTCTGAGGACAAAGGGTTCCACATAAAATCAAGAAATGATAATTTGGATGGATGGTGAAAGTTTCCTTGGAGTTAGACTCTGTTATCATCAAAGGAAAAGTGAAACCAAAGTCAAAAGTGTATATCAATAAGAAGAGCTATTTATTATGTCTCAGATAGCTCAAGAAATGCTCAGAAGCCTTAGTGCTTTTTCTGTGTCTCTTCTCTTCTATGATAGATTACACTGTCTAGGTGGATTGACATATCTCAGATAAAAATATACCTCACTGAAACTCTGAACTTTAAATTTAAAAGTTTAAACTTACCTTAAACTAAACTAAACTTAAAATTAGCGGCTTAAAAATAAAGCTTTTTTTGCTTTGATTTTCCCAGGAATTTCCACAGTGAGTTTTGTGAGCTTATGTTTTCAAAAATATAATTTTGCATAGTTCATATTATTTAAGAATAATTGGAATAGCAAGATAAAATATAAAAATCTTCAGATAATACAACAAAATAGAAATTAATGGTAAAATATAAAATGCAACAACTTATGAAACAAAGTATGGAAACAAACAAAAAATAAAGACTATATTTTTCAGATAAAACCTAAATAGACTGCTGACTTTTTAAAATTAAATAATTCTTACTGTTTTTCAAAGCAACATATCACTGGAACCAATACACTTCTACAGAAAGCTTGATGAATCCAGGCTTTTTTCAGAATGTTCTTCTCTCCTACAGCTCTTACATGGGAGTCATACTGTTGATATTTTGGTATCAGACTAATTTATAAAGTATTGATTGAGTTTTACTCAGTAATTAAGCCTAAGTGTGAGACTTTTCTCAGGCAGAATCCCCACTGAAGCTAGCAGAAGTTCTGTTCTAATTGAGGTGAGAAATCTGAACCAACATATTGAAGTTTTAGTGATTCAATGGAACGTGTAAAAAGGTCCTGATAAAACATAACAAAAAAACTTGTTAGTTGGTTTGTTGTTGTTAAATGTCACCATAAAACTGAAGATGTGGAGAAACTGCTCAGTTTGAAAAAAATCACTTTTAGAAAAGAAAAATGGTGAGGGGACTTAGTAAAATGCCAGCAAACTAAATGACTACTATATTTGTAAAATAAATCTGTCCCTTGCAAATCTCCAAACTTCCTTCTTTAGATCAGTATGCAGCATACTCTGTAATTTCATTTGATTCTGCTCATGAAAGTTCAAAGAGACCTGCCTTAGCAAAAATGTGATTCTGTATGGAGAAATAATGACATAATTAATTGTGATTTTCTTCTGTTTTCTTCTCAATCTGTTTGTCTGCCAATGTTTCACTCTCCCTTTTCCTCCATTATAACTGCTGTAACAGAGATGGAGCAGCCTTGGTTTCCAGCGAAATCGAAGGATAGCAGCAGGTCCCCAGGAAAAATTCAAGATGCTTGCCATAAACCATCTACCACATACAGCAAGCCAGGATTTTTTCCAGGATTTTTCAGAGCCAATGGAAGCCTGCAACAAACACTGAAACATTTGTCTTAAACACCCTATGGTGATTTTAATTGAGGAACAGTTGTTCACAAGTATGTGGAAGTCCCTCTTTTTTTTTTTTTTTTCACTCTTTTCCTCAGTTTTGCTACAGGATCTTTAAAAAAATTTCAGGCTATCTCTTTAAAAGTACCTTCATAACTGACAAGTACAGATTCCGTTTTATGATAATTTTTCACAGGATTTAAGTCTACAACAGGTTCCTAGCAGAACCACAATGTGTATCTTGTATGATTTAAGTTTCAAAAGCACAACCTCAAAATTTACATAGAATTTGTCCAAAGTTGAGTGAAATGCACTGGTTTGATTTGTTGATTTGGGAACTCACATATTTTATGTTTTATAAAACTTATTTTTTAACTATAAGGAAAAAAGAGAAATAATAACATTAAACTATTTAATTTTAGTGTTCATAAGTTAACATTAAAATGTAAAATACATACTTTCAAAACAAAACTTAAACTTGTGTAAGAAAATCTCTAGATTCTTGAAGACTAAATATTTGCCTTTGATAGTTTGAATGCTACTTGGGCAAAACCAGAAAATATGGCTAAGAATTGCTCTTAAGTTCAGCTCACATGACTGTAAAAGCCAATGCACTTCAGATAAACATTTATCTGAAGAAAAAGCTGTGGAGTATAGATTTGGTAATTTCTTCTGTAATAGTCCTGGAATATGTAAATTATTGACTTCATTTTTGAAAATACAATCACATGGGAAACAAATTTATGTCTAATAAAGAGCAAAACATTTGCTTTATATGACATTGATTTACTGGCTGACCATTTCATTTAACAGATACATTCTTCAATCCTACACAAACCTACACCTATGTTAGCACTAATGCAGAGAAATAAATTCATTGAGATCAAGGGTACAACACATACTGGACCTTCTGCCCCTTTGAAGAGTAATAAAAGCTCTGAGTCTGGGATTTTTTTACTTCCAAATGTGTAAGTCCCTTGTGCTTTTTACCTAAGACAATGCATGTAACAACACAAAGCAACATGTTGCCAGCCACTTGGATGGACTCCCCAGTGGAACACCATTGGGGGCCCATGAGCTACCCTTTTTTCCCCTTACTCAGCTCTCTGTGTAACAAGATACAAGTAGAGGCTGAGAAAAAAAAGCCCAACACCTATCCAAAAAAAAGCCCAGCACCTATCCACAACTTATCTGCAGCCAGCTTCCTGGATCTTGAGATGTGCAGAATGGAGCCCCCCAGGCTATTTCAGGGGAGCAGACCTAAAAGCCAGGACTAAAACCTCACATCGCTCTGTACATAGAGCCTCAGATTTCCTTCCTTGGAGTTGTACCACAAACATGCCCAAATGAAGTTAAACAATTGTTTCAACCAATACAGGAAAGGGATTTTAGGTAGAAAAGAGAAATACAGATACACATCCTGTGCCAGTGACCTCTGCAGTGACTTACTGTGGTGCAGGATTTAAAATTCTCTGCATACAAATAGTTAATCACCACAACAATTTAAAATGTCATTGGAAAAAGAAATGGTTTCCAAGAGCATATAACTGCCCGGATAGCTCTCATCAGCCCAGCCACATGAAAGACCCAGAGGCAACTGCAAAGCCACCATCAATACAAATGCCTGTGGAGCCCTCTCTGGTGCCAAATCCTGCTGCTTTGGTTATAAACAATATCTCCTATAGTGCTGCAGCTAGGATCTCTGGCTGCCAATCAAGCAGGAAGAGAAGGACAAGGAAAAACTGTCTAATGCACTTGAGTAAATGTACTATTGCCATTAAGTGCTGTATTTTATACCTTTGTGGAGTAAGTGGTTTTGCAAAAGAGCAAACCTCCAAAACGTTAAAAACTTGTTGCAGAGAAAATGTAGCAGCAGTGTTGATGCCTAATTTCTGTGAATATGAACATTTTTATAGACTTCAGTCTCCCCACAAAACATTAGCCTAATGGACACAAGGCAATTCTTCTTAAGTAACTTTATGGTCAGTCATTCTTGCGTGTTTGGGTCAATCTGGGTGACGCTTCTAGTGAGCAACAAGCAGCAGAGGGTGTTTGCAACATGCATCCATTTTCCTCATTGGTCTTGACACAGGTGCTCCCATTGAGAGCAGGGTTTATATGCTGAAAGCGGTCAGGGAAGCCATGGTTTTAGGCTGCACACACTGCTTTTGCCCTTAGCAGTGCTGTAATTTTGCACCTGTGTCTGAAGCAGTTCATTTGTTTCACTGTGAACATGGTTAAAGGTTATGCTCAAACTGGGAATATCTGCTTTTGTTGCCCAGTTTTGACTGGTTTCTGGCCTGTCTGTTGGATTAGGCTCATGCAATGGCTCAAATTATCACGAGACTCAACCCAGGCACTGTATTTGTGTTCATTGCCAACTCAGGACATAATCAATTGCAAAAGAGCAGACTAGGCTCCAGCCTGCAAACAAAAACTGTCTAGTTCTTATTAGGGAGCATGTTTACCAGAGTGGCAGTGATGCCACTTCCACAAACCAAGCTGAATAAGAAAGGTGTGACAGACTCAAATCCTGGATATCTAGTCTATAATTACTCTATATTTATTTAATTACTCTATATTTATTTAGGCATGTCAGCAATAGCATTTGCATCAGGGGCTAATTGCCCCTTCGGTTTTATGATGATAATTGACTGCAAGCCCAGAATTGCAGGCAGTAAGAAAAAACTAGAAAGAGATAGAAAAAGAAAGTCTACTGACAGCTAAATACAAAACTGATCTCTATTACCTGTGGTATTACTTAGATAAAAAGGTAGCTAAGAATAATTATTGCTCTCCAACTTCTACTATTGAAAGAAAAATGTCCAACACAAATATATTCAACAATTGCAGGCTGTGGCTGAAATGGTAGTTTGACCACATTTCACTTTCTTCTCTCAGCTGTAAGCTTTTCTTCCATATTGAACTAACTTTTTATTTATAGTTAGCTGCTAATATTTTAGGCAAAAAAACTGAGCTAAACTGGCAGTGCTGAATTTATCACACATTATAGAAAGGCTCAGAAGGTCCTGGCACTATGTAACTAAACAGTACCTTGACTTTTTTCTTTCCCTTTTTTGTCTTAAAGTGACTGGCTAATTAGAAAAAATAGATTTTTTTCTGTAAATTCTTCAATAGATCAGCTGAATGTAGAAATTAATGCTTCAGTGACAACATGTAAGGTTTTTTTTCCCAAAATTCTCTTAAAATTATGCATTTCTAATTTATGATACTAAATATAGGAAACACATGCAGGTAAATTATATTTGCAATTAGTTGATTTTCATATCTGAATTCCAAAGTCCCATCAGTTCTCTACTGAGATGACATTACTGAAGGATAGAAATTTACTTTAGAGTTACAAGTGAGATGAAATTCAGATTCAGTATATCCCATGCTATTTCTGTATCAAATAGATATTGCACAGTACAAAACCAATTGTAATATAATACCAAACAGCATAGATTATTAATATGGAAGACTTGTTAATGCAAAAAATGTTGGCTCTGTCTAAAGAAGATTATACTGTGAGACATTTGTTTTATTTTTATCAATTAGCTTAATCTTTGATTTGAATTTTACACCCTCTGGCATTGAGAAGATGCTTGTTTCTTTTTTTTTTCTTTAAACAAAGGATTATTCTTCCTCAAAAGGGGATTGTCTAGTTCTTTTATTGTTTTATGTCACACAGGGGAAAAATGCTTTTGAGGCATTACCTCTGAATTTAGCATGGACGAGTTTACTGCTATATAATCATTAGTCAATGCAGTAGCTGAAACCTTAAACAAAAGAAAACAAACTACAAACAGGCAAGCATCCCCTAAAGGCACATCAGAACACCAGAGAGAGGAAACATGGATTTCAAACACGGCTGCCCAAGCATGTGCTAAACATTGCTGCTCCTGACTCTAAACAGCACACGAAGGAATACAACATCACCTTCTAGTCTCTGAAACGATGCTAGGAAGCAAGAGGAAAAGAATTTTAAGGGTTTAGCAAAGGTACTTTATTTCTACTATTTTTTTTTTATTTTGAGACCATGAAAATTATATCTCTGGCCTAATAAAATCCTTCAATATAAAGGAAACCTGTCATAAAGCTAATGGAAAGACATGATTACCCCTCAAATGTCTTTTTTCGTGATGTGTGCTTCACCAAAACAAGGAAACTGCCTTATCCTTGTGAATTGTCTCTGACAATTACTGCTCACACTGTGGTTGGGAGCCACAGGAAAGCTTTAGAAAGATTTTTACCATAGCTATCCAATTGCATGTATAAACAATTGCCAGGGCCACATTTGCTTTCATATGGGTGATCATCAGCCTGGGGTAACTGTAAGTACTTGGAAGGAGCTAATTAGAGAACTGTATTTCATCATGATATATAGCCAAATGCTGTACAACTAATACATACAGTGATAAAGCATCTAATTTAAACTAATTTACACCACTTGTGAAAAATGAGGGTGATGTCTCTAACACAAATGAGAAACATTCTATTTTCTTAATAAATTCTATTTTCTTAATTTTTTTCTACTCGCATACTAACTAAGAATTCAAAATATGTTGTTGGAGTCTTTCAAGACAAGGATTGCTTCATTAATATAAGTATTTGTCAACTCAGAATAAAGTGTAGGTCAGTGATTTGAATACAATCTACATCTGTAATGAACTGAGACTGGATCCAGGCCTCTCTGCAGAATCATTTTGACAATTTAGGAAGTGGAAGTCCAAAATATACCGTTTGATGACTGTTAAGTGATTTATACAGCATGAGCATCTCTATATAGATAGGTGTCCAGCATGCAAAAGCTTTAATCTGTAAGTAATTGACTGAAAAGATGAGTCTGTCACAGTCAATTTACCCAAGAGAACTGCCCACCCACCAAAGGATGCTGTTGTAGGGAATGGCTTTCTGATTTTGGCACTTTATAAGATTTCTGAGTGCAAGACTCCAGAATTGCTGCTTCACTTTTCAAGAATGAAACTCACCACTTGTTTATCTGTAATGATAAGATGTTTTGCCAGAGTTATTGGGAAAACAGAGAAGACAGAAGCATTCACAGTGGTTTATTGAGACAGATGCAGAACAGTAAACTGATTCCAAGAAAAATTACGGATTTGAGGTGCTGAGAAAGGCCTCAGGAGAGGATAACAGTTTCAAAAAGCGTAGGTATCAGTCACATCTTTAGAAAGAGTTTTCCTGTGTTTGGTCTTCAGCTGTTTTGGGGAAATTTGGAAGGCCAAATAGAAGCTGGATGAGATGTTTTTCAGGGACAACTCCATGAGACAAATCAGATACTTTGCCATATTTTATTCCCCATATTGATTCTTTCTGAAGAAAGCATGACCTCATGGAATGATGTCTAGACTCACTTCCAAACCTTATGACCACAAAAAATCAACAGAAAGCAGGAGACTTCCCTCAGAAATAGATGTTTTGTCCACTATCCCAGCACTGTGATAGCATGGAAGCTGTTGCCAGGTCCTCTTTTCTATAACTGATGCTGGACCCCCCCTCAAGCCCAACCTGTCTCTCTACTTCCAGCAGCTTCCTAGTTTCTCCAGTAGGACATAGTTCCAGTGTGACAGCAGAGCAAAGGGCGAAGAGGAGTCCACCTCATTTGTACATGAAAGACATAGGACTGTCGGAAACCTCTTCATTAGGTAATGAAAGAAAGGCTCTACCCAACTTGCACAACAGTTGACACCACTCTTAATACTAATGAAGATCAAGTGCTTCCTTATGGTCAGATTTTAACATATAAGGCTTAGGTCCAAGCTAACTGTTATTAAAAACACAATGCACTTACTTTTTAAAGGTATTTTGAAAGTCTTTCATTTGCTGGAAATGCACTTAAGAGGATACAAAACATGTGCTATACTACATTCTTGCAAAACAGACTTTTTTATTGGATAATGATGTGGAATGAGAGATATTTCATCTTTCATACATTTATTTGACAATGATGAATTTAATTCATTCTATCACATTGAATGATACATTTATATTCAGTATGTAGTTTAAAATTTCATAAATGATTAAAGTCCTTGCCTTTTTAATTATAATATGAAGAGAGCAGCTAGAACTTATTTGCAGAGAATAATGTGCAAGTCAATAAATTTGGTGAGTACTCCTGACAACATATAAATGATTACTTTAGTTGCCTGACTACCTGTGGAAGACAGCTAGACAGGAGAGTCTTTTGTTTCTTTTCCAGCAGAGTGAAGCTGGACTCTGCTCTCTTCCAAACTGTAACTATCTCATTTCAGCAACTGGTAGCAAACAATTCACAGAGCTTTAAAAGTTGTCCTGTACATCCTGCACTAATGAAAAAGGTCAGTTTGCCAAGCAGAGGACTGCAGACAGCTATCATCTAACAAGCAGTGAGCTGTTATTTACCTCACCTGCGTAAGGAAGTAGATTCTTCATTCTGGGAGAATCAATAAGGGCTCTGAACACACAAGACAAGTAGCTTTTGACCCAGCCTTGCACTACGCAAGCAATAGTTTAACTTCCTTCATGTTCCCCTGTCATCTGTTCGAATCACAGAGACCATCCCTAGTTAATTCACTTGCACTAAATGCCAGACCAAAAACCTAATGAAAATATTTCATTGGCTTTTTTTGGCTTTGGATGAGATCCATATGCATCAGCCACTATGAGGGGACTATGAGCATCCAGTAGCAACATTAGTACCAGTCCACAAGGAATTGAACCAATAAGAGTGGCACACAAGTCAGACAAAAATCATAGGTCTATTACTTCCTCTTCCCTGAACTTTGGCTTTGCCATTGCAAAGATATTGGAAGAAATTTTGGATAAACTCACTTTACTGAACATATTCTCCTCTGGTCCATATAGACTAATTGAAGAAAAAAACCCAGTTGCGATATTGACATTCACTCAATTTTCTTCCTACTGTTCACAATGTGGAATACAGTAGATCCTCATTTATTCTATTAAAGTTCTTTATTTACGTAAAAAATTTTCACAAAACTATAAAACTCAGAATGTCTATTTTAGAAAGAGAAATATTCATGATCTTGTCAAGTTGGAAGCAGTGTAAAAACTAGGCAAACCATTATTATTCCTGTTACTCTGATTTAAAAAAAAAAAAAGACAGAAACCTCCCCCCAAAACAATCCACAAATTAAATAATCCTATAACTAAAGAAGTTTTGGTAAAAATTTGTCGAAAAATGCCCTTAGACTGAGGAGTCATATGCCAAAGTACAGCCCAAAGCAGGTTAAGCCAAAGGAATCAGAAAGTCTTCTGGAAAAGGAAGGCATATAATGGAGACGACAACAGACCTTTAACTGTAGCAGTGCTGCTGGGTGCCACTATAATGAACTGAAACCTACAATCTCCTAGGGTTAATAAGACACCTGTCTTGAAACTAGCAGTCATATTGGTTTTCCAAGCCTGCCACAATACTTAAAGTCTTGATGAAGTTCTTACTGTGCCAAAGGAACTTACTAACAAAGCCACTGAGTCAATTTAACCTAGTGAAACTGGACCCTGTAGGCTGGGTTATCAGAGTTTTCTGTTGAGATAATTACAGCACTAAAGAGAGCATATGGGCTGTCAAGGCTGGCACATGGCCTGCGCCAGCTGTTACCTGGGTGCTTTGGAAAATCTACTGAACAGCATTTTGGACACAGAACAGCTATATGTAAGTTTTTCAAGATATCTAGTGGGAAATCCTCATAATAAATTTATTTTTTATATGGGGGTGGATTACACCCAATAACATGACTGCAAAAAGTATAACCTTAAACTTCAAAAGGAAACTACTGGAGGAAAACAACCTTGCATGACAGCAATGTGTGCAATAGCAAGCTTCACCTTGTTATAGAGAATAAACTATCCAAGAAATTAGCTATTGTGTAGCCCAGCTAAAAACAATAACCGAAATACACCTATTTAGAAGCTTTTCTAGAAATATGTCTCTGAGTCAGTGGGATTTTTTCTATTATTCCCAATAGCACTACTCCATGAAAAATATCTTCCAAATGCAATGTCATAGCTAATCAATTACTAACAACAATTATTATTGATTACCTGCAACGTTCTTACAGGCCATGCCTTTATGAGGTAATATTACCCAAAGAAAACATTTCAAATAGGATGTGTCCAATGAGTTAAAAAGAAAATATAAATAGAAATCAAAGAGAAATATGACAAAATGGAATACAACAAATGTAAGAACACATACAAATGTCATAACATAGGAGTACTGAAAATTATGATTATTGGATCCAGAAGGATTATAGTAAATGATATTAATTATTTAGATAAGTAGACTTAATTACCCAAACTGAACTCCCTAAGATGCCAGGTCATTTTAACTAAGCCTGCAGTCTCTGCAACGCCTGTGACCTGAGAGAATGACTGGGAGACATGGAGACTGACAAGCCATGGGGAAGCCAATGCTTAATTTCCAAAAGCTGATCTGACATATCAGTTTTGTGAGCAAGAGTGTGTGCCATGACTATGGCTGCGGTTGGTGGCACTGTGCAACTCTGAAACCCATCTGCAAGATCCAAAATCTTAGTGTCTCAAATCAAGTTACACTTAGACAGCTGAGGTAATGAAGCGCCAACTTCAGTTTCAAGTCGCCTTATCATGCAAAAACACAGATTCATTCCTAGGACATCATTACCTTCATGGACCTAATGCAAGTATATCACTATTTGTTTCACATAATTCAGTTTCATGTCTTCATTAATCTCTTGAGAAATTAATGGATTGAAAATTTAAGATTTACTATCTCTGAATCTGTCATTTCGGTAGGAACATAGTTAACCCATATCTCTCCTTTTTCTGACTCAAAAATACAATGACTTCATTGCTTGTAAAGAAGGGTTTGTAACATGTTGGTTCAGTTAATAATTTGCTGTATGCTGAAATTCTTACCATATCTTTGTTGATCTGCATCTTTCTGAAAAGATTAGAGATGCATAGAAAAGCTGAATTACTGAGAATATTAGCACCATTTTTTTTCAAAGCAAACTCTTCTTTTAGCTTTAAAATCCCTTTTGATTAAAAAGAAATGTATTCTGGAGTTGGAAAATTCAGTTAGTTCAGTTATTAATTAATTTTTTTAAATCCTGTCCATAGAAAACCTTTAGGAAATCCAGTTGTATTACATGAAAGTATGTTCATTCCCACATTATATTTTGCAAGCTTTAGCAAACAACAAAAAAAAATCCCCCAGAAGAATCTTAATTCTTATCTATGGAAAACATTAAACTGCTAAGTGCTAACAACTGGAATTAGTCCTTAAATCTCTAATGAGAATAATAAAACATGAGTGCAGTTTGTGCTGTAACTTGATAAGGCCTGAATTTACTTGCTGTTAGTAAAAGTTCCTGATCCAGCAGTATGGCATTTTACTCCCTGAGGTACAGGAAACAATATCTGTCCTTTAGGAGCATCCTCTGTGGTAAGCACTTCTTATCAAGGCTATCAAAGGACTAAGATAGCAGTGTAATATCTAGTAACAGCAGCTTTATGAGCAGATCCATTACAGATTTAAATCAATCTAAAGCAGGTAGTTCTGATTAACCCATTCAGAACAAAACTGACCTCCTCGCAAAATTATTTCTTCTGAAAGTAATGCAAACTGTTTCTGTGCTACCAGATGTGACTCATGCTGAATCTAAGTAGCAGCAGCAACAGAAACGTGGAGGAAACACAATGCTGTAAGCCACTCAGAAATTAAAAAAAAAAAATCAATTTTTTTTTAAAATAAGAAGATCCTTGTATTAAAAGCTTGTTACTCTACAAAGCTATAATACTTTTCAGTAGTAATATTTAATATTCTTGAAAATTCTGATGAACTAAACTAGGACAGTGTATGCAGAAGGAATTTAACTGAGCCTGTCTTGCTGTCAATTTGTCTGAAATCAATTTTTTGTAAAAGTCAACATCTAAATACTATTCATTGCAAGTTTCAGGTAAAACACTTATTGAAACACAGTCTTCAGATTTTATTTGTCTATGAAGATATTTTTATTCTTTGCAATGGAAAATGTAATTGTAACTTTTCTTGAACTTCCAAAAGTAGAAAGAAAATAGTTATCACTCTGCAGTTTAGCAAGACGCAGCTATTTTAATTCTTAGTATTTTCATATCAATGGACATTCTCTCCCAAGTTTCAGTTAAAAATCATTAAAAGCATTGATTATATTTTTTCATATGCAATAGGAAATAAGGCAACTAGTTACAGTTTTTAAACATTCCAAATGCAATTCATTTAAATGATGATTTACTAATTTGGCCAGTAATCAGATAACAGAGGTCTCTAAGCATTACTTTTTGATTAGTGTTTAGAAAGACAAAAAACCTACTGCACTCAGTTTGACACAGCTGAGAAATGTCAATCGGCTCCCAGCCAGGAGAGACTCACCAGGCAAACACGGCACTTCCAGAGATTGGAAGAGCACGTAGGCAGTATACATTGTCTAAATCCTCTCGCTACTAACTTCAGCTCAAGCAATTGCATGTACTAAATGGTCACCTTCATAATTATCCTGGGCCTGATCCTGCTCTTTCCAAAGTCAGTCTGAGCTAAATTATTGATTGCCACAGTCAGTCCCTCGTGTCTTAGGAGTTAATGGGATCGAAGTGACATATAATCAGCATGCGTAATCGGAGAAGCTCGAACTTCTTGGATTCCCTTGTGACTTATTTTGGAGATGTTGCCTATATTTCTGAACTATTCTTATTGAAGAACAATAAGACAAAAAAAAAAAAAAGAAAATCAGAATCTAATAAACATGCTGCTTGTTTCTTATCCTAATTTTCTCATAGCTTGTTTAAAGATTGTAATCCTCCCATAACCCTTCCCAGTGATGCAAACTATGCACATACTTTCCTACCTTTAGTCTAAATCCATTTGCCTACCAGAAATAGAAAAAAAATAAATCTTGGATAGTGTAAATACATGTAAAAAGGCAGCATTTCTGTTTCTGTGTACATTACAAAGGTTCACAGACCAAATGAAAAACCTTGCACATATGAACTATTTTAATTAGTGCAATTTACTATTCTCCACAAATCCAAAAGGTTATACTCTTACTGATTCTTTGATTTAAACATTTCCCATTAAACTGTGTAATTTTAGTTCAGTAAGTGCTTTTGCAGTACTTTATGCAAACGTGAATTCTTTGAGATAAAAAATCAGCATGAATTTTGTATTAGAAATATATTGCAACATTAATAAAACAAAACAGTGTATTTTCTTATGATAATATAGTTTAAAGAAATACATTTATTTTCAAGGTTCATACCATACAGGTGACAAACTATTTATTTACTCCTGCCTTTATTAGTAGCTGTATATTTCCTATTAGATAATATATTTGATCCTCCAAACTATTTTGCTTGAGCATCAGAAAATATCCAAGTACTAAAGGGAGAGATGGCACCTAAAAATATGCTACTGAAGTTCTCTCTCTTGATAACACTGGAAGCTGCTCTCTAACTTGATCAATTTCTTACATCTACACAATATTGCTTTTTAAGGCTGGTATGGGAGAGAAATATCAAAACTGGCAGAGATATTTTCAATTCTTCAGAAAGAGATTCAATTAAAAAGCTCTTCCTTCAGTACGTTTTCAAAAAAATTTAAAGAAGAGAAAAATAATTTTTTCTTGTTTCTGATTTCAGAATAAAATTTCTGCTCTTTATATCATTTATTGCTTTAATACTAGCAAAATGAAAGCTAAAAACAGACCCAGAGCAATGGAGTATATTTTTTAGGAGTAGGTCAAGTTATCTTCAATACCCTTTTTTAAAATATATTATGAAATCTTGAAGCAGACAACAAAGAATTGTATTGATGGTAAAATCTTTCATTTAGACATAAAGAATGCACAACGCTGAATCTTAAAAAAAAACATAGGAATATTTTTTCTAGTTGTTATAGGAGGAATATGCCAGTAGTATGAATAACTTCCAGTTGTCAGTTTTAACAAAAGTTCCTCTACATTTATTTCTTTAAACACAATGCCATTTTGTTGGTCTGCCAACCTACAGGAACAGAGAACAGCAGTATTTATATATGCTTTTTTTCCAGGCTGTAAATGCAATCCTACATTTCAAGGTTACCAAGAGAAAGGAAAGCAATATCATTGTTTTTTCAGTCTTATTGTCCCATTTCAGTGATGTACATACTCTGAGCAAATTAATTGCTTTGCATTTTGCTTATATTTATTAACTGAGATTAGGTAAGGCAGTAAAACACTATATCAAAGCATAATGGAGAAAACAACCAGGATCAATCTTTCTCGTTTGTCACAGACACTGCTTATTTAAATCTAAAATATGTTCTTTGCTGTCCTTGGTCTATTCTGGTAGATAATAGCTTGCACCAAATATAGGGCTACAGATTCCTCTCTTCTTTTTAAGCAGAAAAACCAGAAACAATAATAAAAAAAAAGACTCAGCAAACTTCTAATAATAGAAGGACAACAACAAAAACCACCCAAACCCTGTAGTTTGTTAGATCTCTGTTCTTAGCTAACTAGATTTTATTTCTGTTTTCAAAAATTCTTAGTGCATTATTTCTGCAGGGCTACTTCCAGAACTTGATCACTATGCTCCATCAATAAATGCCCAGACATTTATTTGGGGACAAATCCTGCAATAACAAGAAATTCAGAAAGGCCTTGTAAAGAGGAAAAGTCAAATTTTTAAAATAATATAGTACATTATAACTCCTCTATAAGTCAGCTGCACATGACACTTCTCATTCAGACAATTGTGCAAGAAAAGCATTACCTGACTGTAATTATTTAGACTGAGAAATTAATTTAAAATAGACATGCTTGCATGTATGCAACACTGATTCAGTCTCCCCAGTTTTTAAAAGTTTGTTATCTGAAACACTGTGACACCATCACCTGCTCATTACTGTTTTTTAAACAAAGTAATACTGAATCTCCCACATAGGAAGGAAGGTAAGTAACAATATAGTGCAGGCTCCAAGTTAAATCTGGTTCAGACAGCGTAATAATGATGTCATTAAGGCTCCAAGCTGAATGGGAATCAGACAGTACCGTAGTACAGCTGCAGACATAAATCTGAAAGAACTTTTTTGGCTACATTCTCAGACTTACCTTGAAAGATATTTAGGAGCTCCAGCAATGCAAGTTGAAAGAAATGTTCTCAAAGGGAGGTTTGCAGACTGAAGAACCTATGTAGGCCTTATAGACACTTTCTTCTCTATCACAGGAAGGAACATTTTGTTAAATGAATAAACTGAGAGAAATAATTTGAAAAGAAGTGCAAACCAGAAAACAAATAAACCTTAATACTACCACAAATAAATGAGACTAAGGCAATTGTGGGACTGCTCAAAGCCTTTTTGCCTTGCTGAATGAAAGCAATCCCTAAGACTGAATGGGTAATGAGATCCTGGCTCCTGAGATTTTAGCTTTCTTAATCATGTTCATAATTAATTCAAGAACATTGATAATTTCATTACATTCTTTTTGTCTTATCAATAAATGATGTGCCTGCACTTTTGGTCCTGTGTACAGGGAGAAAGGAGATGCTTTGGGTAATATTGCACCAGGAATTGTGTATGTATATATGTATATATATATATACACATATATAATCTATATGACTCAAAATAGGGTTGTGGTAGTTGTATTCATAACCAGGCCTCTATTATCAGAATATGATGACAAGCAGTTACAAATAATTAATAAGCTTTTTATGCAGAAATGCAAAACCCTTTAAAGAAAAATATTCTGCAAATAGAATTCCTTCCTGAAAGATAGGTACCTAGAAAATATCTATTTTCAGGTATATTTAAGAATGGATTTTACATGAACTCAAACTAAAAATATATATTTTTAAGCATCTCCAGATACCTATTTTTTAAAAAAAATTATCATTTAAAGGAAAACCTAACTTCAGCTCCTTTTTCTATTTGGAGAGATGTGCCCTTCTGTTTGTCCTTCTAAACACATTCCCAGTATCAGCTTACATCTAACACCAGCTGTACTCACCCACTCAGTTCAAACAGTCTAGGGCTTTTTATATTGTCTTTTTTGTTGTTGTTTTTTAGGGAGTTTTAGGGGGAAGGTTATTTTTTGAGGAAGTTGTTCTGTGTTTTTTTTTTATTGAAGACTGAATGCTCTCCCTTTATCTAACAGTCAGTCAAAGGGGAAGCATCCCTTTAGGGTTTACTATTTTTTCTGTGTAATTTTCAACAGCAACAAATCCGTTTTGCTCCCTTTTTTGTTGTTGTTGGTTTACAGGTATCATTGGAGTTAGCAGAGTCTGTAGAAGTAAAAGTTTCTGATCAGAAACAAATACTGGTGTGTTATTTACTCTCTCTTGGACCTTATTTCATTCTGCCATGAATGAAACCATTGATGGAATATGTGGCCCTATGCAAGAGAAAGCACCATAAATGGGTTCCAAACAGTTTAATAACTGCCTTCAGAACACAACTTACTTTCAGCAAATGTCTACCACCCTGTAGGAAACACTTCATTTTAGCTGATTACCTTTTAAAAATAATAAAACCAGGCATTTCCTCCTTACAAGCAGGTTAAATATCAACTAAGGATGAATATATTCTACACCAAATGTTCTCATTCTCCATTCTGTTGACACTGGCTTCATGGGAATGCTACTTTACTGAAACTCTACATGGTTCAACCAGCCCCAGAGGTGGCTGTTAGCCAGCACAGCATATGAGAGGTCAGTGGCATGCACATGTTCCACAGTAAGGAAAGAATGCATGAACAAATAAAGGGTTTCCATTCGGAGCATATCTATGAGGGCTAGGGAAGGAAAAAAGTCTGAATTTCGTGTGTGTGTAATGTTTTGTGGTCATAAGTAACTACACATATATAGTTTCTACTGCTAAAAAAAAAAAAAGAGGTCAAGGAGCAATCCCTGGGCCAAGGTCAAATGCCACCAACAGACTGCACCCCATATTGTTCATAGATAGTGCCTTCAAACAGAGGTGGCTGGGGACACCTCACTCAAGGAGCTCAAAATGCAGCCATGGAACATACTAACAAGTCAAAGGGGTGGACAAGTAGGGCACTCTATTTAGACTGATCACCCAGACTTCAACTTTTCTTTTGTGCCTCTGATGCCCAAAGGTGCCAAAAACTCTGGTATCAAAGATCTAGAGTAACCCTAGGATTTAAGCAGCTCTGGAGAACTATTGAGCAGTTTTGTTTTGTTTCATTAGGGGATTCCTCAAGGGACAGGGGAGGAAGCATGAAGGATCTATTACAGTGTAAAAGTAAAATTTTTCCTCTTCAAGTTGCAAGCAATGCTATATGAGGATAACAAGAGGCAAACTCAGGTAAACACAGCATGGATTATTTAGTATGCTTGATGTGTTTAACTAAAAAGACAGGGCCTGAACCGCCCGATGTAGCATCTCTCACAGATTACCAGCACTGTCCCTTGAGGCTGTAAAAACAAATCCAAATTGACTTAGGTAATCCAGTTACTCGTATTCCCAGTGGAGACAAGAGTGTGCAAGTCTTGAAGAGGCACTTGTCCCAATGCTCCTGGGCCTCCAAAAGCCATAGTCATAGATCAGATGGTCTGAATTGCCTCATGGAGGGGTCATTTACCCAATCAAAGCATAAAAAGTCTCTAACTACACTCTCAATTGAGGCATTTTAAAAGAAAACCTGCAGTTAGGTGAAATACCATTCCTAGATGTAATGAATTAAGAATACTGAGTGCAATCAGTTGAGTAGAAAACACTCTCCCTTCATTCTTGCTGTTTTCAGAGAGCAGAATTCAAGAAAAGTAGGCTCAGATCCTGGATTTTGATTAGGTTGCTCTTGCTGTAGGTCAATGTAGTGCCTTCAGGTGTTATGAATCCAAGAATTATTGCTGAGATCAGAAATTGTAATCCCTCTCAAATTTAGGGCAACGTTTCTTTGAAGCAATTCTGAACTATAAATAATGTGGAAATCTCTCTGAACTAGATTATAACTCTTGCTGCAAGAGCTATTTACAGGATAGTAGGCATCTTTAGGTGGCCCATGAAGTTTTTGAAGAGAGTAGTCTCAAAACTCAAGTGTTTGAAATACCTGATAATTTTTTTTATCTAAGAGTTTTTATCTAGTCTTAGATCATTGATGCTTTACTCCTAATCTTTAACATGTAAGTGTCACTCCTTGATTTTGAAAATGTCTCACTAGAGCAGAAATTTGAAAAGGTTCTAAGGGATTCAGGGGACCATCATGAAATTCATGAAGAGAATTCATGGCACAGTTACTGATAGTTATCAAAATTTTTTCCAAGATAAGCTACCTATAAATTCATGACAAAAAACATTATAGTCAACTTTATAGAATTGCGGGTTAAAATTAAATCCACTAATATAAGCATGGGCAAAATTATGTGGGTTTTGTAAGACGACCTGATTACACGAGAAAGAAGTCCAAAAAGAGCAACACAGGATCACTTAGCAAGGCAAGCTGTTGCCTGTGACAGTGATGTATGAGACATAGGTGATACATATACTGGGTGGCTTTATCAGTAAATCATTGAGTTATTTACTTCCCTGAGGAACTGGACCTGTCCCTGGAAGAGACTGTACTGTGAGATGCACCAGTGGGGAATTAATATTGGCAAAACAGTCAATTTTGATTTGTTCACACAACAGAATCATAAAATATAATTTAATAAATGAAACAACACAGTTGTACTGTCTCTTCTAACTAATAGAAAAAAAACAGTGGTAGAATCTGTATCTCCCTGTCATTTTCCTCATTAACATGAAAGGAAAAATATCTACAAAATCAGTTAGTTTTAAAGAAAGTGTTTAGCCAACACATCGCTGGCAGGGTGTGAACAGCTGTACACTGAAGAATAAGAAAAAAGCAGAGTATGAAGCTCTGAAACTGAAAATATATCACAGCACTTTCTATTCTATATATTGCATATTAAAGGTAGAAGACAAACTCTACCATCTTCAAGGAACAACTGTGAGACCACTGCAATTTCTTCTTTGGTCCTTCATTATAGGGCCATACACAGGTGCCCTCAAGCACAGCAATGGACAGGGTGCTCCCCAGAACCCCTCAGCAGGCAGAGCAGCAGTCAAAGCTTGCGACTCACCCCTTCCCAAGCTGCTGCACTTGCATAAGCAGGAGCATTCCCTGCTTTGCACTTGGGTTTCAGCATTGTCCCCCCAGATTCATTGCATGAATGTGCTGCAAACATAACTTGAGCAGGAGCTCAAATGGCTATCCTGGCCTGACAATCATGTATAAGTCCTTTAGCTCTTTTTCTTGTGGTAACTTTTTTGGCATCTGGTTTTAGCAAATCCAGTTAAAAACACATAGACTGAAATGCTACAGAATATGTATATGGTCAAACTGCAAAATTAAAAAAAATATTCACTCACCATTGGCACAAACACTGCAAATACTGCTGCTTACCATACCAAAAGTGAACAAAAAGGTTCAAATGCTGTAAACAGTTTCTACACAGAAAACAGCTCAAATTTTTATTCTTATAAGAAGTGTTTCTGCTAACATTAACAAGACTTTCAGAAAAGCTTTATACAAATAAAGGAAAATCAGACACTAATAGTGTGATAAAACCAGTGAAAACTTTATCACTGCTAATGCACAGAAAATGTTGGGGTGCATAGCATATTATGGCAGAAATGAAGAGAAAATACTTTTTCCTCTTTAATTCCCTACAGCATGGCCATTCATTGGAATTACATTTCCAGCACCAGAGAGTGAATTTGCTTTATTCTGATTTGGGGATGCTATTCCCATATGCTTTTTTCCCTGGTTTTATGTGGGGATGCTATTCCCATATGCTTTTTTCCCCGGTTTTATGTGGGGATGCTATTCCCATATGCTTTTTTCCCCGGTTTTCAAAGAACTTCAGCCTAAAGCCTACACATTCCTGATGCTATATGCCAAGATTTTCAAAGCAGAATTGTGAAGTATAGTGGATATGGTACTCACCTAGGCTATGAAAATATGACTGGATATGACTCATGTCATGGACATGACATGACCAGATGCAAAGAGTAGTGACCAGTAGTACAATATCCAAGAGATATCTGGTTACAGGTAGTATTTCTTAAGGCTTCATGCTAGATCGAATAACATCTTGATTGTCATCCCGATGAGGTGCAAGACATCCTCAGGAAGTTCATGAATGACCTCCAAACAGGAAGCTCAGCCAATACTCTTGAGGGCAGCCATTCAGAGGGATCTCAACAGGCTACAGAAAGGAACTTAATTCAGTAAAGAAAGAAATTAAAATAATATAATTACATATTCCAGACATAAGACCATAGTACATTCAGAAAGACCTCAAACCATGATCTGAACAGTCCCATGTTTCCCACTTTTTAAACTTGAGAGGTGGTGAATTGTGTCATCAGTTCCTTATAGTACTTCTGTCCGTGCAACTTGTACCGCCAACAATTTTTCATTAATCAATTTAAACTTCAGTTAGACAATGTAAATTGCATCAAAGCTCCAAAGCAACAGTTAAATTTCCTTTCTGTCTAAACAGACTTAATGAATGCTAAATGAATCATTACAATATAAGACATTAAACTGCTATATACAGTAGTTCTGGTCTACTTGCTCTGACCTACTCAAAAATCATTTGCTTGAAGAATTTTGACTACGAGAAATGATCAATGGTTTCCAAGTCACAGCAGCTATAGCCATCAAAGGCTTCTGAAAGGGAAAATATCTTGAAGATCCTCTTTACACAATAGTTATTTGATTATGGGTTAAATCTCATAAATATGTGATGTAATCCCAATTATTTGTATCCTACCTCTCACTCTTTTTTCTTCTCCAAGGTTCAATTCTTTTTAGATATCAGAGCTATCTCTGGTTCTACTAACAGTAGGAACATCATGTACTTACTTTGCTTTTTCACATTACATACAGTGGAAATCCAGTCATGCTAATTATATATAGATGTGAAATAATGCAAACAGGAGGCAGATAAGTCACACATTCTGGAGCCAGAGGGACATAATAGATGAGGAACTGTTGGAAGAAATTTGAACTTAGAAGTTTATGTGCCGAACCCAGCCCATGGAGGGGGAAACAGGGCCCCTGCATCTTTGGGTCTGCTTTAAGAAGAGCAGTAAACAATAGAAAGAGTGTGGCAGCCGTTAGGAGAAGCAGGTAAACACATTGATACAGAAGGGCATAGTTTTGAGAAAAGTACCAATCAAGTTGTGTGGTAAAGCAAGCACACCCTAAACATTGACCAATGATATTCCT